>NW_022170511.1:37392903-37498444 GCF_008802855.1 Photinus pyralis
TGCATTTAAGACTGTATTCGTAAGTAACTTCCTATTCATCCATGGAAACAACTTTCATATTCTTTATAATAGGCTTTACTGGAGTTGGATTTTACACCTACCAACGTTTGTTTAGATTTTACAACAATCGATTTAATGGACGGTGTATTATCTTTTTCAACGGAAATCGTTTAATTCACAAAGACGATGATTTTTATAAGCAAACGTCAAGCGACATTTCCATGGCAATCGTGAAATTACGAACACCCAGCCCACTTAATTAGACATGTATTCGAGTATAACGTCAATATGATTTCATTGTATTTCCTATTTTTAAATTATACTGCAGGTATAATAAAAAATACTATAAGATACACGTGTATAATTGGTCTTTAAAGCACTTGCAACGTTAAAGGCACTCCGCTTTGCGTCGTGCCCTTAAACTCGTTGCGCGTGCTTTAAAGACTTGATTATACACTTGTATCTTAATATACTATTAAATATAACTTACGCGGGAATCTGCCAAAATTTATACAATCGTTTATAGAAGACAGGAAATTTGTGGTCAGAGTCGGTGACACTTACTCGAACGAACATGTCTTAGAAAATGGGGTACCGCAGGGATCAACACTTAGCTGCTCCCTGTTTGGTATTGCCATTAATGAAATTGCTATAAATGTCGCGGAGGAAGTGGAGAAATGTTTATATGTCGACGACTTAATGATATGCTGTGCAGGTAAAACGGTGGGTGATATAACACGTAAATTGCAAGTGGCAATAAACAAAATTACAAAAAATGCTAACGCTGTAGGATTTGTACTGTCGGAGGAGAAGACAAAATGTGTACACTTCTGTCGACTCCGAAGACCACATTACGGCCCAGTTCTATTTATGAACGATCGGGGCATTAATGTTGTTAATGATATAAGATTCTTAGGTTTAACGTATGATAGCGAGCTCAGATGGACGAAACATGTAGACAATTTAGTAGTATCTTGCAGGAAATCACTAAACATCCTAAGGGTGCTGGCTCATCATAAATGGGGAGCCCACCCTAAAACCATGCTGGACCTATATAAAGCCTTGATCTTATCGCGTATAGACTACGGATCTCATGTCTATTCTACCTGTAGTAATGTATTGTTAGGACGACTAGACAAAATTCAAAATCTGGCAATAAGGTATTCACTTGGCGCCTTTCCAACATCTCCAGTCGTATCTCTCCATGTCGAGGCTAATATTCCCCCTCTTGCTCTTAGAAGAAAGCAAATAGCAGCAAATTATTACATAAAAGTCTCGCTGGATAGGAATCACCCGAACTATCACGGAATGGTAGATGTAATAGAAGGTGCGCGTTTAATTAGGTGTCGATCGTTGACTGTGAGAGCCAAAGAAATTATGACCGAATTGAACCTGATAGCCGAAGACATGTCTGAAGTATCCAAGGACGCCCGTCGGTCCCTAGTTAAAGATCGAATATGGGAAATGTGGAACGGGCAGTGGAGTGAATCGGAAGCGTTCCTAAGGAAGTTCAAGGAGGTTGTGGGTCCGATATTCTTACCAATTAAGGGAAGATACAATCTTGAAAAGATATATCGGCTCAGATTGGGACATACTTCCCTCACGCATTCATTTCTTTTGATGAGTCAAGATCCTCCCCAATGCGAACAATGTTTAGTCAACCTAACTGTAGATCATGTACTTTGTGTGTGTCCCAAATATAATGTAGAAAGAGTACGGTGTAACCTGAGTGAAGAAATAATAGAAACTTTGACAAATAAAGATCGATGTGGAGCAGTTATAATATATCTTAGAAATACTGGACTAATATCTAAAATCTAAGTCTAAATTACACTGATACCTATATATATATATTTAATAAGGCAAATGACCATAGTAGTCGATGCCTCAGGAGGGGTTTTAGTGGGTATACCCGGTATCTGGGGGAGCCCCACACTTAGTGCGTCATTGCATTTCCCCTCCTGAAGAAAAAAAAAAAAAAAAAAAAAAAAACCTTATCTGACATATATTCTATTCCCATGAAAGAATAAAACAAAATAAGCCAAGTAAAGAATTAATATGGAAACTGGACAAGTGATTATATCACCTTCTCGCCCACATATTCAATTGTTCTGGGGTCATGCGTAAACTAGATCTAGATGTATGGGAATATTTATATACAAAAACATTTACATCCTTCGCATAATATGTACAATTTTGCACATATTTTGTAACTAACCCAGTTAAAGCTGTGTAAGTTGCTACATCAGTGTCGTAATGTCTACTTGGACATTATAATCTTCCTCTATTTTCTAATTGTCTAATTTCTTAATTTTCGGCCGGCGTCCCTTCTGTTTTATTTGATATCAAACAAGCCGAATTAGACTTGTGCCTCTACTGCAACTCGATCGTAAAATTCGTACCATATTAAAACAGCTTTCGAGAAAGAAGGGGCGTTTGCTATATAAGCAAACGAATTGCGGTTTGGTGCGGTTGCACTTTCAACGACGAAGTAATAAATAGTTCGCGCAGTTATAAATTGTGTACTGATGAGTGATAAATAATATTTTACTGCCATAAATTAATTCATTTCAAGACTTATAAATTTACCACTAGATAGTTATACCAAAATGTTATGTAGTGAAGAATAAATTTGATTTGATTTGATTTTCAACCAATGCATAAAAAGTACTCTTAATGCGACTCATATACCATGCAGAATGTATTGGATATAGTCACTAACTGCGCTTGCTGTTCTCAACGTAGTACACGAAGAACTGGTGTAAATGGAAGATAAAAAGAAATGTAGCAATCCTTTGTATGGAGTGTAACGAAATCAATAAGACATTTGGAATACAAAAAATCAGATCATCAACTCCATTGTAAGTTACATTTTAAAATATTTGATATACTTTTATTGTTGTTTTCGCAAAACTGAAGTTAGACAGGAAGATAAATAGCTTCTTGCCGAGCATAGTGTGTATCTAGTTTAAAACCGGGAAACCTTAAAATTTGTGAACGGTTAACAAACTTGAGTAGACAGATACCTAATTCAAATTTGTTCCAACAATGGATCCATCTAGCATTGTGAATTCTCCACTTGACACAATATATACAGAAAAACACAAAGAAACCGGTACCAGGGGACATTTTGGGAGAATATTACGTTTGTATTATTTTCTTCAGAAAAACCAGAAATTGCGAAATATGTAAATTGGGTGGCGCATTGCAAACATTTAAAACGAACATTGCATTCCATTTTCATCAATTCTAAGGGGTACTTAAATCTCAACGTGAGATCCCAACCTTAAGAACAGTTGTTAAAAAAGCATAAGGATGTAAAGCAAACGGGAAATAAGATTTTCTATTTGATGCGTGACAACTTTTCAAGCTTGGAGCTCTTGTCGAGATTCTCTTGTAATATTGTAATGATATATGATTCAAAATACAGAAATAACAAACTCAGTGATCTGTGCTCGCGACCCTCTTTTCATCTACAAAGGTTCCCCATTCTTGTAAACATTTCTTGCCCTAGGTATTAAAGCGTAGGCACCTTATGTTATTTTTAACAAGATTGTGTAGCAAATAATAAATTTCGTTCACAACTAAGATCTCTAATTTATATACCTGAATGTAACTAAAATGGATGTCGTTGCCTTTGATTAATTGGAATATTAGAATCAATATTTGTTGGAATATAGTTTCTCGAAACTACTGATGCATTCTGCATACCACGTTCACTTAACCAATGAAATATAAATTGAATTCGTGCAAGAATAAATATATCTACCTACATTTGCAGTTGAGGAAGCAACCTAATTAGTTTAATTAGTATCTCTGAAAATTTATTAGTATTATCTTATCCGAGGGGAGATCTAAAAATTCCACACGTAACGCTTTCATACGTTGCAGCAGCATTCAAATAGTAGTCATTTCAGCACCTTTCCCCATTTAATATATTCTGCGGTGATGGTGTTGTACGAAATATTAATTTTTTAATTAATTTTTTTTCAGGGTTGTATGTAATTACTTCTTGTCGGTTTTGTTGCCGTAAGGCTTTACATATTCTGTTAAAATTGTCTCCGCCGCTCATGTTGAAAAATGCTCATTCAATTTTATGTTTGTACATGTTTATGTTATAACCCTCTAGTATACACAAGGAATTGGTTTCTCATACACACATTTTTACAGTACCATAAAAATAATACAGTAGGTAATTCTTTAATTTTTCGTTCTCTAACTAGTATATTTGCAATTGTCTATTGGTGCAATCAATACTCCCAAAATTACTGTTGGTCAGAATAGGAACACGTCGCCGGTAAATACTGCTAGCGGCGGATCATCACCTACGATATATCTTAGCAACGTAAAGAATTGAGAAGCCATATATACAATAACCAATTTATATTGTTCTGATAAAATAATAAAGTAGGTAATTGGAAGTCTGGAAAAACTAAATCTGTTGGTTCCACACGAGCAAAAAACTCATTTCAATTGGAAATTTGATAATTATGAGTTTTATTGACTTTTCTTTTTCATTCGCCAAACATATTTTCCACTGGATGCAAATAACACTGAATAAAAAGGAAGAAGTCCTCCTTAAATTTAAACAACAACAAATTACCGCCTAAATATTGTAGGCCATTCTCAATCGTCCCCATCTTTAATCTTCTTCTTTAATTATAATTTTTACACTTGAACCATTTCCACTAGTGTAAAAAAGTGAAACATATTGTAAATGTTATAAATTTTTTGACCGAACACATTGGAATTTGGCGTGCAACATGGAATCACTCCCCATGATCAGCGAACACACCTAAACAACATTGGCAATTGATCCTGTGAGGGTCTTAAAGAAACTTAATGCTACTGAGAAAAGTGCAGAGAGAAATATTAGCGGTACATGACGACATGACGAGAAATTCAGGAGAATTTGATAGCAGCTAAAAGAGAATTTGAGAAGAACTTAATACCAGAATGCCGATTACCCGAGGAACACAAAAAGTAGCTTGAAAAGAACAATTAATTTTAGGGAATTTTTATGAGCCCTTGAAGAGAAGAGAATTTTGGAGAAGCTGAAAAAGAACTGTAGAAAAACTCGAAAGCGGTATGTGAGGAAATTGCAAAAAGCTTAAGGGAGAACGAAGGGAATTTAAGAACTTCAGTAGGGTTTCAGAGAAAGAAGAAGAATTTGAGGGGAACCAGAGACAATGAATTTAAAGGTTGTGCATGGAATAACAAAACAGTAGCAAAAATAAAAAACACGCATTTCACGTATTAACAAAGGTCATTTCCACAATACAAGTAATATAACAGTGTATACCGTCCGCGGGTTAGTTAACGCGAAAGAAGTAAGGCTACATCTGGTCGTTTGCGGTAATGAGTTTTATTATCAGGCGAAATTTTATTAACGCACGTGTCCTGGCGCTGATAAGAAGATGCCGATGTTTCGTAGAATTGCGCGTTTCATATTGGAAAAGTGAGGACATAAAGGAGTTTATTTTAGAGTGGAAGTGGTGTTTCTGTAAGTACTATAGACAAACAGTAAACGAGGCTGCTGTTGCTAGTTTTCGCGTCAGTAAAAGAGTATGTACCTTTTGCTTGGACGAAATTACGGGCAGTCAGCCCTATTTGTTTTGTTGAAGACACAGATCCTCATTTTTTATAATAAATCTGTGCAGAAGTAAGTTTACCAAAGTTGTGTGAGACGTTCAATGCGTTGTACGTTTACGGAGAAAGGTTTGTCGAGTTGAAAATGGGAACAGTATAGTACAGCGAGGCCTTTTGTTAGGGTTCTCTTCCTCTTAAAAGTTAAAAGATTTTACCGTCCGAATAGCCACCGAAAATTTGTTCATCTTACTCATCAAACCAGTTTTGTTTGTCATCTAATTCTGTGTTATAAAGGAAAGTAAACTTTTCAGCGTTTGGCTGTATGCTAAGTGCGCCTTATATTCGCAAATCCTGTACGACCAGTTTCTTTGGATTATTTAAAAAAACTGTAACTGTAAGATTTCTTATTTTACTTGTCGACCACCTGAGTGCGGAGTAATATGTTCAAAGCTTTTCTTTCTTTCAGGGATTTTGTTCTAATTTTTTATGTGTTTCGGAATCAATTGTTAATCCATTAATTGTGTGTTTATTCGAATCTACTGTGCGGCCCGGTTAGAGTTTTTCATGTCGGATTTTTTCTTTTTGTGACCAAGATTTATTTAAGGTGTTAATAAGAATGTGTGTAATAAGTTATTTGGAATTTTAGAAAGTTGATCCAGGGTATCAATTTTTCCCCATTACGTAGCTTTATTATTGTTCAGAGTTATATTACTTGTCGAAGGACCCTCTAAGCAGCATGATTACAGTTACACTAACGGCACATTCCGGATTCCTTTCATGCCAGAGTGCGCCAAGTCCCAAATCGTTAACATTTTCATTGCTTCCCGGAATAAACTCTCTTTCAACGAGCATGTGAAGCGGAAGTGTCGTTAATTATATGGGTCTAATTGCACAAATTAGTTATTGGCATTTTTTGGTTGTGATTATGATCCTCCATTTACCAATTCTTTTTCTTATTTTAGACATTTTAGGAATGGTTGCCGTAGGTACACGAATTTCCAGATGAGTTAATCGTCGCCGCATATCATAGATTTTTTTACGAAAGAAAACCATGTTATTATTTAGAGGTTTGTTTTGTAACTAGAGCGATTATTTCTCGTTAAACTTTTTGAAATTTATTCCAGTTTAAAAAGAATCAAGGTCTCAACATTTCACTAAACAAGTATTCCTTATGTTAAGCAAGTTTTTATTTTGTCGATTGTAGTCCGGCGAACTTTTTTACTCATCGTCGTCATGTCTATCAATGAGTTAACTGCTCTAAATTGCATCTGGTGGCCCATTGTCGGATTTTAGTGTTGAGTTACACGTTGGAAACAGGTCGTATTGGGTTACAATTACTACATTGCGAATTAACCACTATTTGCGAAAAAACAAGCTAAATCTGCATAGTCGGCATTTCCGTAGACGTAGCTATGATTTTTCTATTATTATAAAACAATTAGGAGTAGATAAGATAAAAATTAAATTTCAAGTAAAAAAGAGATAAAAATAAATAAAATAAAAGATAGCAGATACAAAATCAATCATTTTATATAGAGCTAGCCGGAGATCATTTTAAAATTCTTGCTAAAAATTCAGGTTTAGATAATATTCTGTGTATATTACATGCATTATGTTTGTGTTATATGTTGATTAGTCTTACTCTGTTGATTGACTCAGAAAATATGAATATACTAAATTCAAAACGTATAGAGAGTAGGGATTAAATATTTATTGAAAATTCCTTGAATATAATTAAAGAAAAACTGTACCTTTTCTCACAGTATTAGGGAAATAAGCCAAGCGATAATTAAAGTAAAACATTAATGATATACGACCGAAACAATGACATGATTTTTTTTCTTTTTAGTTTAAAAAAATTAGTGTTACACAGTTGACAGTAATAGGTTTAGTTTAAAACTGAAAGGCGGCGCCGCCTTCCTCTTAATGCAAAACCATAAAGGCTATCCCGAGGGTTATCCGCACCGGCAAATGACTTTCGATGAGGTTATCCCTGCGCTGCGTCCAGGAAAATATCACCTGAATACCGTATTGTTAGATGAAGTCCGTTGCAAATGTAATCAGAATATTAAGTGTTTACAGGAACTCCTCCATTTCGCAGAACTGCCTGAACGGAATATGACATACCGATCTCGCTTTACTATTTTAGTCATAAAACCAACATCAGTAGACGTTAGATGACCTAAGTGACCGTAGTAATATTGTGCTTCATACAAGAATCTTAATTTACAAAACGATTGCTTTTGCATAAACCTAAACATACACCAAAAAACGTTTTCGAATTCCTATTTTCAAGACCTTCAGAAACCTAAAATCTTCCATTAAAAGCTGAGAAACGGCACGAAACATACCTATATAAGGTAAAGACGGACTCGCTATTTCAAATTAAATTCTTCAATAAACATGCAAAGAGATTACAAAGATATCACTGTAGGTAGGGTCGTTACATTACGACGATAGGTATTTACATAATTAGTGGCATAAAATACACAAACGTAATGGTACATGTTATAACATCTGTATTTTCGGTAACAGTGTACATGGAAGTAGCTTTGTAAACTTCGCTTATTTTGTAGTTTAGAGCACACAAACTTTGTAGAGTATTTGCTCTTGTTAAATAAGCCCAACCTTTCATGCGAAATGTAGCGCAAGATGAATTTATCATACTCGCTTTCAAATTCAATAACAAATTCGCATATAAAAGTTCATTTATGTCCACCCATAGTACTAAGCTAATTGCCCATTACTATTGAAATCCCCCATCATGTAACCGGACCTTTGATTTGCATAAATCCTAACATTTCCCTATAGGTGTTTGTTTACGATAATTAAATTTTGTCCCTCATGTGGGACTTATATTTGATTACAAAAATACGCACCAATTAACTCAATTATTACAGCGTTAGTTAATTAACAATCTAGCAAGATGACGTACGAATTATTTCAGCAGCTTTACCTTTACAAAAGTCCCGCTAAGAGTTCTGCCACTGATAAATATTCAGCTAAACGAGGGTAGATTTATTTGTAGGAACGTGGAATTTTTTTTCGGCAAGTTTTAGTTGCATTATGTATGATTCTCTTAATATTTTAACATTTTAGACCATCGACATCCAAGAGTTTACATACAAAAATGGTACTTCCTATAATTCAAAATGCAAAGCAAGCAACTCTCGTTGATTTTGTTTACCGTAGCGCGTCTCTTTCATTAAATATTTCCAACTGCGCCAAGAATTTAATTATTTTAATTTAGTTGAAATACATTGCGCGCAAAATTTTGTTATTAAGCGAAATGTTCATTAATATTCATTAATGTTATTGTAAATTTTCAATCTTCCTTAGTTAGGGACCTTATAACTAACCTGATCAGATGATCAGTATTTTTAGGTGATGGACAGTAAAATTCTACTGCTTATCACCAAGGTCAGTAAGAAAATTGATAAATTGGACGGACTGATCTGAAAAAATACGGCAAGAAGTTATGCTCGAATTAAAAAGCGTAGCTACCCAGCTTGGAACGGAAAAGGTGGTCAAATTCATTAGTGGGCAACCGGACGCCCTGGAAAAAATTGGTAGGAAAGCACATATGTCGATGGAAATACCGAAGGAAAAAGTGCTTGCTCCAGATGTAAGATTATTATTAATGAAGAGATTAATAGAGAGAGTGAAAATATGGGAAGCAATAGAGGAAGGTAGCACATATGAAGATGTATGGGAGATCATACAGAGACCATAGTCTGAAAACACAGCCAGGAATGAAGATAAGGCTTCGGAATATGGATAGGGAGTGAGATGGTATTCTACGCAACTGGAGAGGGAAACCAGAAGAGAGAAAAGTTGAAAGCCCGCCACCCGGAATTTAAGAAGAAAGTGGATACCTCCCAGACGTACAAGGGAGGGGTCCTCAAAATCGATAATAGTGACGCAGAAAAATAACTGTAATCAGAGTTTTCTACAAATAAGTTCATTTGAATTATATCGGAAACAGTGCGTCGCAGAAACAAGGTTGCGTTTCTCAACAAATAAATTGCATGAATTACTGAACTAAATGCACAAATTTTAACAATTAAGTTTCACCATAAATAGACACTTTCCACTTATTAATGGTCACCAAAAAAATTCAGCGTATTATCCCACTTGCATCGTGTTGTTTTTTCCTTTTGCTTTCGCGTTGTTATGAATCAAACATTGGATTGATCAGTACAAAGACTGAGCCACGTGGAGCGCGTAATTGGCAAGAAGTAAGAGATACGCGATTAGAAATCAGACGGGCGGTGATAAACCGTTTTTGTCTTTATTTTTGCGTCTTATTGGAGTTATAAACGAATAAACAAAAAGTAATCTCCCACATCTCATTCGCATACGATAGACGGAAAAGTATTGAACGAAAATCGGCTAACAAAGAATTTTACATGTCCGTCGAAATAACGTGTCATAAAATACGTTTACTAACTACATTTACAATAACATCTTATCCTTTTAACTCATTGAAAGCTCAGTAGAAGAAATACTGCTCAACCAGACACGTTTAATAGAAAGTTTGTCTTGACACTTGACACCAAACGCTCAACACAAATTAATCTCGCACGTGTTGAACTTTCACTGTCCAATCATCTAAGTAATACAGTCCATGCTTGGATTTTATTAAACTTTAATTTTCTCTGTGTGTACTTCAGAAAACTTATATTGTTCTGCCTCCAACGAAAATACTCTCAAAATCTTATACAACGATAAAAAGTCTTTTAATAAAAAGCATGTTATGCTATAAAAATTCCGCAATCATGGCCTGTAAAAAATAAGGTTATGAAGATGAAATTTCGTGTTACATAAAAATGCCGAGAAAGGAGAAAAGGGGCATTAGGAGGCGATATAATGAAGACATACTTACGGTTTTACTTCCATATAAAATTCGTGAATGGATAATTGATGCGCTCCTCGTCGAAAGGTTTCCGTTTAATTTGTACTTAAACATTATTTTAAAAAAGCAAGAGTTTTTGGTAATTTATGATCGGTCCGCGAAAAATTCCGATCGGTAAATAACAGAAGGAATCTGTTTCACATTAAATTTTACTTAGCGTAAGCGTTGTATAATGACAGCGATTTTATTTTTCGATTATCGTGGAGTAAATTTCGAAGAGATTGAGTTGGACGAGTTCCAGAGTTTGAATTTTAAAACTCGACTACTTTAAAGGCATCGATTAGTAATAAGAGTAACGTGAGAGTTAACGACATGAAGTGATCGGCTCTATTACGTTATTGTCGCTTGTTTCAAACCATTTCACTTTATGGACATTCTTGTTTCATTCGGCATTTAAATAAAATGATATTGGAAGGAGTGGAATAAAATAGCGAACAAGAATGTCCCTTTATTGGAATTTTAATATTTGATAATCATAGAATCATTGTAAAGTTCTTTTGCTGGATTGGTTCCAAAGAATGCCTCTGTAGGTACTTAATGAAACTAATGATCTTTCGATTGCGAAGACGTCAACTTTCTCTAATTTAAGAATGATTGCGAATTTTTAAAATAAAGCTAAAACATTTTTGCACATTCAATAAGAGTGTGTTTGTCTGTTTGGTTCTGTTAAACATAATATCTGCATATGCAGTAGGTACACGTTATGCCCTTATTTTTCACGTATAGTCTGCACCCCTGCGGTTAACCATCTAATATCTCCTCTTCGTGACTGCCGTCTTTATGTAGATACGCCCTAGTTTTACATTCTTACGTTGTGTTCTGCGGAATAAAGAGACTATAACAATTTACTACTTGCGAGTGGTGTGACTTTTGAAGTAAAGAAATGTTCGAAATTTTTATGTCGAAAAATTGGCGAGCTTTACTTTGTGGAACAACACAGCCATAACGCTTAATCTTGAGACGCTGAAACAGTGAAAATATTTTCAGCATCATTTTGAGGGTGGCACTTCAACACTTTATCTTGTATAATATGGCAAATATATGCTCACGATCGTATTTCTCGCTTAACCTATAAACTACTTGTGAAATATGGACAACTCTTTAGATTCATTGGCTGCAATAAGCTCATGAAACTTTTATTATAAAGCACTCTGTACAGAACAAAATCTAGAAGTACGGTACTTCAACTTCCAAATCTGCGCGTTTATCTATTCATAAGAACCATTTTCAGTTTACCTGTTTTAAATGTAAAAAACTAACAACGCTAGCTAATGTTTAAGCTGCAACGAAACTCTCAACTTTTATAAAATAACGCGTTAACAACTTATTTATTACGAGCTTTGATCATTCAGCTTTTACCTATTATCCGTAATCCTCGAAATAATTTCTAATAGCGTAGCCAATATTCGATTACCTCGTGGGCGACTAGCATATGAGCCGAAACTGATTTTTTTATATAACACAAGTAGGTAGACAAGGCGAACTTTTTCTTGTTCCCGTTATTGCCATTCCCTTAAATATAATGAATTCAATTAGTTTAAGATAAGTAAAAAAGCGGAAGGCACGCGACAAGAGGTCGGAGATATTTTGGTGCATAGGAGGAATAATTAAGAATTACGTAATTCTTAACTTCGTAGTCATAATTACTTCTAAATACACGGTATTAGTATTATAATTTTTCCTTTGTATAATTTTAAGCGTGAAAACGGGAACAAACTTTTTAATAGGCAGACCTGGGAACCTAACAAAAGTCCGACCCAATTTCTGTGCGTAAATTCATTGGTGTCGTGAGTTCTTAAAAATTAAACACTTGTAAAGAAATTGACGAGCAGTTTTAGGAAATGCTTGACACACGACAATTGCAGAGTTCGCAACACTTGTCATGTTCAATCCATTATCGCAAACTGTGGCTTCTCACCTATCCACCCTACAGTCTAGATTTAGCACCACGCGACTTCTTTTTGTTCGGACGTATAAAATTTCTTTTGGACGGAATGCAGGAAAAATGTCGGAGTAAATGAATTAATGTAGAATGTAGATGGTACATGGTAGTGAAGTAAAGAAAGAATTTTTTTGAAACACCCTTGTGGATAACTTCTCTAGGATCGACATTTTATAACATGCCTTTGAAATAAACTATCGCCAACGTAGTCTTTAATTTGTGATGTCTGTGCGCTTCTTCAGATAAAAAAATTTGCCGCGGCTAGCACAGATACCATCCAAACATCTGTGCATGCGCGATTCTGCCCTTTTATGTCTAAGAATAAGTGACCCAAATTTGGTTTAAATCGGTTCAGCCGTTTAGCCGGAAATGAGAGTACAGGCGGGCCGACAGACCGACGTCATCGAGATTTTGTTTGATTCGGATTCCTAGTGCTTCAAAATGTATACTTCCGTAAAAAACGGTGGGGGTCATTTTTTGCAATACCTACCCCCCTTACTAACGTGCGGGTGGTAAAAACGGTGTATCAAAACAAAACACGTAAAAACTAGGGTCATAACGCTAATACTCGGTTTTAAGGGGCGGGAAGCAACGGCATTGGGATGGAAAAAGCAACGGAAGACCACTCCATTAGAGCCCCTATTGGTATTTGACGGACAAGTAGGCATTTAGGAATGATAAATATTGCAAAGTTAAAATCGTTTCCCGTTCGAATATGCGGGGGAGACGGTATTCGGGGAGCCATACAAAGGGTGCGAAAAGCAGACTTTCCCTAGTTAGAAAACGTGAAACTACAGAAGACAAATGAAAGACCATGAAGAATAAGATAATCAATGTGGATGAGAAGGAGGGTATAGAAAGCAAATGGAGCAAAAACGAATTCGAAATAATTGAAAAGATGGAAGAAAGGGGAAAATATAGACGGCTAAATACGGTGGAGGGAAGAAAGAAATACCGGCGAATGAATAATGAATTAAGAAGAAAACCTAAAAGGGCGAAGGAGCAATTACTATTGTATGCAACTTGTATTGTAAATTAAAAATGTTGCTGTTTCTGATATACTTTTACAGGAAAAGATTATATGCACAGAATTAATCTATACAAAATACAATGTTTCAACCAATCCTTGAATAATAGCTAAGGGTACGAAATGCGGCATATTTAATAAAGCAAGTAAATAATTGCCTAATCTTAGGGAAGTAGTCACAAAATACTCCCAATGGTGAGGGGGATGTGGTACTAAGAGGCAAAAGCGTAACATGTTACAAATGATAAAGGAAAATACGAGTATATAAAGTTTTACAATGTAACATTTCCGCACAACTTATTGTGTACCTTATTATGTGTAACTTATTTTTGGATGCTAATGGCATTATAAGCCCCCAACAACATGGATTCCAAACCTCAAAATCTACGAGTAGCGCAATTCACTCATTCTACGAACCACTAGTGAACATGATTGACGTGGGAGAGTGCCCTGTCGGGATTTTCTGTGATCTTAGCAGGGCATTCGACTGCGTGGATCATGATACTTTACTTCATAAAGTGGAATGCTTGGGGATAAAAGGAACACCCTACAGTTGGCTAGTTTCGTATCTGAAAGGCAGGAAACAGTATGTTAATATCTCCGTTACTAATTCGGAATGTTTAGTGATTAATAAAGGTGTTCCACAAGATTCGATTCTAGGACCTATACTGTTTCTCTTATATACAGATGATATCATTAAAGTAGAACCTACGATTAATATCACACTATATGCTGATGACACCTCACTGTTAGTTTCTAGTAAATCAAATATCAAACTTGCGAAACAGTGTAACGGTCTATTATATAATTTGCATGACTGGTTTTCAAAAAATTCATTGTTCTTAAATCCAAAAAAGACTGAATCTGTCCGGTTTCACAATAGGCAAAAGCAAGTGTCACCCATAGAAATATATTACAATAACGTTCGTTCCATTCGTCAGATTTCTTGGTATTTATTTTGATGAATGTCTAACATGGGAAAAGCAGTGCCAGGTGGTTATTAAGAAAATGCATTCTACAAACTAAATCCAGATTAAGATACGGCATATGTTTCTGGGGAGCGTCCTCGCATTGTGCCAATGCATTTCCCAAAAGAAGCTAATTCGTACCATAGCTAACATTTCTCGGCGGACCAGTTGTAAGACCTATTTTAGAAAATTCAATATTTTAACTCTTCCTTGTTGGTTTATTTTAGAAATGTGTGTTTACGTATTTAGTAATTTGCAATCCTACAAAAAAAATATCGAATTACATAACAGGGCAACCAGGAACTGTAATGACCTGCGCATATCCTTCTCCAGAGGTAACATAAAAGCCAAATCACCATATATACTTGGTAAAAAACTCTTCAATAAATTACCAACAGCATTTAAATCTCTAACAACATTAAAAAGCTTTAAACGCGCATTAATATCATACCTACTGGAGAAGGAATTTTATTCCCTAGAAGAATATTTTAATTCGTTGTAATGTCTTGTATGTTTTATATGTAACAATGTAAATTTTGACATGTCCTATATTACATTTATGTAATCTATTGGAAGTAAATAAACTTCAAACTTCAAACTTCAAACCTACCCTTCTTTTGGTAGCCAATAAAAATTACTGAAATTTTGAGTTGCTACTTGTATTGATATGTTCGCATATGCTTGAATTCCTTAAAGAATGTATAGAAATATAAGCTAGTCGCAATATTCGGTAAAAAGTGGCTGAGAACATGGACACAAGAATTTTATGGTATAACTATCCAATCTATTAATATAAGAAACATTTTATCAAAAATTATTGTTACGGATCACCCGTTTTCCGCCCTGAAGTTTCATACCCGAAGTTATGACCACACTGTATATTTTTGAAATCTACCAGCTTTGCTGATCACCCGGTATTTAGAAGCGCTTTGTTACTAAGTAGTTGCTGAATTTACTATTTGGTCTAGGTGACGAGGAGTGAGCTTTTTGTGTTTTCACTTGTTTGTTCTACCGCCGATAATGCAAGTTAGTTTCGTAGTGAATTGATCATTTTTGCAACCGTTTAAACAGTAGGTATATTTAAGTTGTTTTACACCCGTCGAAAGGGTAAGGTTGAAATAGTTTGAAGTAGTTTGAAGAACCAGCGGACTAACACATAACTGCACACAATTTTTAAAAGACCCCTCAGAAGTTCGAGGGGATGTAAGGAGTCCTTAGGTTTCAAGTTCGAAGAAATTTCTGAAGAATATGTGGCCGCACTCCTATAAATCAATAGAAACATTAGAAAGTATGTTTTTACTTAATATCTGATAAGTATTTAAAGATTTTTTTAGGATTAATAATTTGATTGTTTATTTAAATTACAAGATGTAAAAATTGCGTTAAAATGTAAGAAATATCTGGTGGTTTTGCGATAAGAAATTATTGGATTAATTAATGCACGTGTTCCTTCGTCGCTAGAAGAGATAGGGAAAAAAACGGGTGTATGGTTCCTTTGCGTAATAATTTCGGCGTATGTATGTTTACGTTAAGTAGTAAAAATAAAGAGGAAAGGGGGCTGGTTGCTCTAAGGCCACTGTCTCCCTTTATAGACCGAAAGACAACGACAGGTGTTGAGCAATAATTAGTATAATCGCATATCATACGTCTTTTCAGCAGTCAAATCTACTTTAAGTACTCTTTTAATTGTTGACAAAGAATAAATAACGGTAAATATGACGTGTTTGTTCTAGAATAATCTGAAGCGTCCTTAAGCGCCTAAGAACATTATAAAAATAATGTTGTTTGATGTAAGCAAATCTTAATTACCTATGTTTCGGGTCAGTTCCAATTTCGACGCCTAAGAAATAAATAGTTATATATGTGAGTGATAAAAAGTATTTTAACTGTTATAAATCAATTCATTTTAAGACTTTTTTAAAGTTATTGTTAATTAAATTTTACGTTACAATATATTCAAAGGCTGTACTAATCAAATTATTTTAGTGCCGGTCTTTTTCCTCAAACAGAACTTTAAATTTAGCTAGCAGATAACTTCCAAAGAAACGATTGTATATGCAATAATCTCCTTTATCTAGATACCTTACCTACTGGATAAATTTAACAGAAACATGAAAAGCCGGTTCTTATTGCACAAAAACCATGTAAACTGTAAAATCTCTTTTAAACCATGAATTGAAAATGACAGATTCTATTATAAAAATTAAAATAAAACATTATGCTGTGTAATGATTTTTGACCTGTGAATAGCGTGCGCAAATGATTCCGAACTATTTCATGTGCATGAATTTTGTATCTGCTTTCTGGTTTATTAATATTTCAAGTTGACGGACGTACTCAAACAATAAAAAAAAGCGCATTACATCTGCTGAACATATTAAAGGATTTGTCGAGATATTGCCACTTCTCCTGCATTTCATAAAGATCATCATGCGAATACAAGTCTGATGAAATGAGGTTTTGACTTAGACGAGTTAGATAAAAGGTAGGTTCTATCCGAACAATCCTAAATTTAGCAATACGGTTATGCACATGATTCTCAGTGTACGATTATCGAGTATGTTCTTAACTAGCTCTGAACAGTGGAGTCTGTGAATCGTTACTAAGTGGATTAAAGAGAAATTGTTGATTTCTAAGGATTCATTCCACCATAATACCGGAAACGTCTCCGTGTTTCCTCAAACAGAATCGAATATCAGCTAGACTGGAGCGAGAGTTTAAGTCATCAGTATCACCAATAACTCATCTTTTAGTTCGAAAGTGCACTCGAATTTGTAGGGTGTTATTAAATTGTAATTATTTCGATCCTCGCATGTTTAGTTCCGCGAAAGTAAATACAATTTATATTTACGACTGTTTCAGCTAAAAAGGTTGTAACAAATTTAACACCACTTTAAAAGTTTATAGGATATTAGAGCGTGTTTATACGGTCTATAATACCATTAAAACGTCTAAATTGAAAACAACCCTTTTGTGTAACCATCTAAACAACGTTAGGTATTTAATACTGTTTTCTGGTTCCTGGTAACTTTTCCTCCTGTGTTCATTCTTCATGTCATTGACATTGTAAAATAACCTAAAGTGATATTCTTCTTTACTATACTCACACGTCTCTCCTTGCTGCGAAAATGAATTACAACGCAAAATTTTACTGTGCTTGTGAATTAAGACGAATGAAGACGATTTTTTTTGCAGAAGTATCAATTAAATTTAGAACTGAAGTAGGTGAACAAGGACGAGAGGAAGTGTGGCGTGTGTATGAAATTCTACTTGTATACTTCTATGCCTTCTCTTTCGGTTAAGGATACACATACACATTATACATTTGGTCCTGATGGAAGTTAATTCACCTTTTGTGACAGTTTTTGAGCCGAAAGCAACATTCTATGTTAATAATCAAATTTACTTACAGAGATGGTAATTTATCGACCTTACACGTTCATAGCCCCTGTAGCTAAAAAGTTGCACGTTATTTATAATTTTGTTTGGTCCACACGCCTGACTTAATCACGGGTAATTTTTGTTAGTCAAATGTTTTTTTCAAATTATTTAATTATTCTGGTGGGGTCTTTACGATTAAACACAAAATGATTATTTTTCGAGTTGTTTCCAAGTGGTTTGTTTTTCTTTTAAGAGATTGATTTGTAGAATTGTTAAATGCGGGGAAATTTACCGTTCCTTTTGTTATCAATTTTGCTTTGTTAAATCATTGAACTGACAGCTTTGTAAAAATTTATTACTTTTGTTAAAAGGATGATTGAATTTAGGTGATAAGAATGCATTTCAACGGGCAAAAAACTGAGTGTTTTTGTAGAAAAATGTCATTGGAGATAAGAAAATTTAGCATACTGCATACAAATTGGATACGTGACGCTAAGGAGAGGCAAGTGATGGGTTGTTGTGTTGCTACGTGCTCGGTAATTGGAGAAAAGTTATCAAATTTTGGAAAGTAGGAATTTTGTTATTAATTTGATGTGTGTGTTAAAATAAACTTTGTTTAGGTTTGGGTCAACATAGGACAGCGCTGCTTCAAAAAAATTTGTTATTTCGTGCCTGCCAAATTTTTAACGCTTTACCTTGTAATATTAAAGAACTCAAGTCCTATCAAAAATTTAAGCAAAACTTGAACTGTTTTTGCTTAAACAGACTAATCACTTGGATTAATTTTTAAGAAAAAAATAAGTCTTTTATGTGTTTTTTATTACTTCTATAATATATTGTCCCCCATTTGTTATGTCTAAAAATTTTATATATTTGCATGTCCATGTTTAGATTTTAATGTGTTTTTACTTTTTATAATTTGTAACCATTTGACACATTTTTGCGTACGTGTTGTTAATGTGTTAATTTAGTGAACGTACTGGCAACAAATTAAAATAAATAAATAAATTTATGTAAATCTTGTGTTTATTCCAACCCTTTAACGATCCAAGTAGATGTCTCAAGCATAATTATGATTAATTTTGTTGATTCGTACACAGGTATTTTCAAAAATTGTTTCAGTAACTATGTTTGGAATTTACGGAATTTGATGGTGGCCATTATTTGCCATAAGATTTGGAGTTTGAAGTCGAGATTGGAATTTTCCATTATGCCAGGATCCAGATGTGTCCGGGGAAAATTTTAGTCAGAGAACTAGCTAGATATACGGTTTTTTTGTGTATGGTTCATTTTGCATGAGCATGAGACAATTTTTAAAAAAAAGGGACACACTTGTAACGCTTACGTAAGCATTTTCAAAATTGTTAACAGCTTTATTTGAAGCGCACAAAATTTTGTTATAAGTAGCATGTTAAAGCACGAAATGAACATGGAAAAATTGAATACGCAAAATCAAAAAAGAAATGTGTGGTTACCTATCAATTACGTTTGCGAAACGATCTACAAATCAACTTCCGAAAAATTCTGGTCGCAGAATGGGTTCGAATAAACACACAATTAATTAATTGACAATAACAAAAATGTATTCCAAAACGCATTCAACATTTTTGAGAAAATCTCAAAGTTTGTTTGAACAAATCACCCCCCAAGTAGGCGTTTGACAAATAAATTATGAAAATCTTAAAATTGCTAACAGTTTTTCTTTTTTTAATAATCCAAATAATCTAGTAGTGAATGGTTAGCGATATTCAGGCACACTTATCAAAGATACAACAAAAACACTCGCTAACAGCTCAAATTGACACGCTCTTTTTACCGTCACAAAACTCAAAACAGCCGCCCCAGCTTTACGTTGTATCCAGTATGTAAAGAGACACCACTTCCACCATGCAATAATCTCCTTCCTCTGGTATTTACGAATAAAGTTGCAATCATAATTAGATTAAATAACGCCTCCTGTGAAGAAAGGTGTCCCCACGCATATCTTTGACCACCTGCTTCTCTTATGATTGCACCAAAACAGGTATGTGAATTAAATTACGTCCAATAACACTTTTTATCGCCAACGCTTAAATAAAACCTTTTATAAAAATACGCCAACTAACCAGATGTTTTTTACTTAAATCTCCTTATCTAAGTCGAATAATTTACACAAATTATACCGTTCAAACAAAAATTATGCAGCTATACACAAAACTAAAAGGACAAATAACACTGCGGCACAAATTCAAGTAAAACGAACGAACTCTATGTCTACTTGTAACTATTCCCCCAGATATACTTTACTAAATTGAAATACTTCTAATATACCGGGAGTTCCGTCATTATTTTTTATGTTTAAACCGAAATAACGTCCACATTAAATTGTTTACAAACAGTTATATACAAATTACGCACAACCACGGCAAATACTACGGGAAGGATTTGAAAAAAACAACTATCCAAATTTCTAGTCAAGTAACCTAAGTTCACTGCTAATGACATAGGAAAATGGATTTGGAAAACAATGGTCACCAAATCCGATAGGTGATACATTACGGTCAGTGATTTTTTCATCAGGAATCCAGATCTTCAGACTCCAACTCCAAAGATAGTAATTGCTCCATGTATTCAAGTGTTACATGGCTCTCACTTTGACATGAAGATCGAAAAAGAAGTTCGTGTACGCCGTACTTGACTAACTGATAACGAGCTGTTGTCTACTGGACTTCTTCCAGATCGAAATCACTGAAGTACAACAAACATTGGAATAAAAAACCGCAGAAAAGAGGTTTATGGAACGCAATGGAAGTATTTGCAGAACGTAAGCGGGCCATTGAGAGCGACTATGGCTTAAAATTCCAAAGAATAAGAATACCAAACGTTTTTCAATGCATACGTGAAAATCCATCAAGTCGCCCAAATTTTCTTTTTTTAGTCTTAAATTCCCCAACCCAAGTTGTTTTTATTTATTAAACCGCAAGGAAACTAAGAAGGAAATAGAAATGTAAAGTAACAAATGCGGTTAGAAATTTTAATTCAGATATAAATATAGTAAATTAATATTCATAATGCGTTCCGTATGTATATTCGGGATGAAGTAAATGAAGCGGGTCATTGCAATTAAAATAAGAGCCAGGAGAGCGAATTAAATATTTCTATCGTAACCGAATGTTGAATGACAAAAAGCTTGTAATAGCGCGAAGTTGGTATTTATACAATTCATCGTTGTACGATAAGTAAATGAGGACTATAGATAAAAACGGGGAACCAATAAATGAGTGAAAATAGTGGGAAAGCAGCATTCGTTAAGCGGCGTTATGTAGTGTAAAATCTGCGCCGGTAGTTTTACCAAATCACATCGTGCACTCTTAAGCCAATTGATCCACTGGGTGGATACCCCGAAGATAGAAATTAAGACATGAGTGAGAAATGTCCACGGAGCCACCGTCACCGTCCAAGAAAAAAAAACAAGTTGAAAATCTCGTGCAGAACGCAAGATCGTCAAAGAGATGTTTCCATGTTTAGAAGTCCATTCAGGATGTGTCTTACAAGAAATCAAAATTATTAATTTCGTATGTAGGTTTCATATATAAAGAGGCAAGTTCGTTGATAACACTAAGAAATTGTGTCCTTAATCAAAACAACAAACTTAATAGTTATGTTTATTTACCATGGGTTAAAATAGGTAAGCACTAACAAGAAAATGATTGTTCTTATTTGGAGGATAATGAATGACTTGGTAATGGTCGTTACGGAAAGGAGGCAGGATGCTTTTGCACTATAATTTTGAGATGCTAAAATAAAAGTATACTCACGGCGTGTAGTTAAATAAAACGTTAATGTTTGGAAGGTAAAAACATTTAGAGGCTATATCATAATGAAGTCCTTTTAGAAACAGGTATAAAGCCTCGTTATCTGGAATTCGTTTTACCGCAGAGACCGAGAACAACGAAATTTAATCAACATTTTGAAACCACTAAGAGCTAATATGAAACGTTTTATACCGTGTAAATAAGCAGTAAAAGACAGTATAAAACTTTGATCCAAACAAGTAGCAGAAATGCAATATTCCGTAAATGTGAACATATAACGAAAAACTGCAAACTTTTTAACGTCACAAATATACGAAAAAGAAATAGAAAGTTTTTTAATAAAAAGTACGAAACAAACAAACGAGGCGGAATTCAAGGACTCAGTTAGGAACTTTTAAAATTCTAAATATTTGGGAAGTTTCGTATTATACTAGTACACCATTAAGAGGATTTGTCAACATTCTTGCCCCATTAGTAAACACTCGACTTCCTAACTCTATGTACTTGAAACCACCGCCACCAGTTTGATTCATGGGTTAGCCCGAAGTCGTTTGATTATTTTAAAAACTAATCCACTTCAGAACTAAATCAAAGCGAGCGGTGCAATACCGGTATAGTTGGAGATTAGTCAAGTAAGCTTCTGCTGAATTAATTAAACTAACTTGTAGTGACGTGGAAAAACTACCGCCTTTAGTCGCATTGCAACAATTCTGCAATTTTCCCAATGCAAGATCAAGTCAACAAAAGGAAGGAACCGCTTACAAATATAGCTCATCGGGTAGGCCGTGAGGGAAGTAATCCCTAGAGACCTCATATGACAAGCTATTTATATGTTAAATGTAATATTTATTAAACGCTGTATGTTTGACTATAAAATGTGAAGAGGGAGGAAATTTGTTGATGCGGTGTTCTTGTAGGAAAAAGTTTAATAATATCTTACAAACAAAATTTTGAGGGATTTATACGACATCCACCTGTTAAATATTTTCCGCAAAGTAAATCAATGCGTAACTTTTCGGTGAAATGGGTATGCGTACCCAGCGTTTTAATATTCACGTTAACTGCGGCTGAACGAACACCGAAGCTATGACCTGTCACCATTCAACCAATACGAGGGCAGCGTTATTGAAGGCAAAAATGAACGTTTGACTTTATGAATTTATTGCAAGGGTTCGTAAGCTCACTTTATGTACGATTTCAATATGCATGGCGGCCGATGGCAGTCAATATTACCCAAATACCAATAATAGCGTTTGATTTGCGACGTGCCCTTCGGCAACCTGCGGATTTACCAATCATAGAAAAATTACGGAAAACCGGAAAGGTATTTTTACACCCGCTTGCGTTTCTAATAAGTAAAGATATCATTGGTTATTCGCGTTCCCACTTCTCAATCTAATTATTAAAATACCCTCTTTAATTTCAATCTGCGGTTTGGCCGATCTGATTGGTCGGAAAATTTGCTGGCCTAAGAGCGCGGTGTGATAGAAAATCATGATTGTGAACGTTGCCAACACTTCTTTCACGCCAATTTATTTGGACAGGGGGTGCGACTTAACACATTGAAAGCTCGCCTGAAGGAAATTCGACGCTGCCGTCGATCGACTGCATTAAAATTATCCAGTCGAACATTTTACAACCCCATAAATTCGTATACGGTATTAAATATATAATTCCCGAAGGAAATTTATTATATACATTGATAAGAGACACAATTTTACCTAAGATATTTTCGAGCTTTTATTTGCTATAAACTTCGATTGCAAAATGAACAAAAATGTAATGTAACACTAAACTTGAGGTGCAAAGCATATCTTAAGCACTTTAAAGGGGTTTTAGTGCAAACAAGGGATTAAAGTTTACCGAAACAAAAAATTACTTTACCTAAACTCGAGCATCTCAACATTCAATAGAATACATGAGCGTAAAATAGTGGTTGTGTTTCCACATTTTGATAATAATAAGCATAATCATGTGCGCTTACTCAGAGTACACTGCTTGTATTTATGCCGACTCAAACTTCGTAAGTGGTTTCAGTATGACAAGTCCATTAACTTGTTTCTTGACTAATATTGTTGGAACCACGACGTTTTCACTTTAGACGTCGATCAAGGTACCAAGGTAAGATATACACTTTTTTTTACCGAGTTGGATTTTGACGAATGTACAGGAACATTTAATATTTCTCTCCTTTTTCTTTCAGCTTCAAGACGACATTTTTTCGAAATATCGTATGTTCCGTGTAATTAATTATATGCTCTCATTAGAGATTTCTTTAACAAGGGCACAGTTTCATATAACAGACTAGACGTATCAAAAACGAAACAGATCCTCGAGTGTATTTTAAAGGCCCTCACTACTCTTTGCATCTCGTGGCGCTAGGTCAGCAACCCACATTGAATTTGGATATTTACAGTGGAATATTTTGGAATCGAACCGAAAATATCTAAAAAATTAACGTCCCAAATTCATGTCATGAAATCACTTCCAAATGTCACATTTGTAGGAGTTGTAGTCACCATATAAAATGTCCTTCTTTAGTCTGCAATAGAACTGTCCAACAGTTTTCCCTTCAACTAACAGATCATAGCCTATTTAATTTTCAATGCACAAATTCTAAATAACTAAAAATTTAAACATTTTTGGTCAATACAACATACCAACTCGATGCGATGTTGTAGGGTAGCGGAATTTGCACGACTCGAGATCTGCCTGTAGTGAAAGATGCTAATTTTGTAATTTGATGGTCACCTAAGTTGCGCCGTAATGTGAAACTGGTCTGAAACGAAAATATCCATTTGGAATTCGATGGGGGAAAGCAATTTGGGGATGTTTTGGATGCCATTGGACGGGAGTTTGACCTTTTACATCAATATGGTGGATTTTGAGGGCACGCGGTAATTTTATAGTGGAAGTGGGTTTCCCTTAAATACAGGTATCAACGTAAAAAGTAGGTTTTTGCGACGGATAAAGATTGGGTAATTTGTTTACGCTAAATCTCGGCTTTGTTGAAGACGCAGTTTGTCGATTTCGAGGTGAAGTTAGAAGTTAACCAGTCCTAATAAAAGATGTATGTTATCGTTAAGTGAGTTAGTAAAAGTTTGTGGAAAGTTTTTAAAATAGTTCGTTCCGTATTCAAGAAAAGTTAATACGAGTGAGAGTCAACAAAGAAGTTAAAGTTAGTGTAGTGAGTGAAAGTTAAAGGTTTCTACCATCCGAACAGCTACGGAAAATCTGTTTCATCTGAATTATCAAGCCAGTTGGAGTGATTGAGTCCAGTTTAACAAAAAAAGTGAAGTTTACTGAAGCTGTCAGCGAGTGTTTTTGATAAGCGCGCCTGAATATCGCGAACCATTCACGACCAGAGATTATTTGGATTTGTAAAAAATACTAAACAATTTAAGATATTTAATTCGCCTGTGTGCGGGGTATTATGTGCAAACAAGCTTTTTTTTCTTTCAGGGATTTTGTTTTAATTGTTTCATGTGTTCCGCAATAAATTAGTCAATATTAATAATAGTAATAGTGAGGATGTTTCTTATTGCAAATGCTGAATGGGTACGAGAAGAAATTAAAAATTCTAAGTTTCAATTTTTATCGGTTTTGAACTAGTTGGACCGTTGTTCTGTGGGCACAGCAATATAATTGCTTCGAAAATACCGAATACGAGTGCAGTAAAATAGTAATCAAATGGTAAAAGGAAAATCGCATTAAATAATGGGGATGGGGGCTACAAGATGACCAGTTAAGCGCTTTTCTCTTTACGCTGTAGATACCGCGACATAACTAAAAATAGAAGAGGTTTATAGTAAGAAGTACGTAAATTTAAATTCTAAAATGGGTAGCGATGAAGGAAATCGGAAGCAACCCTCAGAAACCCTATGGGCAGTTATTTAAAAGCGCAATAACTACAAAATTGACGGATCAAAAAGGTAAAAGTGATTATTTTATTTAATAACGGGCGATCAAAGAGAGTTGCTGTCGAATTGGCTTTGGAAGTTTTTTCCCGTGTAAACAAAATATTCAAAGGTAACTCGACAGCAATTCATTTTTGATCGCATAGTACAATTCCAATAAGAAGAATCAGACTTTTTCCACTAGGGAACATAGACACACATAATTTATTATGTAACTTACGTTTCTAGAGTTTGGTACTAGAAAATTAAAGAAAAAAGTTATATGTGTAATTTAAGCTTTAGAAGTCTGCGTGTGTGTAAAGAATATAGATCCTGTTGGTGGCTGCATACCTCGTAGTCTGGGGCTAGGAAGAATCTGCCCATGACCTCGAAAATAGATACTGACTGTAATGTATAATTTAAGAGGAATAAGTAACATCGAGAAACATGATTTTTTTCTAATTCAGCCTTCACAATACGTGATCCATTTCTTGTGGTAGACATTAAAGTAAAAGTAAAAAACGTAGGGATAGGCGCACAAGATGAGCGAAGACTAAGACATTTTACTACTAAAAAATTTAAAACTTGAATTCATATACAAAGTAACCGCAATAAAATGGTGAAATAGGCGCACAAAAGATATGTTAAGCATTTTCTCTGACATTTTTATACCCCTAAGTCTATTTCATATTTTATTGTGGTATTTTATAATATGTACGTGATTGCAATAAGTAACAGGCGTGCAAATGAAACGGTTCCCTTATGGACTGGGAAATACGAAGAGCTACTTTCCTGATTTGGATTAACGAATTACTTAAAGCGATTGAAAAACGACCCATAGTAGGATTTTTCCATTTTCCATCGAGGAAACGCAGTTTATGCGAGACTCCCACTGCACGCAAATTGTGCGTTTTTAATATTATCCGTTTGCAATTTTGCCTTATGTTAGAGGAATGTTGTTAATATTTAAAGACCCAACTCTCGTACGACGAATAGCAAGAAATCTACGCTATAAGAATTTCAACTATGCACTTCAAAATATATGGCGGTGAGTCCCTTGCGATTTGAAGATGACGGATTGTCTAAACATATCATCTTTAATGCTTGTAATTTCAGAATTTTGTTTTATATTATCAATATTGTGCTGCCACCATTCCTCGCCGGTGCTGCGGATTAATTACTTAGTCTTCTACCTATCATAAAATGAGACCAAATTGTTCGCCGTAAATAATTTCGAATTCATCAAAGAAGAGCACAAAAATTCCTTCTCCACTCTCGCATATCAGAGACGATTTGCGTCATATGCACGTTCAATTTAATTAAATTTAATAAGAACTTTCTATGGATGCATCCATGCATAACGGACCGTTCAGGATCAGATCCCGAAAGTTGCAATATAGAAAAACCTTTTAAATCATAACCCTATTACTGCAACTGCTAGTGGTTGATGAATTCATTTTAGATCTTAATAGAAATGAGACGCTCTTAGTGCTTCCATTTCTCCATACTCGTGTAGTTCAAATTAAGGCATCTAATAAGGAAGCTCCTTTCATATTTATGTGAATTTATGTGATGAATATAAAGTTTCCATTTGTGAATTGTGAGTGATAGTAGTAATAATCTAAAGCACAGTAAGTATTTTAGTATTGGTATTAGTAGTCATAATAACGCCTGTAATTTTTCCAATTGCGTGCTAACCGATTTAAGAAACATAAATAATATCAATAAGTTCAAAAACGCTTTAAAGTCCTTCTTAGTTAATGCTGAATATTATTCCATTAATGAATTCTTTACATATAGGGCGTTGTCGCAGACCTTACATTATAACTGCATACTGTAACTATATATTCTATAAATTTTATAATTTTATGGTATTTGTTTGTACCATTTTATTATTTTACATTATATTGTAACTGTTGACATATTTTCCATGTATTTATGCGGACTCACTACTTGTACTGTATATATAGTGAAAATAAAAATATACTCAACTCTACTCTACTTTTCCGTAGGTCATTCCATTTGCGTTTCATGCACAAGTGCAAGTTAAAAAAGATCGAAATCCATTGATTCAACCAAAACAATCCGCATGTTTTCATTCACCTAGTTCCTTTTATTAATATGTCCCAGATATAATGAATCTATGACCAAATATATCAGTTTGATAGGATTGCCCTGTAATATGTGATTATTCTCATATTTTGGTGAAGATCACACCTTACGGAAAATAAATAACGCAATCAGTTGGCGTTTAACTATTGACGGTAATACAACGGCCTAAAATTCAAGTATTAATGGCGCGCTATATTTTAACAATAGGGAATATTGTGTGTGTGATAATATCAAGAAGTGAAGCTTGTCTCAAGATCTTGATGCTAATTAGGATAGCTTAGATTAATTAAAAATCTTGTTACTTTTACTAATAATAATTACATATAAATGGACTAAAATGGTGAAACTTATATTTTTGTTAATTTTTTTTAGGGCTGTAAAAAAGCCCTAAGAAAAATTAACAAAAATATAAGTTTCACCATTTTAGTCCATTTATTACTTCTATATTATAAACTTATAAAATGGAGCACTACATCAAACACATAGTTTTATATAATTAATTTGACAATTTACGATATTATTGTTTGCCTTTAATTCAATAGTTTTTTGAAGTTCTTGCAATATGTACGAGTAGTATATGATAAGTGAAATAATATTTTTGAAGATGTAAAATTTGGATTCTGTCGCAATCTCAAAATACCTAGGTTAACGTAGCATCATTGATGGAGAAAGGGTTTAAACATCAACGGAGAATTTGTAGGTGCTAAATCAATAAAGATTCTAGAGTTTACACAGACTTCGGGGTTTACAATTCATCAAACCCTATAATACTTAACAGTGTAATTTCAGTGGCGTAACGCCTGGGCAGATACAATAGAATATACCACTGTATGTGAAATATTTCATTTTGTAGAGTAAATCCGGTGGATTTATACGAATAAACACACATTGTGATCGTTCGTTTGAATTTGTATTTCAGAAGTTGTTTTTCCTTTTAAAAATTTGTATAGATGCATAATTTTAGTTTTAATTTTATCCCTTCTGTCAATTGTTCAATTTAGATAAGGTGCGTGAGTTATAAAAGGTTATATCTGGTCGTTTGCAATAAGAACATTCGTTATCGCGTTGCGTAAAGTTTAATTAGTTTCAAAATAACGTGATGCCGCTAATAAGGGTACAACTGGGGCGTAATTTATTTCGAAGCTGGATTTATTCAAGTTTGGTTCTGATTAGCTGTTTATTTACGAAATCTAAAAGTAGGAGATTATTGTATGGTGGAAGTGGTGGACCCTTTAAGTACGAAAAAATAATGTTTAAACGAGGCTTCTTTATTTTTATGACGGTTGGAGTGTGTGATTTTTTTTATACGGTTATTTTGGGCAGTCAGCCCTATTTGTTTGATTACGTGATTATAACAAAGTTGTGTAGAAGAGGTTACGGACTCGTACTGAATTCGTGAGAAGTGTTTAAAGCGTTTTGTCCGTTAGCGGTAGAGTTAGTTCGATGTTGAGTAAACTATGCAGTTCTTGCAGAGTGAAGTGCATGGTATGTGCAAAAAAAGAATTTTAATGCCTTTCTTTCTTCCAGCACTATTATTTCAATTTCTTTTATCTTTTACGGAATACATTTCTGTCTTTGTCAATTAATTAACTGTGTTTAATCGAACCCAAAGTGCGACCCAGATAGAGTTGGCATGTCAGATTTTTTTTTAATTCTTGGCCAAGAATTGTTGTCGGATTGTCAGTTATTTCAATTTGTTTAGTTAATTCTTTGGAATTGTCGGTAGTTGATCGAGGCCACGGTGATTTTCAAATTAATAAAACAAAAGCCCATTTCGGCTAACACATCTTAGTTTTAAATCACTTCCAATTGCACCGAAAGTTGACTCACATTTCGAGAAAGAGAGAGAAAAGAGAGACAAAAATTTGTAATAAAAATGTATAACATTTTATATATATGCAGTTCAAAGCATAGTCAGAGTGTTACGGAAACCCCCCCCCCCCCTTCCCCACGTAAGTGTACTATAGACTCCCTCTCCCCTCAAATTTTGAACAACTAGTTCTTTTTTTGGACCTTATTGCCCCTATAGCAAAATATGAGTGGCGTAGATGGTGTATCTTTATATTGCGCCGAGCCGAGGGAACAGACAAACGAAAGAATGAGAACATAAACGCTCTCATTTCATGGGCTACTCCCTGAAAATAAATTTTTTCAGACTTGAAAAGAGTACCTAATCCGTGATTATAATTTTAAAAGAGAAAATTTCATGTGTGTACGACTGGTTACTTAACCATTTGTTAACCTTGCCGTCGGACAGAAAAATCCTATATCCTTCGTCCTCAAACTCAATTCCCATGGAGGATTGAAAATCAAACTCGTTCTCCGATTCACATGCTATGAATATTTGTCGTCGAAGGCTGTATACGTGGAGATAACCCTCCCCCCAATACCGGCTCCAATGAACGACATAGGCGATCGTACCTTCAGATGGTTTTTCCTTCAGTTCTTGTTCTATTACAAAATGGGGAATACAGAGCGAAACATTGGATTATATAATTCTTTTGGCGGGCAGAATCAACTTTTTGGCTAGATCAAAAATCTGATTTACGTTAATAGGTACCTCTCTTATTTTCAATAAACTGTTGAACTAATTTCTTTCTTGTAAAATAAATAAAAAATTCTGTTGTTGATCATTCTCGACCGATGCAGTGACATCATTGGAAAAAGATAGTGATTTATCGTTATATATATCTGGGTGATTAAATTTTCCTGAGCCCCCCCCCCCCCTCTTGTGAGAAGAGCCGGACGCAGTGGTAGACAGAACAATTGCTAAATAGATAAATAGAATATTGTATTTAAAGGGGATAAAGTAACATTCCCATAAGGAACACTTACAATACGAAATTGCAAGGTTAAAGGCATATCATTTAGGCTTAAATATTATTACTTTATTGAATCTCAATATCGTTCTTTGTGTACACAACCAATAATTACTTCGAATTAGAGCAACAGACCGTCTTTGAAGTGGGATAAAAACTGACGAAGGCTATCAATTGTCCACAAAATCACTAGAAACTTTAAAATTTAAACGGATTTATAAACACTTGACTTAAGGAGAGCACACTTTTCGTCCACTTTTTAGCACGAACGATATGCTCATTGGCCAAAAGATCAGATTCCATGCTCATCGAGCCTTTACGGAAAAATTAAAGATTAAATAAAATGCATAAACACAGAACATTGTCAGACATTAATTTGTTAACGAAACTGTGATGTCGTTTTAATTATTAAATTACAGATTATGTAAATAAAGTAAACCAAACGCAAATAAAATCCATTCCCAAACGCAACCTAATCAAACACCCTAAAAAAAAGAAAAAGTTTAAACCAACAAACTAATTCAGTGAACTGAAAGTTAATTAAGGCAATATCTACATTAATTTCCCGCGAGATTTACAGTTAAATATGTACTAAGCCATCGTTTAATGATAGGTCTTCCGTGCCCAGAACCCTTTTCATTCTTAACGAGGGCAATACTGTCCCGCGTACTATCCTTAAATATCACTGTTCTTTCGACAAATCCCTAGTTCTATATGGTAAGCCATTAAACCCGAATTTATACGAATCGCGTATGCAAACACCCCAAAATTCAATACGCATCCTTTCCTCCTAATAAACGAGAATGGGTACTGCGTCTAACAGACAAGACAATCGATCAGGGAACCTCTAAGTGTTGTTCTCTGGTAGTCAATTAAAGCGACTTACTGAAATAGATACAATCGGAAAACATGGCAAGTATACGTTCTCAATTTATAGGAAATTTCAGGTCGCTAGTAAGAGACAAACGCATTATTTTCGGTTTAGTACCAAAATTGCCAAAATTACTTCACTTTCCTGCTCCTTCTCACAAACCAAATGACAGCAAAAGTGAACTGCCTGATCAAAAACCAACCAATTATTGGAAGTAAGTTAGTGTAATGTGTAAATAAATATATTAAGCAGACTCGAGGTGTAGTTTGTCTGAACCTTTTTCGATAATTTAAAGCGAAGGTCTCATTAGAACAATTAACCTCTTGTGGGAAAATCTTGTAATGTTAAATAACCTCAGGAATTGCTTTTATATTATGTGTTTCATTATAGGAATTATTCATCCTTTAATGATCGGACTAATGAATACCTTCCAAGAGGTGAAAACTAAAAAAAATAGACATCGCTCAAGAGGCCGGTCCTTATTAATCTTTTAATATAGGTCCATTCGGTATTAAAATAAATCTTAACGGGTCGAGTAAGAATAAAAAGTGATCTGCCGATTAAGGCTTCATTAATCATCGAATTAAATAAAATACGCCATACGTATGGATAACACAAAAAATTGATAAATGAACATTCTACAACATATAAGCGTATTTGAAATAAAAACTTTATCGCACGTCAAATATATAGGGATTTGCAAATCTATTCATCAAACCCTAAATATTGAATTCATTTATTCGGCGGCACATTTTTCGAGAATACTTTTAGCCTACGCCGGTTTTATATTTAAAAAACACCAATATCGCCGAAATCTGAAATGCGAAGATAAAACCTTTAAATTTGGGCGCATAAACCGTCAATAGGGGAGAAACTTTGTTTAATGTATCGGTTTTTTTCCCCACGTCGAGTGTTCCACTGTAACTAGTTTTCCAATATTAACTCGTTACCAGGTACTCATTCGTTTTTCTATACATAGTCATACCAATTCAACGACTATTACAGTGTTTTCAGTATTCATACAAGCAACAGAATTGTAATTGAATATTTTCAGCCTTTTGCGAATGGTATTGACATCTAAATGCGAACGTGTATAAACTTTAATGACAAGTAACATCATACTAATACATGTTGTTTCCATTTATTGGGTTGTCCGAATATTTGCTGATATTGTTCAACCTTTGCCATTCCAATTACTGTAATACTATCTTTGTGGTGGAAAACGTTTGAACTAACAAAAACATTAAATTATGAATCAAATGCAATATCAACATTAAAAGTAATTCTCGGAAACCTTTTGTGTTCTACTGAAATTGATTTGCTCACCAACTCAATACTATAATCATGCAGAATACATTTTACAAAGCTTGACTTTATGGTATAAAATCTGACTTAGTAATTTTTTACTGCTAGTCCAGAATGAGATATAATTAACCATTTTTCGGTTGTAAAAAGTAGATCTTCACCAGGCATCTCTAATGAAGAAAGTATTTCTAAAAAAAATCGATCCCATCTCCTTCCTTTTGATAAAGCTGTAAAACCAAAGCATTCAAAATTATCCAGAACTCAAAACACCTGTCTTGATCGCGAGAAGGGGGTTGACGTTTACATATGAAAATACCATACTCAGGACAGAGAACATTAGTTAGCAGAAGCTAACTAAAAATCGTAATTTAGCTGGTCGAACTGTTGTATTCATAAAAACACCGAATCTTTGGGTATTCGATCATTATAGAATCAGGGGATTTATCAATTTGGGGAATGAATCAAGGGTTATATTTAAATTTGAACATAATCCTGTGGAATATATGGAAATATTTTGTATTGTGAGTGGAAATTTAATCTCAGTTATTGATTTGATCTTAGTTGTCATTGAAGTACAATATATGCTGTGTAAACAATCTTGGGTTGGACGTTGAAGTGTAGATCCAGTCACCCGAAGTGAATACGGGTCGTTTAATTACTAATCAAATGCTCATTACAATCCATTTAATTAATCTTGTGGGATTCCTTACGGGTAAACACAAAACGATTTTGCGTATCTAGCCTATATCGAAGATATTTGTTTATTAGTTTCTCTGTAAAAAAATTATTTCCTAGAATTATTAAGGATATGAAAATTTTATCTCCTTTTTCGTATTCAATTTGTTTGTTAATTCACTTTGATAGTTCAGATTTGATTTATTGGGTTTTCATTTATTTTTATAAAAGATTAATGTAATTATCTAAAGATAGGGATGCCTTTTAATCGGAACAAAATTTTCGTAGAAAATGTTGTATTTTAGATAAGATAATTCCACGTAAAATCTGCCTACGAGACTGAACAAAGCGTCCTGTAGCGAAACTTTCATTGGTTTATCGAGTTGCCAGGCGTCGATAATTAGATAAGAAATCTCGATTGATTTATAGAGGGAAGTCCGTTTAAATACCGGAGCTAGCGTTTAGAAGGGATCTTTTTCCAAATCCGAGGACGAGTTGCTGTCCTTTGAGGAAAAGGATCAAATTCACAAAAAGAGCAAAGGAATGGGATCTGGTAAAATTAAGGGCCATGGATCAAGAAAGGCCAATAGGAATTTAAATGAAAATGGTGAAGAATCATGAAATGACAAAAGACAAATATGGAAAGCACGAAGAATGCGATAATCTAAGTGACCGAGTAGGAGGTGGGGTATAAGAGAGGAAAAAGAGCAAAGAAGCCATGGATAACATTTGAAATTATTGAAAAGATGAAAGAAAGGAGGAAGTATAGGCGAAAAAATACGGCAGAGGGAGAAAGAAATACCGACGACTGAATAATGAATTAAGAAGAGAAACTAGTAGGGCGAGGGAGCGATGGCTATTAAATAAATGCAAGGAGATAGAAAAGCCCGATCGAATAGGGAAGCACGAGATCGTGTTCAATGAAGTAAGTAACATGGCGTTTAGTTTTGAATGATATGTTGTTACGGACATTAAATAAAACAGAATTAGAAATACTGGAAGCATTCGAGATGTAGACTTGGAGGGAGAAGAAAGAGAACTGTGAAATAAAAAGGAATTGGAAAGACTGGAAGCATTCAAGATGTGGACCTGGAGGAGGAAGTCTTATGAAGGGCAGGAGAAGAAAGGCAACGGTTAAACAATATTATAAAGAGAAAGAGAAACTGGGTGGGTCGGGTGTTGAGGGGTAATAGAGTATTGGAGGGATCGGTGGAAGCGGAAGGTGAATAGAAGTGAGGAAGAAGAAAAAGGAAATGTAGTGATGATTTGAAAAAGGGAACAGGCTATGTGAGGATGTCACCTAAGAACCTGCCAACTGGCAGACAACTCAAAAAGTTCGCTCTAAGCAAATGTTCCTAAAAAAATTAAACAAAATTTGAAGTATTAAGCTAATGCTGAAAATTCAGCACTTGGAGCATGCCTTTGTTAATCCTAACATATGATTTAAACTACGGAATCGAGTACGCAATACATAAAAATTCCCAAATAAAGGAAAGAGGAACTTTTCAAATGATTCGTTCGTTGCCCTATTATGCATTTTATTTATTTATTTATTTATCTATTTATTTCTCTCTGAATTCTGTGTCAATTTGAATCCCAATTTAAAGTACAGGAAAATTTCATATTAATCAAGTTTATAAGTCTGCTTATGTTGCCATTCGGAAGTTATTACCAATTTTATTGAGAAAGTTGAGTGGTTTTCCTATTGCAATTTATAGAGTTTGATGAGATTAGATTTGTAGTTTTCAACTAACAGAAAATGTTGATTTTTGAATCATAACCCAAAGGTGTCCTGAGAGAGAATTATTTTTATAAGGTAAAAATTTAATTATTTGAGCTAGCTAGGTAAGTGTTATTTTAAAAGGTTTATTTTAGAGTTTTGTGTTGACCAGATGGGTTGACACAGCATTCTTGTTTAAGTGTTATAGGGTGGTAAAATTTGTGTACAATGTACAAAAGTTTCAAAACATTCCGATTCAGGGTAGTTACTTCCTATATAAATTTTGAATTTGGGGTGGGGTGTTGATTAGGGAACATCAGTTTAACTCACCTTCTAGAATTGATTTATTCCGTGAAGTATAATTGGCTACGTTCATTTCAATATTCGGTAGTGAAAAAGGTCGCCCACCAGTATTCTATTGCCACTTTAACATTCGTTAAAGGGAGGGAAATGGGATTATATGGAAATGCAACAATCGTAAATACCCTTCTTAGGTATAACACGTTACCGATGATTGAACAGTGGAGATACTCCAACATCTTTTATGTAAATCTGATTGGCGATCGTTAAAATAGAAGCAAGTATAAAGATTCTGACAGAAAGTGCCCTAAAATTTTGATATAAAATAAAGCCTCGCATAAATCACCTGCAGGGGAACATTATGGAATGGAGTAAGATTTTTTCTGTTGACCTACTGTCAGATTTACATAAATTTATATTTTATAACGGAGTTGGAAATCAATATAACACGCCGTGAAAACGACGTACGACTGGATTTATGGTAAGCAAAGTTTACAATTTTTTCTGACAATATATTTCAATGTCGAGCCATTTTTGCAAGGTCCTGTGACAGTCTGGCGTGTCGGATTTTTAAATTCGATTGTCGGCGACACTTCATTTTAGCTGTTTAATGTCATGCATGCGAAGGGCGGTCGATAAATTCTCTAGTCGAGCTTTGTACATAATGGAATTTAAGATCCTCTGTGAAATTCCCTGTTTGCACTGGTTGGATTTTGCTCTCGGCTTTTATATATAAAATGCTGCAACAACGACGACGGAGAATGCAGTTCTAATTATGAAGCTGTAAATATCGCTTTCCTTACAGGTAAACTGTAAATAAAATGAGCAATTTCAAATGAACGCCTTAAATTGAAATCCATTTACAACTTTGAATATTTCATAGTCATCTTTCCCATACAAATTGAGACATTTGAAAAATATATGAGCCCTTGAAAGCCACTATGCATCTTTGATCACTCCCAAAGGATTAATATTAAAAAGTTATTCTTTTCTACAGAAAATCGTTTAGTCCCATTAAATTTGATTAATATCACTTATATTGCTAGTAATTAACTGAAGTTCGCTGTGTTTTAACTGTCGTCCTTAAAAAAATTATTCCGGAGAAAAGGACCGACTAAATAAATTTGAATGCTCATTAAAGTTTCCGAGAGCCGAGTTCGAATAGGGCTATAGTAGAGAGACAATGAAGCTCCACTATAACGTGATCTTGGGTTATTAATAATTTTTGAGGAAGTCCTATAATTTATGATCTTGTTAAAAAAAGCTTACATTCTTGTAGTAGGTACGTTAAATACATTGTTTTACTGAGAATTTCAACCAGAAAATAACATCCCGCATTTCAGGGAATTATATTTTTAGGAAGAAACCTCAAGTAAATAAATGACTAGATTAACAAATTCCCTTTTTTTGCAATACCAATTTGTACGAGAGTACCCAATTGAGTGAATTCGAACTATCCGTTCCGATGCCTTGAGAATTTGAGTTGCTTTCAATACCGTATCTGAGACATATTTTTAGCCGGAAGACCTTTAGTTCCAATTGTTTACAGTTGGTTAGTAGAATTTCCTTTAAAACCTCAAGGTTTCGAATATGATAGGTATACTTCCTGCTAAAAATAAAAACGGCTTTACGAAGTTTCGTTCTGTGGTATATGTAAATGATATTATTTATTTAGGAAAATGTTTTGACAAAATGAAACTCTATAAATATTCTGAACCAAATTCAAAAACTAATTCAAACTTCTCAATCCGAAACAAGTTTTTGTATTAACGCCGAATGTGATAGAGTATATCTTAATGAACCGTATTTCATTATTATTCCTCAAACGTATCAATGTCAGATTATAATTAGCAATTTCACGAAATGACTTACTTTCGTTACAGTGTCTAAATTGTAATGATCATCTTCGACCAGCTGATTACACACAGATGTGCTTTAGCGTGCTTTGTTAGCATTAACATGTTTGCACGAATATCATTAAATCTTGTTGAGTAAACCGCAAATGACAGTTATTTTCAAAGTTGTGTCTATTTCCGTATCAATTTAGTGTTAGAAAGTGAAAAGACGTAATATAGAAACTCGTTGTAGATAACCAGTTCAGTTGTGCGAAGGTAAATAAATCTGTAAAAACTTCACCACCGAGGAAGGTACATAATTATCAAAAAAGTACTTTTGCTACGCTAGTTACTTAATTACTTAATAATTTCCAGTTTTCATTTGCAGACAAAAATAATTTTTACGTTGAAAAGCTCGTGTCTTCGTATTAAAGACGAATGAAAAGCGCCGACAGAGGCAGTCATTTTCCGGATGCAATCTTGAAGCTTCATGATGTTAGACTGGGATTAAAGTAAAGCTCGTCTAGCTCGTTTTGTGTTTGAGAGTTAATTCGAGTAATAAGTGTGTCTCTGTGAATAAGTCTACCAAATGAGTTAAAAGTGGCAAAGTGTCTCTAAAAAGCGGAATCATCACTTGGTATAACGCGAAAATTGTGTTAATTTTGGCAACAACCCCCGCCATTTTAATAAACCTTAAGGTCAAACGGGGATAAACGCGAAGGTCTATAATATTTTTGATTGGCGCCGTGTTTTATGCTACGCTTTATAATTCTAAGGGTTGCTAAATCGGTTCACATCAAAGGAACCGAAGTTCAAGTGTAGGTCATTCGTAACGCGAAAGCAGCGCCGTTTATCTTAGTAAATCAAGTGATTCATTTTTATCGTGCAGAAAACAGAACAAAGCTTCAAAGTATAAGAAAAGCTTTTGTATACAACCGAACTGTCATAATCTCCATATCAGCGTTATTGTAAATTTATAAATATTCCCGAAACATATCAATCCGAAGTTTTGAAATGACGGCACAACGCATAAATATCATTAACCCAACCAGTTTGAGTGACGGTTGCAACCCTTAAATATTTAAAGCGGGAATAGCGGTTGTTTTCTGATTCAGAAATGCCACAGGATTTTATCACAATGAAATGTAATTCCATATAACTCCTGTGATTGTCAATTATATCAGCAGTAATATTCGCCTCCGCAAAACATCACTTTAGATATATGGAAAATGAAAACTTCTATAACTAGCCTCGTTTCCGTTTTTCTAGCAGCTTCATTATTGCGTCAGCTAACTTCAAAATGTGTAATCCTCAGTTTTGTACAGAATGAGGAATTTTTCTATGGCACAACACCTTTTTTGTGAAATTTTTTATCTGAACATTTTGTAACCCTACTGGGGCTCTGTCTTCGGGCGACTCCATCTGGCTGTACAGATATCTAAATATTTGAATACTGAGTAGAGGTCAGGTATTTGAATCAAAGTTGGACTAAATATTCGAATAATCAAATAAATTCAAGCTCTAGTGGAAAACACTTCTGTAATGAGGATGCAAATGAATGGAAAGGTAATGAGAACTCAGGTACAAATAATAAAACAAAGACTTGGAATAAGTAGTGAGGTTACGTGTTTGAAGGTTAAGGGCAAACAATAATTAAAAACAAAAGTAAAGTTGGAGTTGGTTATTGCTCGGTGCGCAAGTCAGCACAAAACAATTACATAGGTTTCAAGCATTCCGAGAATAGATAGTGTTACATGAAGTTACTTAAAAATTATAACGATAGCGATTATTTTACCTACATTTTTTGAGATTTTTTCCATTGAAATATGCGGAAGAACAATTTCCAAGTTTGAAAACGGTCAAGGTTCCAAGAACATTCAACCATGCAAATATTACTCATGTTAACTTCAAGTTTTTGTTTTGTCGATTATAACCCGGCAAGTTTTTTAGTCATCTGCGTCAAGTCTATCTGTGAGTTCATTGTTTTAAATCGTATTCGTCGCCACATTGTCGGGAGTTGGTTTTGTTTTACACGCTAAAAAGAGGTCATATTGAGTTACATATCCTACGCTGCGAATTAAGCGGTCTTTTGGAAAAGATAAGTAACATCTGTCGAGCCAGTTCTATAAATAGCACTGAAAGTTGAGGAACCAAGTAAAATTAACAAAGTGTCCCCGCCAATAGTATTCCACCATTAAAAAAGGCTTTTTGCGTAGACTTAATATTGAGAGATAAATGATAAACTAAATTTCAATAATAACCCATTCAAGTTGAGCTTATGCCAGTGCCCATTTTCGCCAACAAAAAAAAGATACTGACCAACAGAAGAGTTAGCAATCGGAGCCAGCCCATATTTTTCAATCAATCATTCGAAATGTCCAATGCAAGAATAGTTGCTTAGAAGTTTTCAAGTCGGCGGGTTTTTTAAGCATGCATCCAAAGAATGAAAATGATTCAAAATTAATTGTACGAGTTCCACATCGAAGAAAGAATTGTAAATAAAATGTTAGTTACAAATTTTGTATTCTTTTGTAAATTTCAATCGACAGCTTTACGATCCCTTGTAAAAAGCAAAAGTTTACTATGGTATCCTTACGCTTAAAACCTTAAACGAAAGATTCTAAAGTTGTCGAGACCTATGTGCTAGTCGCAGACATTTATTTTAATACTTTTTATGATACAGTTTTTTTTTGCAATTTCCCTTTAAAAAACAGACGAAATTGTCAACCACTTATTTGCAAATAAAGGCCAAAAAATAAAACAAATAAGTTACAACTCCCCAAACTGCACATTTTGATATTCTCTTGAATGGAAGGTGCACAAAAATTGAGGATTATTAGCGCCAAAATCAGCGTTAGTAGAGCAGCCTTGACTGAAACTCCGCCCACTCAAAAATAAAGACTTACATAAATGTGAGTAGTAGAGGGCGCGGATTGATATTAACATACTTACACCTTGCATATTTTCTTAAAAATTTTAAATGGAATGACATAATAGTTACATCATATTATTAAATAAGATGAAAAAGTTGGTTTTGAAATAAAAGAACACATAATAAGCGATAATTAAAATAATAATTAAAAACAACACTCAATATAAGGTTTTCAAATTATAAGCACCCAATCAATTATTGAAATTTTAAATCAGAGAAATATAAATTAGGTAGTAAAAGAAACAATAATTATGATATCATTTAATATATACATCCACTCTCTCTGCTTTTGTGTTAAAAGGAATGCGCAAGCAAGTAAGTAAGCGTTTTACGGAAATACACGTTTGGAAGCACAGAAATTCGAATCAAACAAAATCTCGATGACGTCGGTCTGTCTGTCTGTATACTCTCATTTCTGGATAAACGGCTGAACCGATTGGATTCAAATTTTATATACATATTCTCAGACATAAAAGTAGAGGTGAAAAGGTTTTGAGCAGAATCGCATGCGTAAGTGTGTCAAACTCTCATTTCTGGTTAAACGGCGACATTACCTTAAAATCAGAGGAATTCTGACAAAGGTTTAACATAAAAGTTGTGTTCTTTTCAACAACTCCTAAATTTCGTGTCATAACTAATCAATAAAAGTAGTTCTGAGCTCAACTATTTAGTCGACGATTTTATTGTACGTTTTTCAGAGAATAGAAAAAATGAAAATGATCCCGCAATCATAACGATTAATGTAACACATTTTTCTACCAAAGGATAATCAGAAAAATGGAATAAAAGATAATTAGATTTTGCATCGAATATCCCAACAGTTATTAATCAAATCTATGTAGAGCTGAATTTACCGCCCTAAAAGTCAAACGGTAAAGAAATAGGTCAATAACAAAGTTAAGAATGAGGAAGATGAAGTAAACGGCTCTGGTATTCATACCCAAATTCTCAAAGAGGCGTACATTCTTAGAAGATTTTCAACAAAGTGTTCAAAAGATTTATTCCCGATTGAATAATAAGGTGTTATGCAACTAATCCCTTCCCTGTGACCCCACGCTCTAAAACCTATAAGTCAATGTAGAAACTTTCACGTGTTAGTAACATTATCTCGCCTCAACTATTGATCCTCTAACAGTTGACTGTTCCAGGCTCATTTGAATAACTTAATATTCAAAAGTTGTTATAAATTTGAAATAACGACGCAAAAGTATTGCTTTTTCCATAAATATTTCAGCTTTTATTTTTACAAAAACTGAGCTTTCCAATGAAATCTGTGCGGCTTATAACTTTCGTTATTCAGATGGAATATTAGGGAAATTTCAAGCTAACTACTAATTTACTTATTGCTGATTTCATAATTATGCAAAAGTGCAATTGTAAAATCTACCATGGAAAATGCAGCCGTTTTTAACCGCTTGATATGAGATTTGAATGATTTGATCCCAAGCGTGGTACGACGAGATTCATCTACATGCACGACTCCTGAGTCCTTTTTTCAATAAAATCTTGCAATGTGCATACGTCATTAAAAGTTTGAAGCTATTTATGTAACGAACGTACTTATACTAACTAGTAACTAGTAGTTTTCCATAATTCGAAATTGCACTATTCATGTTCGTTCGCATTCTCATGTGAAGTTGATAATAAATTAATTGCCACGCTAATAGTATAGTACGAACCCTGCAATTACACATTACCGTAAAATAACATGAATTAATGTTTTTATTACACCCTCTTGCGAATAAGGTTTTTCTTTTATTAAAACACCCTCATGACCAATAATTTTTCATCATGTGAGCGGCAGAAACGAAGGGGTAGAGAGTGTCATTAAATTTCGTTTTTAGTGCAATTTACGAAATTACACCGATGCGATTCTTATATTTCTTACCGCACTGTAAGGTACGTATACTCCATTTATTAGGTTAGAGCATTGATTATAGTTCGTAGTATATAATCAATGGTTAGAGAAACGGCGGAAGGTCATGGGTATAAAACCGCATGTTTAAATTTTCAGTAAGCATATGTTTCTTCAAACCAAATTTTCATAGGAAAATGGACTTTTATACAAAACTAATCTCGCATAACTATAATTTGGTAAACCGCGAAACTAATTTAAATTAACCCCGAACGCTCAAAAATGATCTGAATAAAAGGTAGTTTAACCCTCTCTCTAAACCAACATTACAAATGGCCACTCTAATTAAAACGTATAGCGAATAAATGTTGCAGTTATTTGACAGTTTAGTTCAAACATACAAAGTGTAGGTAAGCATAATGTGAAACCTTGTGCTTTGTAAGGTAGGACTATTTGAAGTACTCACGCGAGCAAGGGGAAGTGTACCCATTTCATCAAAACTTGCCGAAAAACTCATAAATTTTATTCTGATTGTCTTAATTCCTTAAACATAAAAATGCTGATTTGGATTTTTGCATTTGATATTCCTTCTAGAGAACCATAGGGCTTATCAAAAAGGATGGTACATCTTTGGATAGGATATTGTGTAAACTCTTTCTGAGCCTGTAACTTTTTCCAATATTTCTACTCAATGGCGGCGGAACTCTAACTGGGTGTGATTTCTACGAAATTTTGTATTTAATCTTTCTTTTTAATTTTCTTCTTGAGAACCATACAACGTATCAAGACATCTTTGGATAGGATATTGGAAACACCCTTTCCGATCTTGAAAATGTCAAAAATGTCTAGCCCAATTTGGCGCATTCGTAAACGGGGGTGAGAATAAAATACCGATTTCGACGAAATTTTTCATTTTATATAATAATACCGAATCTGCAATATTAGAAAGGTGAACCAATTTATGCCCCCCTTATCTTTTTTTCTTCTAAGAAGGGTTTAGAGATTCTAAAAAGAATCGACATTGGTTAATGGTTTTGTCCGGACGTCCGAGAACGAAAGTGTTCCAGGATCAGTGCCATTGAATACGATCCGGATTAAAAGTCGTGTTTCCGAATAATTCATAATTCATAATTTTCATAATTCATAATTTATTAGTCAGAAAGATCGCTTATTGGATATAGGACTCGTCAATTACAATGTGTGGTAACAGTACTAACAAGATAAAATGTACCTATATCGTAAACGACTAAAATCTAACATCACATAAATACACAAAAATAAATAAAATAACAATGAATATGTAAATAACCAACAAATGTACAGTAATAAAATATCACAGTCAAAGATCAAAGTTGTAAGTAGAATACAATACTAATGACTAGAGCTAAGGAGAAAATGGAGTATTTAGATATTCATCTACAGAATAAAAACAATGACTTAGTATATGTTTCCTTACACGATTTTTAAAACAATAAAATGTCGAGTCCCTGACATTACTAGGGAGAATATTATAAAGTTTCACTTGATAGTAATGTTTTTTAGACTTGGAAAGTCTGAAGTAAGGAGTTCGCATATCGTTAGCCTTTCTAGTGTTGTATTTATGAGTGCTGCCATTTGTCAGTACCGAGGATTGCTTTTTGTGTAATTCTAGAAGTGCACAATAAATGAATATAGATGGAAGAGGCATGATTTGAAATTTACAAAAAATACTTTGACCGTGTTCTCTATAATGTTCATTGGCTAACATCTTGACGACTTTCTTTTGCATTGAAAACACTTTTTTTGCTTTAGAGGAATTACCCCATAGGTTAACACCATATATTAAATGAGAGTGAAATAGTGCAAAATAACATGCCTGAAGGGTGGTGGTGTTAATACACAGTTCCTTAGAACAAACGTGGCCTTTGCTAATTTACTAACTAGGTAGTCAATGGGATTGATCCAATTTAAACGGTCGTCTACATAAATTCTTAGAACTTTAGCGCATTTTCCTGATGTAAACTTAGGGTTAGAAGAAAACGTAATTACTTGTGTTTTTTCTTTATTTAGTTTTAAATTATGGTGCGCAAACCAATCATGAGCAAGTTGCAACGAGTTATGGCTCTTGGTCGTTAGTATCTTGTGGTCTTTATCGGTGACTATTAAAGATGTGTCGTCAGCATACGCAATGCATTCGTTTGGTTGAATATATTCAAAAAAGTCATTTATATAAATGATGAAAAGTAGGGGCCCTAAAATTGAACCTTGCGGTACACTTTGTTATGTGGTTAGCAATTTGGAATAGGTACCATTAGCCACAACACATTGCTTTCTGTCCTGAAGGTATGATGAAAAAATTTTTTTGCAAGGCCTCTAATGCCATACATCTCTAATTTATGAAGTAAAATATTGAAAGAAACACAGTCAAAAGCTTTGGACAAGTCGCATAATATTAAAGATGCATGTTCACCCTTGTCAAAAGAGTTAATTATAATAGATATGATTTTGGAAACTGCTTCAGTGGTAGAGCAGCTTTTACGGAAATCATATTGAGCGGGACTTAATAGTGTATGAATGTTAAAGTAGTTATACAGCCTATCATTTAGAATAATTTCGAAGATTTTTGAAAATATAGGAATAATGGTAATCGGTCTGTAGTTGTTTAAGTTGCAAATTTCACCTTTTTTAAATAACGGTACCACAACGCTAATTTTAAATACCTCAGGGTAGTTGCCTTCTGTAATGCATAAGTTAGTAAGAGTCGCCAAATATTCCGCGTAAATATCAATAGTTTCTTTAACTATAATTGCATTGATGCCATAATAATCCGAACAGCGGGATTTCTTTAGCTTACTAACAGCTTGAAGGACGTCACATTTGGTAATAGGCTGTAAGAAAAAGGAACATCTTGAAGTTTTTAATTGTTTAATGATTACAGATGAACTGAGGTCTGGTTTACGCCAGTTTTCAGTAATTTGACTGACCGTGTTAACAAAATAATTATTAAAATTTTCAGCAGAAAATGGCAAATGATTTTTGTTAGAGTTAGATTTGATTCTTTCAAAATTAACTAATCTCCAAGCATCTTTAACCTTATTATCTGAATTGTATAAAAATTTGTCATAAGTTTTCTTTTTTTCATTATTAATTGCCCTGCGATACTCCTTTTTAAAAACCTTGTACACATTGTAGGATTTATTTACATCACAAATTGTTTTAATACAATCGAGGGTGTTTCGCATGTCTTTTAATTTTTTATTGAACCAAAAAATTGGCGGTTTCATATTGTTTATTTTTCTGGTGCGTAAAGGAAAATGAACTGAAATTAATGACTGAAAGGTGTGTACCAAATTGTTTGACAGAGAGTTGGAGTTCTTACCAGTGTCACTATCAACATCCCAATTAATATTAAGCAAGTCACGTTTAAAATTATTTCTGCTATCTGTAGAATATGTCCTAACCGTACAGGGTAATGGGTTTATAAAATTCCGAGTTTTAAATTTCAAGTATTAACCTCTATGGTCTGACAAACAAGGGCCAGTTAAGCCAGATTGAAATGAATCCAAATAGTTATCTGGAAAATTCCAAAGAATGTTATCAAGGCAGGTAGCTGAGTTAGCGGTCACTCTAGCTAGTGTAATCTTTTATCAAAATGTTTAATCCAAATGACATAACAACGGATGTTAGGTCCTCTAAAAGACCTGATTTACTTGAAAAATTAATATTAAAATCTCCTGCTAATATAATTAAATTAGACTTTTTATAACAATGAACCAACACTTTCTCTAAATTATCTAAAAATATTTTCTGGTCACCACTAGGAGATCTATATAATGTAATAACTACTACTTTAATTTTAGGGATAATAATACCACAGAATTCAGCATTCAGTTCAGAGCAGAACTGATTTAAAGAGATACTTTCACAATCCACTGAAGGTTGCCGAAAAATACATACTCCCCCATGTTTTCGTTTTACTCGACAAAACTTAGATGCCAGTACATAGTTTGGTATACAAACGGTTTCTAAGTTTTCGTTGTTTAACCAGTGTTCAGATATGCACAATAAGTTAATGTTAGATGCCTCCAAGTAGAGAGAAAGTTGATCAATTTTATTGGATAAACATTCGAGATGATTTAATTATGTTCGAGCGGTGCACAAAAACATCCTCTGCTGATAATCGTATGCGATTCTTTGATTCTTGTTTTATATTAAGGTAATTTGCGAAGGGGCTATTTGGGCATGCTACGCCACTGTGGCACTCTACCACCCCTTGCAATTCATCTATTTTAACTAAGAAAATGAAGGGTTATTGTGAAAGTGAAATTTTTTGGTATCTCTTGAGCGAACGAAAATCATTTTTAGGTGTAGTTTTTTTGTAAGATTGTTTTAAGTATTCACTGCCTGTTATTCTTACTGATTTGACTGTATTCTAATGAAGTGTCAATAAAGTACACATAGGATATTGTCCTGACAGGAGGTATCTCTAGAAAAAATAAGTTTCTTCTCCTTCCCGGATTCCAGATAGCTGTCGCCAAAGAGCTAATGTTTGTCTCTGATCAAAGCGTCAGAGTGACAGACCATATGTTTGGTAGTTTCATCTGCCTCGCATCCACAAGCATAATTCTATGCAGGTGATAATTGAACATCCTGTTAGAATCTTAGAAGACCCAGATTTGTCAAGGGGCCCTCTTAAAAAGGCTGTGGAGTGTCTTAGGCTGGTTTCTTGTTGCCACAGAAAAATCATTTATGAAGTATATTATTATATTGGAATTAACATTTTAATACAGGGTACAGCAGGTAAATAAGTAAAAAAAAATAGGGTAGATGTAAAACTAATCACGTTATCGAGGTTTTTTGGTTCTTATGCTGTTTCCGATTATATAATATTTGTCGATGATGTCCAAAGTATACTCATACCATAGACTAAAAAAACCCAATTAGTCCATGCTCATACTTAAATATACTTTGGACATCATCGATTTGTTCTTTATCGATTTTAAATAATCTGTAAAAAAAAAGCACGTCCAATAAACTGTTATGTAGTATAGAGTGTAGTATAAATTGCTGTTTATAATTCCGCAGCGCAGCAAATTTTTAAATAATGAACTTCACAGCTTTTGGGAAAGATATGATAGAAAGTCATGCCGTAAAAAAGTGTTCAAATATAATCCATTTTAATCATGAAGCACCAGTGTACCGTTTGGTAGTGAATTAAGTCTTTTGTTTACTTACTACATAGCACTAATACTGATTTTGTAAGCGGAATAATGAGATAAATTTAAATTGACTATACATAACTAAAACTGGTTAACACAAAATAAGCTGTATTGTTCTGAAATGTTGCTTTAAGCGTAAATTTATAGCTAATTTCACATATTAAATCGTATGTTATGTTTGGGGTGCGTTTGTGTAGATGAATCTGGGTAATAGTTGTATTATTGTCCTAACGATATCGTATGAGTGCGCTAACCCTTATAAATATAAGCAAAATTAATAATAACATTCAACCAAATTAAATTCAAATTGTGTTAAAATCACGCTATGCTCAAACGGTAACAAGAAGATAAGGGAATTCGGTACTTACATTAGCTTCGTATACCCCGCCGAACTTAATTAGGAGTTATCATTTAAATTTATGCAATCCGGTAGCCAAACTTGGTCATTAACGCGACAATAAAATTAGTCCATTCACTATTTACAACCAAGTGCTCATTCTCACGAATCAAGCCTGTAAAATCCTCCTTTTAATCAGACCACACCACTGTGCATTAAATTCCCTACGATTGATGCAACGAGTTTTCAGAGGATAATCATATACTAAGGGATTGCGTTGGATAAAAAAGGATTGCTCGAATCCGTGCTCCATTTTACAAAAGAAAAATACTTCGCGTAGAGTAGAGAATAATGCTATTTACATCTTTTTTACTACAACCGGAAGAGAGAAATCATTTATGCGACATTTTTCACAAATTATATACTTCGCACTAAGCGCCCCGGTTCACCGACGACTTCAAAGTCGAAAACAGAGCGCACTTTTTCAAATTCATTTAAATGTTAATGAGGTTTCCCGTCATTTTTGGCGAAAGTGGTCTCAATTTTCACTTTCAATGAACACGGACAAGGCTTTTATTTAAATGAGAAACCTTAATTTGAACCACATCCTTTAGTTATATACGTATTTGTAGTAGACGCGTCTTAATTTAAATTGGTAGTAATTTGTATACATTTGTAGCCCGTTATAATTTGCTTAGCTCAGAGAACGGGAGAACCTGCATCTAGACCGCAATGCGCCTCGAGCTTTGTATTGCAAGCGTTCAGATTTTAAAGGCGTTCGTATAGGTATAGGGACTAAGGAAGTAAATTTGATTATCTCTAATCAGATGTACAGGAGCTGAATACCTACGTAGTGCGTACCTATACATTTCTTACTCAATTGTAAGCATCAATCAATCAATGAAACGTCACTAACAAACAAGATTCGACTAATTTTTCTCATTTCTAGCGACAAATGTCCCTACAACAATAAGACTTAGTTTATAAACAGAATTTTCTAAATTTCCCGAAACAAAATAATGCTGTGTTTATGAACTTAGAACCTAGAACTTAGTACTTAGAAGCTTTTTGCATGGATAAACTTTGCCCGTGCATCTACTTACCATCGGTTTTTAAAGCTGGAACCCTTTGAAATTTCATATTCAAAAATTAGTCCCAATAAGAGATCAGCTTCAAATTATTTTTTGTGTGGGTTTCATGCCGCAATTTACTACTATTAGGTATTTTCTTTCTAACTTCAAATTTATAGTCTCGTTGCTCGATGTCAGTCAGCTTCAAAATATATTGTTACGTTTTAAGAATAGTTTTCAAACTGCTGATTTAAAATTTGGTTTCATATATTAGCATGAAATTATTTTTTCGCCGGTCCGACCTAAATAAAATCTTACAGCCTCCGTACCACATGTTTTAAGATAAGGGATTTTATCGTAAAATCTAAAGCTGAGAAAGTGAGAATGACTTCAAATTTGTAATCTCGTTTTAAAATCTAACCTTAATAGTTATTTATGCATCAAGGGCATTAAGGCGATATTTATGCCGAGGGCGACAGAGCCTGAGGGCCTCCGGCCCGAGGGATTGTAAGTCGCCCGAGGGTTAAATATTGAGTAATGCCCGAGGTGCATACAACATTTTATTTTTCATCGTTCCAAAGAATGCATTTCCAATATACAAATGTCATGATTATTGTTTGCCCAACATTAAAGTGCTTCATACGAATCAAATTGCATCTTTTTTATGACATAATATAACTCCGTCAATCAATTTGACAGGCCGTTTGAGGGCATAATGAGATGACAATCCATTATGCCCTCTCATTATGCCCTTGGGCGTAATAGACTGCTTCATATATCACATATGACAGATATAATTGACATATAATAGCCAATGAAAAATAAAATTACTTTTTGTACAGTGTTGTCTTTATGGCCCACATTTTAAAATGAGGGGTTTGGAATTTCCTTTTAAGCTATGCAGTCTCGCGAACTATCATGTGTAACCAAGAACAATAATACCTGGCACTTTTTCCTTATTGCATTTTTTACTTTGTAACTTAGAATATGCAATACGGTTTTGTAATTAAGGGGGTTGAAACTGCTTTTTTTTAAAAATAAGATAGAGATGTTTATAACCTTTGTTAAAGCTCCTGTGATAAATTTACGGTTACTTACAAAAAAACTCTGCTTTCTACCAAATTTCTCTGTAAACTTGCTTCAAAAATTTAAACACCAAACACCAAATCACCGCAAAATGCCAAATATATTGCTGCAAAGATTATTTATTAAATTATTTTTCTGAGGCCACATGGATTTTGATCAAACATGTCAAAATCGTTATTTATGCACCAAGATCGTTGCGAAAAAAAGACCAAGACCATTTATCTCAATGCGCAAAACATGAATTTGGTCTATTTTTGGCGACCACGTGGATTTTGATCAAAACATGTCAAAATCGTTATTCTTGCACTGAGATCGTTGGGAACAAGATTAAGAGCATTCTTTCAATGTCCAAGGCATGAATTTTATGCATTTGTCAACTACAAATTTGTATTTTGTAAGATTAAAATAAATTATCGTTAAAAGTGATTGTAATACTGAGGAGTGAGGATCCTTCGATATTTCGTTGTATCGGTTTATTTACTAGCACAAATGATTTCCTTATGCTTAAATTCAGATGACACGTTTAATTATTTGCGATGGAAAATATTCGTGTCAATAAACTTTGACCGAAGAAATGCCTTTTGCTTCCCGTGGTTTTCACTCGTTTTAATGATCAGATTTTTTTTTGGAAACTCGCGAGAAATGAACGTTCTAATGTCTGAAAAAATAGTAACCTCCGCCATGGTGTAATCGGAACGAAATCCTTTTCTATGTTTCGCATTTATAATGTCGTTGTTCTGATTCGGATTATGATGATAGAATGAACTTCATTCTAGCACGATTTTTGGTAACTTTTCCATTCTAACACGATTTTTGGAGGCTTGTTTTGTTTAGGAATTGGTATCCCTGTTATGTGTGACAGCCAACAAAACGTCAGCACAAGAGTACGCTTTATACTTTGTATGCTCGTGTTCTGTGGTAAAGTTAAAGGTGGTTACTTTTTTTCACACTAATATCAATGTTTATTCATTAAACAAAGCTCATATAAAAGGAAAAATGCACACGCATTACGATTTATTATTAAATTACACCAATAAAGTCATTAAACAAGTTTGCATAAACGATTTCTTAAAAATGTGCTAAAATGAAATTATCTAACCTCAACCTAACTTTCGTTCTTAAAAGAACAATTGTTATAAATTTTAACAGTCACCGTGGAATGTTCACCTGCATTTATAGTAATTCCGGGGACATTTTGTAACGAGTTAACAGTGGTGGATTCGAGGGTGGATTGTTCTCCGCTAGTAACAGTACATGGTTTCGTGGAGGGTCCAGCTTGAGGTTGTTTGGATTGAGTAGTCGAAACCGAAAGTAACTCTGCGACTTCAATTCTTTTTTTTTAGATTGATCAACGTAACCCTCTGCTGTTGAGGAACTTTTCCACCCACCATGTTGCTTCAGTGTCATTATATCTGCACCATTGTTCGCCAAGTGTGATGCTGATGATCGGCGAAAGCAATGCCCGGAATATTCATCGCAGTTCCGCAACTTGAGATATCTTGCAATAATTCGGGGCATCTCGCCTATTTTGTTCAAACCAATTGGTTGCACCGTGCAACGTCCTTGTCGATAAAATATGAAAAACCGTTTGTGGGTTATATGTACAGGTCTTAAGCAAGCATACTCCTTGATTAAGCCTATCCACATTGCATTTGTAATTGCAAATAGCCTTGGACGTTTAGTTTTGGTTTTTGGTACCGTCACAAAAATTGAATCGGACTTGTAGTCTATATCATCCGTAAGCAAATTTTTTAGTTCCTCCCGCCTGCATGCTCCGGAATAACCAATTATTAGAATTACCTATAAATGTATCAGTGTGTAATTGTTGATTGAAAATTAATAAAATTACCTTCGCTGCCAAATACTCTGTGTTGGGTGCTTCATTAATGAATCTTTCTAATTCAGGATATTGTAATATTTTAAACTTCTTTGCCTCATATCCAACTGATTTTCGTCTTAATAATGCCTGCAGTTTCATAAATTTAGAAATATCAATATTCTCTCGAACATTCAACATAGATCGGAGCATCGAGTAATTCTTCCACAACGTAGAACTTTTGTAGCTCTTGCTCATTATTGTAAAGAATGCTAACAAAACATTTTCGCGTATCACTGTCACGTTTTGTGCGCCACACCAATCTTTAAATTTTAGGTATTCTTTTTCATACTCTCCTTTTGATTTTGTCGGTAACAGATTATCGACCGCTTCTTCGGCTATTAAGTGTAGTTCTGGCGGAGTAGATGAAAAGGTTGTCTCAGACATTGCAAATTTTACCTTCGTGTATCTATTTTCAGGCGCAATAACGAAAAATGTTAAAATTTAGAGAGACTAATTTAAACATTTGAAAGATGTACGCAGTGCTGCCAACTTTATTTTGACGCGGCAATATTTCTATTTTAAACTAAATACATACTTTTTTATAAATAATAATTAAGGGCTCAACATAGAAAATAGTATAAAACGTTCGTCACAGAAGGCCTTCTATCACTCGTTCATTCGAACCTTCGTCGCTACGTGGCTCAGGTTCGAAACTTGAATTCGTGCTAGAATAGGCCGCCTTCTGCAACTTATGTTTTAATAATACTATTCGGCCACCGAACGTGGGTTCCCCTTCGAACCGATTTCTCAACTTTCCAGACTACTCCTTTCCTATTTGATGTTAATTAAGTCCACTATCTTTTAGTATAGTAAAGTAAATTTCAGTTTAGATTATAACGCAATGTAAAGATTAAGTTTATGTAACTTCTTAAGAATTGAGTAATTAATAAGTTGCAACTTTTCAGAGAACCAGTAGAAAAACGTTTTAAATCAAACAAATTTATCACTAGCGTGCATTTTAACGTACAACGAGAGACGTTGTCGCCAGTTTTAAAAGTTCTTTATTGCAAACGCAATGTTATTTCTAACAATAAACCGCAAAGAGATTAGATAATGTGATAGTTAGAATACATTTGTTAAAAGAAGAAAATAGGTAGGTTTCGCAACAACTAAAATTATGTTGTTCGATTCTACACTCTTTGATGTAGCCAACCCAAATGAAAGCGATCCGGCTACATCAAACTTAATTATTGATCCTTTCTCACTTAGATACACTCGTTTAAGAACAAATTCTTTCGACATATTATAACGTTTATGTAGAATTCTTAATTATTGAAATGGTAGCTTGTTCAACTTTGATATGCATAGTTAAGAGAAATGTTTCTAATCGCTATTTATTGATAATCCTGCGATTTTTATTAATATGCTGTTTTATCCACAGACTTGAAATTGAATTTTAAGCAAATGGAGTTTTAACCTTTAGTGTAACCTCGGTTGTAACCTAAATTTTATTACGTGGTTTTATTTATTTACAGTTAACTAACAATAAATTTATAACAGTCTTAAAATGGATTAATTTATAAAAGTAATTGTTGTTTATGACTTACAATTTATAACATAACAGAAGGGCATCGAAGTTGGTACTGTTTTGAAACGCAGTTCAATTTGATTGTATAGTAAACTCGAGCTTTCTCGAGTGTTCGCGAGTCTGTTCGAATGTTCTACAACAAAACACGTCGTATTTCCCGGAAAGATTACGTCACATCCACTTTCGTTTTTTATCGGGGATGACTAATCTTTCATGGCGCCTCGATGTCTATCGAAATTTCTTAAATGTTCGCTACAGTAAATCTATCTGCCTCATTATGGCCATTAATTCAGTATCATTTGAAGCAGCCTCAACCCGATGTGCATTCGAATGGCTGTACTCATTCTGCTTGAAATGTAATTACTGACACGTAGTGGGGTATTTTTAGAATTGTGTGGTAATTATTAAATGGAATTGAATTAAGCGGAACAATTTTGATCAATACAGCTTTCCTATCGGTTTCAACTTATTAAAAATTGAAGTAATTTGAGAGCGTATAGGAACATATAATTATTGTTGCTTTACCACCGAAGTGTTTCCTGATATGATAAAGATAAAATAAAACTCTCTTAAAAATGACCAAAACCTTCAATTTCCAAAATTTTTTTTGTTTTGCGCATTTCGTTATTCCATTCTTCTGCATCGAAAATAAAATGAAATTTATAGCTATATATAAAATCAAATAAATTTAGAGCGGTTCCATTAAACAGAAGCAATATAGATACATTTTTTGCGATCATTAACGTACTGCCGAGCTACGACTGAATTGTCATGAAATTAAATTAAAATCATGCACAATTTTTAATTAAAACTTACGTTACAGCAAAATGTAATAACGCTCTCTGCCTTTTAGTTTGAATTGTCATACATTACGCTATATTTAATGTGTTCCTTTTTTTCAGTCCGGAACTAACTTTTGAATATACCATTCAGAAAGTTCTTGCAATTTCCAACACTTTTAAATCGGCTCTGTATAATTTAATTCCGGCTAACTTAACTGACAGGATGCTGTTTTGTAGGTAAGTAGTTTCGGAACGTTTTAAAGTTTAATTTGTACAAAATCCATTTTCACAAAAGTAAATTTGATTTAATTCCCTGTTGAATTGGTTGAAGAGTCAGTCAAAGGGATTTCAAATAGGTACGCGTACCAAACTTTTAACGACTGTAAGTCCCTAAATTAGCTCTTCAAACGTTTTAACATTAAATCACGTTAGTTTATAGAGGACATCGATAAGCTGTTATGAAACATGATTTATTGGAATTTCTTGTTTCCGTGCATTCGCACACTAAAGTCTGTGCGTAAGCGTTTTATAAATTCTTGTAAATAATGGCTTAGGTTCCATACAGTCAAAGCAAAGGGCTTTGTTCAATTTTAGTTTATTCTGGCTTTGTGATTGTTTGTTTCATTTTGGCGCTGAACAATTCTCATTCCATCATTATATCGTTTTACAGAAATTCAAATTCTCTTATGTTGTCCCTTTAAGGTTTCTCAAAAGCGCGTTTTTTAGTAATTGTACTCAAAATATGTCGGACTTAATTGGTTGTTTAATTTGTCGAATGAAAGCCGTGGCCTACATTCCAAAAACATTTCGGCAACAATTAGGTACAGCTAAAAATTAATTTTAAACAAACATTTAATAATTGCACAGTTACAAGATTATGTAATTAATAGGAGCTATTAATGCTCTGAATGTGACTTTAATTTAATTCGTTCGTATATTTCAATTGTGTTTTTATATTTTAGGCCATTATAGCGTTTGGACTCATCGGGTAGCAGATGCAGAATTTTATATATTTGCAAATAATAAATCGTCAAGTAATTACTACGTTTAATCCTGTTTTGGACAGTTCATTTGCACGTATTTGTACAATCGATTTGATAACGCTCTGCGGAGCCTGAGTTATACAAAACTCTCCTTAACATGCATGTTGTATGGTTGTGATATGTTGCTTGGGGCTTGGGCGTTAAAGTTCAGACCAAACGTTCTGCTTATACAATACTATTGATTGCACATACATAGTATCTATAATGTTGTGTAATATCCCCGTTATTCAAACTGTTCACATTGGCGTGTACAGAAAATTATGATTTAGATCATAGTATAACTACATCTGCAACAATGTATCGCAAGTATTTAATTTTGTTTGACTTCAACCTGCAATACTTTCAAAATTCAATACATTATAATAGGAATTATAATTAGGATCACGATTGTGCCTAGAGGTGCCGCTTGAGTTCAAATCCGACTTGCAACAAATAATCACATTACATCTGCTATACGGTTAATCAATAGTCAATTTGATTAATCAAAGCAATATTTATAAGCGTATTAACATTATAAAGATATTTAAAGTTTCACTTTGCCTAATCTCACTCACTTTACTTACAAATTTTGAATGAGAGAACCAACTGAAGAAACAACGAGATATGAAGATTTATTTTTTATGAGATCTCAGGAAATGATGTGTCAATTTGAGTTCGAGTTAAAGTAAAGAAAATCTACATAAAGTATGTTTTTTGTTGTTTAATAAAAATTTCTCTTTATTCGAGTTAACCTATGGTCGTTTCCAGTAGAAGTCAAAACCAATAGTGTGGTTTCATTTGAATTACGAATTTCCGGAACATCAATATTATGATAAGTCAGTGTTGAGATTGACCAGCATTTCGGAATCCAGCTGAACCCTGAGATTCAATTTAGTCGTTAAAAAGAAAGTTGGTAGGAAGATGAGGGTGTGTTACAAGGTTTAATTTGTGTAATTTTGAGCTAGCTAGGTAAGTGATTTAGAAATGTAATGAATTCATGTCATTGCACACAACAATAATTTCTGGCGCCCAACGTGGGGCTCAGCATTTATTTTTTTATACGCCTCAAAATAAGGGATACAGCACTATGTACACAGGGTGCCCATTATGTACTGAGTATAGTATACAGTGTGTCCCATATCGCATGGGATTGCATGGGTAACTTTGTTATTATTAAAGATAGAGAATTGGTTAAATGGGCAATGTTTTGCAGTTTTGGACGCTTATTTAAAATTCCCTTATGGAAATTCAAAATGTCGCATAGGTTCGACGTAAATTCAAAAAAACTAAAATTGGCCATTTCCTTGAATGTCTTCCCATATAGCGCCTATTTAACTTTAGGAAGTTGGCAAATGTTCCTCAAAAGTAGCCATGTTGATTTTTTTTTGACATCAATTCTAAATTAAGCATATCAAAGACAGTCACTTTTATATAAAACTTTTTTTTATATCTCTTATACTTTCGATGATATAACACAATCAAGGAAATGACAAATTTTAGTTTTTTTGAATATACGTCGAACCTATGCGAAATTTTGAATTTCCAAAAGGAAATTTCAAATGAGCATCTAAAACTGCAAAACATTGCCCATTTAACCAATTCTCTATCTTTAATAATAACAAAGTTACCCATGCAATCCCACGTGATCTGGGACACACTGTATATCTCGGCAAATAACGACTGTATTGTATACAACATTTTTCTATATAAAAATTAACATTTTATGCTCCATATAAAGCAACATTCAGTTGATTTTAATTTCGAAAAACAAATGAGTAACGAAAAACAATTGCATTTTTTAAAAATAGAAAGTACCTTTTCATTACGCTCATTTGATACGAATTTTTTTCCTCTTTTCAATGACGTAATATTTATTTATTTATTAGCCCTCTCTTTTTCTGAGCCCTCAACAAGCTTGCACCCAATTACAGAGTGACCCGCACAACTAAACACTATTTAGAGGTGCCTCTGCAGAAGGTCTTAAGTCGTTCTATGTAACTCCGGTTGCAATATGCAGTCTCATTTTCAAGTTTTACTAAATTCACGAGGCGTGGCCGGGTGATTTGAGTTTCACAAGTTTCATTAATAACGTTCTTATAGAACGTGTATCATACAAAATTTAATTGACATTTACCTTACGAATTAGGAAAACTGCAGTTTTGATTACAGATTATTATAATGGAAATGCAGGAGCAAGGATTACGTGTCACAAAGGTCATATTTTCATTCATCATAAATGAATAAATATGTTTGTAAATCGTAATTATTGTTCGAAATATCCCCATCTATTTATAGGCAGTAACATCGCTGTTTACAACAAAAAGGGAATAAATGCTGAAAATTATGTATGAGAAATGGAAGTGATAATCTTAAATATACAACTAAAATGCAAAGTGTTAGAAACTCCTATTAATATTAATATTAGTTACATGTGAATTCCCTAGCGGTGTTTCTGGCGATTATACTACATACTCAACAAATGAGCGCAGTTCTCTGATATGAGGTGCTTCATAAAATTGAATTTCATTACGATCTGTACCTTATTTTAAACGCTTAGTGACTTGATAATGTAGAGTTCGCAATTTTGTGGCATCATGTTAAATATCGTTTATAATTAAGAGCTAGCGGCCTATCAGCAACTCTATTACTAAAGACAAAAGGTTGCCTTTAACTGACACTATAATACAGCGCGGTTCGACACTCTACTTTCCTTCGAACTGATGCTCTTTTAGTGTGTGATTAAAATGTTAATACGGATTTTGTAACAAGGTCTAACTTCTGTTATTGAAAATACAAAATTAGGTTTTTTGTGACAGTAAACTATAATAATTATTTATTATATAAGACGGCAAAGCAACCGATAAAGGGATATTTTTAACATTAAGTTAATTAACTTTCACGAGATGGTTAGTTTCCCTTTATCGTCGTGTATACAATACAAAACTTTACTGTATAGCAGAAGCCATATAGATCATTGTAAAGTTTTTGACAATTCTGAATTTAATTCAGACGTCAAAAATAGCAAGCTTAGATTCGCGGTCGTTTCCATAGAGACAGCATTGCCATATGTTCCGAACGTCATTTTATATCTTACTCCGCGTCCCATTTGAAATAAGAATGCCCTTGCGGTTAAACTGATCACTTTATCTACCCTCACGGTTAAAGAGCCACTTAGCCTATACTCATTTAAACGTATTAAAATGTCAATTTAACATCTGCTATAAAATAGAAGATCGAATACAATCTAGCAATAAGTGGTTACCTCATTCTAGTTCTTGCACCGTATTTTCTAGTAATTACACGGTTTTGATATATAATTGGTTTGCATACGAGAGGTAATAGTTACCCCAAAGGTTCCAGTGTCAAAAAATGACCAGGGATAGAACTATTTAAATCATTAGGGTCAGTGCTCAAAGGAAAAAGAGGTCTTGAATTTAAAATAGTTTCTATTTCACTAATATCAGTGTTAAATTTTTCTAAGCTAAGAATTTCATTACCAACGACACGAACGCGCAATACTACGCAATCCACCCTTCTCGATTCCCTTTTCCATCGCGCATAGTTGTTCAAAGCCCACTTTAACTAAGTTGGGAAGGGAAGACGGAAGGTAACGAGCTAAACGTAAATAACGAAAACAAATATTAAGGAAAAACTAAATTACAACAGGCCACAGCAAGGTTTTCAGGCAATTTTTCAGGATTTTCCGAATTTTAATTGCTTTAGTTGCTTAGGATTTACCTATTTGGATTTTTCTGTGCTTTCGGTGTCATCAGGTTCCATACATAGGTACATTTTTTCGGATTCAATTTACTTCAAATTACATTAATGGTTTTTGAGATCTTACAACTTTATTTTATAAGCCTACATGGCTTAACCAAAGCTTTAAATCCGATTTTCCAAAAAAACTTCTGATTTTTTTTATCTCTGTTAGTCGTTTTCTTAACTTCTGTTTCCTAATAATGAAATAAAAACTGAATAAAGTACGGAAGTGAAATAAAAGTTGGCGACTAATTAAGACACTTACGAAATAAGAATAATGTAGAGGCACTATTGTAAAATTACACCAGTTCATTTACGGTTTGCGACTTTTAATAATTTCGTCAAGCTGAAATTAGGCGAGACCTTTCTCAAGAGCACAATCCTCTAATTATTTATGAAGTACAACAGCAATTATTTCAACCACAACACCAGCAAACCTTACTTCAATTGAAACGGAGAATAAATTGCACCCCTTGTCTTCGGTCAATAGTTTAACTACTTCAATGTAAATTCCACAATAGACCGCACACCGAACACAGCTTGAAACTAAAATTAAAATGTGTACTTTAAAGAAACTAACGCGGTAACAATATGTAGTAATTTACCATAAGCATTGTTTATGAATAAACAAAGCCATAAGTTTATAGACGATCACATAGACGTATTATTGTTTTCCTCTGCTAATGAACGCGCCGTACCTATTTTTCGCTCTGTAGGGAAATATGTTCCATCGTAAATTTCTTGACAAGTCACCTTCATATAGAGAAACTAAAATTTACAGCCTAAGTCGGAAACTCGTAAACTTCACCGCTAACACAATTAAGTAACTAGCAATAATACAACTGTAATGCTATTGAATGTAATGTCTAGTGCAATTCCTATTTATTCCAGGGTAGGGTCATATATATTGGTCCCGCCACGAACAACTCGCATTTACAATCCCCAGGTTCGAGGTTACGAGAATGACAAAAGATAAAAAGTTGCAGAAAGCTCCACGAATGTTTTAATTGTAACCAGGTGCGTAGATAAAAAAGAGATTAATCTACATTGCGTGTACAAAAAGGGTTACGAGGTTGAGTTTTCTTTAACGCCCTGTTTGGTTTTGATTTACCTTTAAGCGGTTTTCGTTTTCCACAGCGGTCTAAAAAGCAATTATTATTGTGTTATTCAGCTTTAAAAACGATTGAGGAAATGTAAATTTTCTCCACGGGATTGCGGCATTCGATAAATTTTCAGGTTGTATTGATTATGTGTAAATTTTAGAAGTTACACCAATGCAGATTCTTTTCGCTTGAATAATCAAATTTTATATTTTATGATTTGCGATTTTCTCTGTGTCTGTCAATGCCAATGTGTAATAATAGGCCACCCCTTTTTTAGTTAAAAGGGTCAAGGTAGAGGTTTACAAGGACGTTAAAATTATATTGATTGTGCAATCCATTTATTAGGTTTCGTAAATGCGAATCGTTTTTAAACAGATTTAGCTTAACCCCAATTTCTCTTTTCTACTCCCAAGTGAAATTACTTCTTAGATCATGAAAAATTATGTTAGGTATTTTGAAATGTCCTTATTAAATATTAAATTATCTCGTACAGTAGAAAGGTGGGCAAATAACGAAATGAAAAGGTAAAAAAAACAATTTCAACGTGTCCCGACAGGCCAATTTGTGACCACCTTCCCCTTGGAAACCGGAAAAGAAGTATAAGGACTAACTTTTCATAATCGTCCCGTTGAAACTAAAAAATATTAAAAATAAGGCAATGAACGATTTTTACGCCCAAAAACAACAGCCAATCTTCTCCAATGTAACATATTTTCAAGTTAGAGAATGCGTTAATAAGGAAAGTGTTCTAGGAGCAACGGAAATCTGCGATAAATTAATAAACGTGCAACCCTTGTGCTGTAATTTCAATAATTGAATAGGATTACAATCATTTTTCAAGTTCACACAATTTTGCTAGTAAGATATTGAACTTCGCACGAACATGAAACACGTATGATTGATTACTTCCTTCGACGTGCTGTAAGAACAATTTCTGAGCAGACGTCAAAAACCACAAAAACCCGCTAGAATAACTGTCACCATCACTGTAGTTTTTTGTGGATCTTCATTTCATGTCGAATACAAGAGCTCTTCCTACCTACAATCATATGCTACACTTCTTACAAAGTCATCATCAAAGGATGAAATCGTCAAAAATCAGCTTTTTGTAATTCTCAATGCTTATTATTGCAAATCATTTTACTGCACTAACCCAAACGTTATATTACTTATTTGCTTTGCACTTCCAACGAACAACAGGTAGAGAAATTTATTATTGGCACGTTAGGCTAATGAAGATTTCTTTAATTATTTGTTTCAATCGATCACTTGTTGCATGGTATCTGTATTCTGGCCCCGAATGCCTGTTTTTATTTCAGTTCTCATGCTAAATTTTTCTGTTTCAAGTTATACCACGTGTTCTTTGAAATTGTGGAGTTGATCAAGGCTTTTCAAATTAATAATGTCAATTTAAGTTTAATAAAACCGTCACTTTCACATCAAATCCGCAAAAATACTTCGGTTCTTAGCAAGAAGAAAGCGTCACCTTTCCAACCAGTTAGGGAAAATGCTATAACGCGAATCGATATTATAACTACAACATCAGACAAATTATATTTATTTAAATTATATTGCTGCTGTTTGTAATGGAATTGAAGAAGTTTTTAGAGATAGACTTTAAAGGCAAATCAATTCCTTTGGGTGACATATGACGCAGTGTCCATATAGATCTCAAGACTCGAGTATATTTCTCTGACCGCAACACAACTGCAACGACTTCCAATAGTTCAGGTCGGAGACAAATCAGTTTTTCATAAAGATCTGTCTGGAAGTATGTACTCTCTTTGATATATGACGGGAATGTCTAGCGTAATAGTCTAAAGAATTTGCAGACGTCTACAAATATTGTACATTCTAGTTCAAAAGTAGCCAATTGGTACTGAGGAAAAGGTATACGAAGCAAATGAATACCTTGTACTACCATTAACTCAGAATGAGGAGCCAAATCCACCACACCCAGAGTCTTTATACAATGTGTAGCATTTGAGCTGCGCTAATTTGAAATTTGGAAATACGTAGCATCAGTTACAAGGTTGAAAGAATCTAAGATTTTTACTACAACGCTTTAAAGAGTGGGAAGTATTTACTGTATGGTTTTACACGGCGGCGTATTCTCTTTACAACCATGTAACTTACGGTGCGTGTAAAGGCACCTTCACTACATCGGGTTAGAAAACGAAATGTATAAAGCGCTATTAATTAAAACTTTATACAAAACTAAATAGCCCTCTTTTGTTCCAAGTAAACGTAAAGCAGCAAATGTAACAAAAGGTAGGTATACTCACAACAAAGGTAAGTAAAAAGGACTGTTCTTTGTATTTTTAGAACCAATTTTCCACCAAATTAGGCCACCTTAAGTTCCTTTTCGGGCTGGAGATACTAAAAGGCGATATTTACTACGTGAGTTTGTATTGAAGTGTTTATCTTTCAATGTCCGACCTAGTTACGTTGTCGAATTGTTGCTGGTCTGTCTAAAGTGGTATTTCCTGTGGTCACCTAAAGCTCTAATACACCAAATTGCCCATCGAATTACTTCTATTGTATGTACTTTCACGACTTTGTACGCCTACCACTCCGAATAATCAAATTATTAGTATGCGGGGATGCATATAAACTGGGTAGTTTAGAAATACACAATGGCCACTGAAAATACAATTATCGAGCATTTCCGGATTGTCCTTTTATGCCGTGACAAGGCACTGATTTAGGATTCTTTCGTTGTAAGCAAGACAAGTAACATAAAAAAACGTACGCGTGAATATAATTACATCAGTTAAACGTTGAGGAGAAACAAATTTGTACAAATAACAAGTAGCGAAAGGCAACGGATCGCAATCTTATGAAAAATATGGGTTTTTTCACGTTTCGGAAGTCAAGATAAGAGAAAAAAATTGCGGTACGCGCAATTACGCTTGTTAGTGATTCTATTCTATATGACGACGCGCGACCTCAACGATTACGTATAATTTTGAACGTGCGTTAACTTGCTCCTTTAAAACCAAGACATTTGAACGATTCTCAGGATTCCTTGTCAATATTAACTCAAATATAGGATTTTCCACTCTAACTTCTATAGAAAAAACTGCCAAATACCGACTGCATTTTTTTAAGTATCTGCTATCACTTTGTGTGCAATTAATAAATTTCGTTTGGATTACGCGACGAGCATTCCTCGAGATTTTGCCAGCAGAATCTTCCGCTACGAGCTCGCGGTAAATTTAAATAATTCATTTCTTCGAATCCTAAGAGGGTGATCCAGTTTTTCCAAGGTTGGACGACTAAATTTTAGCCTTATAAATAAGGTAATGTGTATTTGTATATTTATATTCATTAGAGATCGTGTCCTTTATGGACTATCGGATTAGTGAAACTTGAGTTTTGAACTGTAAACCTTCTTGAAAGACACCATCCAGTCATTGTGTGAAATGTTTAAAGTGAAAATTATAGATTATTTTTAATTCGTTCTAAAATTGCAAGCAAATCAGTTATCTAAGTTTTTTTAAAGGGAAAATAAGGAATTCATACCGAGTCTTTACAAACTTGAAAGCTAGTTTTCAACTTCAATTATGGGGTCGACCACGAACTATCGTTTTTTAAATTTTCCAACGCACCAAAATCACTTCATTAAAAAGTAACCATTAGACAGCTTTGTTTATGCATAAAGATTGTATCCAGGGAATTTAATAATTAAATACCGATATTTTTGTGGATCAGTTAAGAATTGCATTTGACTCTTTGTTGGATTTTAATAGTCCCTTTATATTAAGTGCGGAAAGTGAGTGATTTTTCTACCCATCAAATTATGCAATTTGCCAGAATGACCTTCCATAAATCCTGTTTTAGTTGAGCAAATTTCTGCAGGCAGAATTGGCACTTCTAAAAAAAGACATAAATCTTCTTTGTGCTGTAAATTATCTTCAAAAATTTTCAGAACATAAAAACTAAACATACATTTAATACAAAAGGTTCGATTTTTAGTTTAGATGCTGCTGTGTAAACAATGTCAGTTTGGGACGTTGTTGTTTTGATCAAGGCAGTTGGAATGAATTCGGATTTGTAATTATTAATGAACGTCATCGTAATCTTTCCTAATCAACTTCGTTGGGATTACTGAAGAATGAACACAAAACAGCGTCGCGAATCGAATCTGTGGTAAAGTTCAGATTTGTTTAATTTCTTTGTGAAAAATAGAGTATTTCTTGGAATTGTTTAAGTATAAGAAAATGTTGCACCTCAATTTTTTCTTATCAATGTATTCGTTAATGTGTGTGTGACAGCTTGAATTTGATTCATTGAACTTTTCGTTTATTTTAGAAAAGATAAAGGTCATTGTTTAGAGATAAGCGAATTCTGCGAAATTTTGTAAATCAACTCGCTCAAGGCCGAGTTTGTTTTTGTTTTTGGACCAAGGACGACTCTTTCAAGTCTTCGATTGAGTATTCTGCGTTGTGTGTGCATTCGGACCCTTTAACGACGAAAAGAGAAATCGTATGCTCTATTACGATTAATGCAGTTTTTTTTGTTACCTGGGTTATTCAAAAAATTGTTACGAATCACTCTAGCATTTATATTTCATAAGTATTAGTACATTGTTTTGTGTTGAAAAATCGACAGCAGTATAATTAATTGTCATTTTTAAATATAATGCGGCGCAATGGAAAAGGAAAAAGCGTATTTTCGAGTAGCTAAATGTAAGTTTTCGAAAGCCGTTCGAGTTTTGAGATGTGTTGAGATATTTATTACAACAGAACCATCCTAAAAAATTTTTATTCCGCAACTAAGCTATTACCCCCATCTCTATAATTTTAAATAGTATGATAGAATGTGTTTTTCTATCTGCACCAGTATTTTTTCTGTCTAGTTTAGTTTTCAAGATAATTTTGTTTACGTCATGGGAAAGGTGTTCGAACTGAAAGTATAAATCTAAAAATAATTACCGGAGCGCTAATTATTCAATTAATTTACACTATCATGCCGGATAAAATTGCAACGTAGAAGCTACAGGGCTCAGGAATTTTAATCAGTAGGCAAAAAAAGTGCGTTCTCTTTCGACGTAAAGGTGGCTTGTTCGATGAAGAGAATATTTCATTCGAAATAGCTTCCTAGCATTAAATTGTAACCCCAAATTCAAAATTCTATATCATTGATGATTTTAACACAAAAATCTAGTACAAATAATTATATTAAAAACTGTATGGCCCTTAAATGTGTTGGAAGAATTTAACACACGGTAATTTTGCGCATAATGCCTCAAATCGGGTATATAATGCAGTACATGTCTTATTTGCAAGAGTGAGTGAGCATAAAAGTTCGACATTTTATAAAGAGACCAGCTTATGAGGGCGTACACAGTATTTATTTTAAAGTTATATTGTGGAACCCATTCAATTTTATAACCACAGTCACGAGTTGCGGTCTGTTATTGTAGGGGTTGGTATACATACACAAACCTAGAGTTTTTATTGCTTTTGAGATATGTGTTAATTTGGTCGTATTCCTTGCTGCTACACGACAATGGGGGTGTTTAATATCCAAGACTATTGAAACCGTTCGCCCAGGGTTGGCGTGAATTACTATCTCCAAATTACTTTACTGAAAATTGACACATCTCATACTTTGGGACGTCGTTTATATTGTGGGGTTTAAAATAACGCGATATCCAGTTTGAGATATTTTAATCTGGGTAAGATATGAAATTAATCAGTGGAGTCCGTTGCATCTGGGATTTAATATTCTGAATGACTAGTAGATTTGAGTTCTTGATTCAGTATCTTGCAAGTTACAAAATATGAAATCCATCGAACAAAGAGTGTTTTAAAAATGTAGCAAATCTAAATCTTCTTAAGGCTCCGGGTTTTCTAAGTGCTGCAATACTGAAAATCGGATTAAAAGAGCTTTTCAAGCGTAACGTAAAGCTGATAATTTTATATAATACACTGAAATTTATAATACTCCTGAATTATTACGTTACATTTTCTGCTGAACAACATAACGCCGGCGACGTATAAACTATTTTCCGCATCCCCGAGATAATATAACACAATACAAGCTCTTACATCTAACTTCTACCAAACTTTGTAACAAAATGCATGCACTCAGCTCAGCGTTTATTAAGAGACCACCAGAAAGTCTCACCTTCGACGAAACGCATACCTCGAACTCCTCGGATTCACAAATAAGACAATCCCTAAAGGCCATCAATAGTAAAAACGTCTGAATAAAATTAATGCGTATTTCTGTTTCCCTTGACATTTTTTCTCAGAGAGGAAATTTTTCCCTAAAAGTATATTTTAATTAAAATTTTAATGTATGTAAATATTCACCTTATTAGCATTCAAATATTTGAACGTTGGGAGCAGAAATGTTCTTTTAATAATGTACGTTATTTTTCCAGCCTAGATGAAGATATCTTCAAGTGTACACCTAATTATTTAGGTCTTAGCGCATTAACTAATTAAAATTTAAATGTTTAACTGTAAGGCCGTTACAGAACGAGTTTTTAAGTAGATTTTAATTTATGTGTTTCCCTCATACAATATAAAGGAAAGTTATTAGTTCGGCAATAAAGCAAATTTATATGGCACTGCCATGATTTTCATCTTATAATTTAATACGAGCGTAAAAACACTGTGAAAGTCATTTGGGGTGAGTTGGCGCGTGACACAACTAATAAAAATCTACGTTAAAGGTCTTTTAATATTAATCTGAATGAGATTTTCCCATCAACTTTATATATTGTCGTATCTGGCATTAAAGAATTTTATGTATTAGTTCGCATCGCGCACGTAAGATTTCTTAGCCTCCCATTTGTATTATAAGAAACGTAATTATAACTTGAACTGGCAGCATTCATTGGGTAATTACATCTAATTGCCGAAAGGCGGTCTTCGGGAGTACTGAATATTTTCAGACGGGAAAATTGTGCTTTTACAATTAACAGTAGGCCTCTCAAATTTTAAATTGTAATTAATTTAATGTAACAAACAAGATATTATAATGAAATTGGATACCTACCAACTTGAATGTATTTTCACCTACCCCAACAAAATGAAAGACACCGCAGATTCTACTAATTACTTCTGAAAGGGGAAACAAACGCAATGTTCTGTTATTTAAAACATAGATAACACGTAATGACCAATAACTTAGATACTATACAAATTCTCTCATGTTTATCATTTCTGCGAGTTAAAATGTTGATATTATGTTCCAACCATTCTAAGTATCTAGACGAAACATAGATTTTTATGTTTAATTAATGGGCATCGTTGGAAATAATTTTTGGCGAAAACATGTAACAAATAAGTTCACATTTAAACTCACCTATTTGGACAATACATATCCATTGCTATTTTGTAATGAAACGAACCTCTGCGAGTGATAACTTATATAATCATCAGATAGCCGTCGACCGCGCACCCTGCTGTGTACAACAGAAGTTCTAAGTAGGTTTCGGTCTAATTTTAGAAATTCATCACAGTAGTAAATCTGCATTGACATGTAGACATGATTTAATTTACATTCTGCACGTGCGCTGTATTTATACCGTAAGTAAAAAAATTGTTTTGTATAATTTCTAGAGACACATTAATAAATAACATTCCTCCAGAATGCTTCTCGTAAATTATGACTAACTGTCTGACGTCCTGTAATCTTAAAGCAAAAATGTGATCTTCCTGGTCTTTGCCCCGGTAATAAGCGAGCGAATGGCAGGGGTGGTTATTTTTTGAAAAAGGATTATAAAAATCACTTAGCAAGGTATAGTTACAAATGCCAAGTTAAAATCTTTTCAAGAGTTTTATCCATAAACCCATACGTAAAGATCGTATAGAACGACTCAATATTTTCATGATATGGTAAGAATTTTTGAAAAATCCTACAGAAATAGAAAATAGCCTTTGCGCAGGTTCCAGAAAAAAAGTACAGGAAAAGAAATACTATTTTGAGAGTTGTGCAGTGAATTCGTCCCACAAAACTCGCCCCTATAAATTTGCCTCTAAAATTTTCACGTCTCATAGCATTTGTCGTAAGAGATACATCTGGACTCCGCTTCCTCCGGCTACTACAACGGTTCCCTCCTTCCTTTCCTCTACCATATTCTCCATTTTATTTTTTAAGTCATTAATTCCTTCTCTGTTTTAAATAGTTATTACTCTCATTTTCTTCCTGTCCACTTCCTTTTTTTCTGTATTCTTTCAACCTCTTTCATACCCCCCCCCCTCGATTCCTCTATTTCTTTTTGACCTCTGTTTTGCTCTTGCTCTTCCCCTTCTATTGTCCCTTATGTCGAATTGGTTCTTCCAAAAGCTCTCGATATCCTATTCTTTAGTTTCTCCTAATTACTTTCTTCTATCCATGATTCTACCAAACCCACGACGTCTTTACTTGTTAACCCCGCAACGTTTCATGTTATTTATCTCCATTACTATTTCAATTTTGCTTTTTTCTGCTTTTTTTTCATTCCAGACTCCCTCACTCCCCAGCCCCTCCCCTGTCTTTTCTTTTAATATTAATTGCTCTGCCCTAACCCCTCCGTCTCCTATCCCGTTTTCTTTCGCTTTGCCCGTAGTAGCCCTTTTTCTTCTTTATCTTGTGTTCCGCTACTTCAATTGTTCTCGCTCTTTTACGTTCGCCTATACTTCTAGGATTTCTTTTAACCTTTGTCTGGGCTTTCTCTTCCTTTTCCTTTTTCCATCTTTACTCCTTTCTTTTCTCTTTTCTTTCTCTCATTTTATCTTAGTCCTCCTATGTCTTCCCTCACCGCATCTTTATCTTTATCTTTATCTATTTGTTTTTTTGTTTCCTTGGCCGTCCTTCTTTACTCCTTCACTATTCACATAATTGTTCCATGTTTTTTGTATCTTCTGCCCTCACTTCACTCACCCCTTCTTCAATGCCGCTCGCTCTCCTTTCTCTCCACTCCGCTTTCCTTTGTTCTGGAAATCCTATGGCTTTCTTACTCCTTCACCACCTCAAACCACTCTTCCTCCATCGTTTCCTTTCGTTTCATCATCATTGCTAGGAGCAATCGCTCCTGCCGTCGATGAGTTCGCCGTCTACGCTCGCAAAACTAAATTGTATTCTTAGTCCCTAAAATTATCTTTATAATCAAAAGCTCTTCAATGACTATGACACCACCGCAGATCTACTCTCCCTCTCTTCACCACAAAAAATCACCTACACAAACACAAAAACTGTTTAAATAAATTGACATAAACACGGGGCACTTAGAGGCGCGTGCGCTCTATAAAACGATCGCAGTAGAAAAGCAGCTTAGTTGTTGCAGAGATTTTGTGACATACGACGTAAAATAAAATGAAGGGAATGTTAAATACTAAATTGTGTTAAAATAACGTGGCCCATACAATGTAAAGAAGAAATAGGAAGACCCGCTTCAGTATATCACACTTTTGATAGTAAAGTTTAATGGTGTTTTCTTACAAAAATTACGATCTCGGGCGTATATCTTTTAAAACGCGAGGTAAATCGGATAATAGGAAGGAAAACAATGTAAAAGGTTAATTGTAGTGAACTCCATTTCCCACAAAAAACTCTGTAACAACTGTTACAATTATTTTAAGATGGATTCTCAATAAACAAAGAAAAGTGGTCAATAACAGCACTTACCTTGGGTCTGCTTTTGGTTCTCAGTTACAATAATAATATGCCTCGACTAATATTTAACTCAGGGTTGAGATGCTCTTTTTCTACAGGACTTCTGGGTGTTTTACAATTCACTGCTTCGATAGAGAAAACAAAATATAATGCAAAATGACAATGCTGGTATAATTTTCTTCAATGCTTTTTAAATCAATTTCTAGTTCTAACTTATTGCTTCCCTAAACAAAACAACTAAATATTATTTCTACCTCACTTAAGCTAAACAATCCAATACTCTTAATATAAATGAGACCTATTTAATTTAAACATCAGAAACGCGGAAAAGGTTTTTTGTTTCTTTTATTCGCCCGAAATGAATGTCGAACTCGCGAGTACACAAATAAAAATTGTTAAGTACTTATCTCTTTTTACGTCGCCCTCAATGTAAGCTCGTCGTCGCCTGCCTGGGTTGACTCCTAGTGCGGCTCAGACTCCTTGAATTTCGTCGATGTCGGTGACCTCCAAATAGATTGGTTCGAATATCGATTCCTCCTCTATCTTCTTCAGGTGAAAACAAACGCCGGCAAATAAACAAATCGCTGGCCCAAAACGGTAAAAAAAATCGCTGGCAAAAGGTGAAACTGGTTTCCCAACAGGGAATTACAAACTTCGTTCACGTGGAAAGTTTTCTCGCTCTGGATGGCGTTGAACTCGCATATGATTGCGTCACTATTGCACAATATTTATTATCAGTTATTCGCGTGTAAAGGTAACGAATTTTATACTACAAAACGTAGAGCACTTTCACTGTCTCCCTACGTAAAAATCTTCACGCTAAAGATATTCTCTAGGACAAAAATGTTTAATTCAGTTTTACTACAACCGCCTTGACTTTTCTTAAGCGGCCATCGCTCTCTTCTCTTATACCAACTTACTCACTAAATGACTAAACTCCCCAGAACTTATGTACAGTATGTTCCCAACTTAATTTACTAACAAATATTTATAGACAGTATGACAAAATGAACCAGCAGAAATGTCTGTGCTGTTACAAACTCTGCTTTTAATAATTCCTAAAAGATTTAAGATATTGCTGTGCGGCAACGGTATGCGGTGAAATACACCACCCGCAAAACACCTGTGCAGGTAGCTCAAACAAATCAACATTGAAACTGAATTTTTTATAATTTCTCTTCGTATACCTCCAGAAACTGCCACATGGGTGCCTACGTTTTAACAGATTTCACAATTAAATGCAACTATTCTAAATAAACAGTTTACACAAGCAAGCAAAAATTATGCAATTACAAACAAAACCAAAAGGAAAAATAACACGGAAGCACAAATTCAAGTATAATTAACCACTTTGTGTTTATTCGTTTGTATTTAAATCGAAATTACGCCTACATGACGTTGCTTGCACAACAATATTTCTTGCTGATCTATTCTTCGCTAGTAGGAATTAGTTTGTAGTACACCGACTACGGGATTTAGCGAAACATTCAGCAGAAGCAATAATGTAATACTTCGATTATAAAGAAGGAACGAATGTATCAAGGCAAACAATTACTGATCGTGACTCGAAAAATTCATAGATATGGAAGGGGAGTAACGTGATCAAACTAGTAGTAATGTATAACCTGGCCTAGCATACCTCAAATATGTTTTTTTTAAGAATTGAGTAATTACAGCACCCCTACTTTGGAAAACGTGAAACTGAAACTTAATTATCTGGCAACGGTTACAGATTGCTGAGGAAAGTTTTTTTTTATCGAGCAGTTAATGATCCGGAAAGAACGTTTCATTTGAAAGTGAAATGACGAGAGCTGTTGATAAATTGTCTTGTGCTAAAATCGATCCCTCAAAAACACTTAGGTTGTCGATAAACGAATAGCGCACTAGTTCGAGAGAAAAATTGTTCACATTAATATGCTAATATTTACTCTACGTATTCCAGCGTTTTTAAGTTGTTTATTTATACTATTTGGATACGTTTTTCCTATTATTAGAAGCAAACCGGAAAATTTCGTTTTATGCACTTTAGTTTTTATTCAAATCAAAGTTTATTTTACGCTTTGAACAGAACACGCCGAAATGAAATGTTGAGTCCAGTGAGTATTTGCTTTAGTATTCCCAAATATGGGATTAATTTCAAACACGTACTTCGCATTAACCCATATATTTTTTTGGTTTGTTTATCCTGTTCATGAAATAATAGTAGCTTATATTATATTACCTTACATTCGATATTTTACTGTTTATATAAATACAGTTAATTTTATTTCATCATTTTTCTGAACGCCAGCACGTCATGCTTTAGCTTTTACTTTCTGTACCTAGAAAATGACTACTAATATAAACTATGAGCGCTATTGCCCCCATTTTTGCTCGTTGTGTTAAGTAGGGGCTGTTATAATGACCGCTTACCTCGTCCATAGTCAAATTAATTTTTATGTTCGATAACTTCCTTCAGAGAGACCCTCCTATGCGACTCCCAGAGCTATTGTGTGCTATTGTATCATGAGGTTCTTTATCCACGCGAGAAATATTTAAAGATGAGCGAACACAAAGTAAAATTAGCAAAAAGCGCGGATATGATACCAAATTACGATACTCAAGTTACGCAAATATTTGCCTTCAAGAGAACTTGCTCCGAGAAACATTTGCCCACGGAATGTTCGCTTCCAGAATGTTTTCCCCCAGAAAAATCCCGTCCAGAAGATCCGCTCACAAAAGATTCGCCCACGGAATATTCTTCTCCCCGGGAAAATTCCCGCGAGAAAGATTTACCCTCAGGACTTTCGCCCCAAAAAATTCACATCCGGAGGATTCGGTAAGATATCCACTGCGCTGAAGATTTCGCTCCCAGTAAACTAGTATCCGGAATTTTAATTCGCAAGAAAAGTCGCTCCCAGAGTATTTTCTCTCAGTAGATGCGTCCCCGGAAAATTACCTCTCCAAAACAAAAATTCACTCGCAGGAATTTCACCGTATCGGCATACACTTCCGAAAACTAACGTTATTACCTTTGATCCAGCTCTCGTCAGAAGTATACTACATCATGACTTCTGATAAAAAGAAAGGGTAAAAATTAATTTTTATTACCGAATGTTAAGGATTACAAAAAATTATAGACGGCCTTAAACATATTGTACGTTCAAGGGAACAACGAAAAACGCAAGATCTAGACGAGACCTATTTGTAGATGGTACACGCAAAAGGAAAGTGGACGGTCCCTATAATGCGCTTTTCGGGTTCCTAGCATGTGCTCTATTTATACAGGGTAGAACAACGAAAACGAAACAGATCGAATAACTCGTGAGAAGATAGAAAAGAGGCAAACAGGTCGATTTTGGTTGGAAGGGGGATATATTTTACTTAAAAATTTACACCCCAATGTTTTTTCTGGGTTTTTAACTCGGTGTTTAGGTACCAATGGTAAAATACTGATACGATTTTATTTCAGTGAACCAGACGTATTTATGTTACGTAGTTTCAAGAAATTAAACCCATTTTAATGACCAGAAAAAGGTTGTTGGTTCATAACTAGTTGCGACTGAACGTCATCTTCAGGTGAACTAAGAAGAGAGTAAAAAGGTTGAGGTTACTCGACCTTAGATCACGTGCAGATGACGTTTCGTCAAAACTCGTCGAGAACTAACAACCTTTTTCTGTTCATTATTTCAGGGGGAAGATAACAAAAGTTTAATTTCTTGAATTTAAACCCACATTTCGAGTCAAACATGCCGCTCAAATTTTAAAAATAAACCAAAGCGTTGTAGAAAATTACGAGCCGTAGGGGTTTGAAATTTGGAGGAAAAAAAGCTTATTTTATTATTAAAAAGGTGGCAATTTTTTTGGGACCGTAAAGTTGAACCGTTTCCGAGATCTCACGATTCCTAAAAAAACACATCTTTTTCAAGGGGATGATAACAATTTTTTTTCATCGCACAGAGGGGTGCGGGGTAGCAAAACTTTAGGGAAGACTTATATTTTAATAAACAAAAATAAAAAAATATTCCTATAGAAAAACTTCGAGAAAATCGCCAAAAACTGGAAAAACAGATTTAAGATATACACCGTTTTTGACGCGATGTGTTGGATGTTAATAAAGATTTTTTCGAAATCCGTCTTCTTGCTTCTCTTTGATGTTTGCTAAAATATTTTCTTTTGTTTCCTTATGCTCAACTGTTTTAGTTAAAACATCATTATTATTTCTTTTTTCTACATTTTTACCGCAATAAAAGCAATTCGAAGTAAAATCGCATCCTGAACAATTTGTTTTTGTTCACTTACTCTTTTTCCTGCCTGTTTTACAGCTGATGCAATTGCGTTGGGCCTGTTGATAAACTTCCAAAATCTGCAATAGGAACGTCAGTTTTACCGGCCCAAACAATAAATTATTTGAGATATAAAACCTACAATAAACTTAATGAGGATTTAATTTATAATTCCTGTAAATTAACTATCAACAGGCCCAGCGCAATCGCATCAGGGGTAAAACAGGCAGGAAGAAGAGTTAGTGAACAAATTGTTCGAAGAATTCGATTTTATTTCAAATTGCTTTTATTGCGGTAAAAATGCAGAAAAAGGAAATAATAATATGTTTCAATTAAGGCAGTTGTGCACTAGGAAACAAAAGAAAATATTTTAGCAGCATTAAAGAGGAGGGAGAAGACAGATTTCAAAAACTCTATTAGCGCGGATCCAATACGTTAATTTAGTTATAAAAAAAGCTAGGTATTTACTATGTCAAAAACCGTGTACACCTTAAAACCCCCAGTTTTTGCCGCTTTTCTTGAAAGTTTTGTATTGAAATAATATTTTTTATTTTTGATCCATAAAATATAAGTCCTTACGAAAATTTTGCTACCTGGAACAACTGTGTACGATGAAAAAAAAATAGATTTTTGATCTCCTTGAAGAAGAGGTGGTTTTTTTCAGAAATTGTGAGATCTAGGAAAAAAATTGTCTCCTTTTTTATAATAAAACAAACTATGTGTGCTCCAAATTTCGAACCCCTACGACTTTTTTCGCAAAAATAAAAATAAAAATCGAAAAAAAAGGTATTTCCGGTTTTTCTAAGAAAATTGGAGGTTACCTATGTGAAAATAGTGCAGATATAAAATGTGTTCATTTTTTATTCTCTATAAGATTTGCATGGACCATTTTTATCTAAAATTAATAGTTTTGCCACAATTTGCAAAATACCACTTTTAATTAATTATTTTTCCCCAATTTCCAATCATTTCACCTGCCTGTAAACCCCGGTTTTGCACGGCAACTAATTTTTTTAGAAAATAAATTATTTTAGAGCTATTTAGCCTGGAATATTTGGCGTTCGAAGGCACGGATCAAAACATCCCAAATCGCTTTCGGTGTAGCCTTCTCCTGCAGGTATTCCAGATGGGGATCCCAAATCCTGGACACCATCAAGAATTTACACTATCTATCCTGCTTCTGGCGCTTCTCGAGTGCAATCTCCTTCTGTTTCCACACACCCGTCGAATCGCCTTCCTGCACCTACAGAGTCGCAACATCCACCGCTTCCATTTCGTGTACGCCAGAAGATCCCGCTCCTCCAGCGATACCCACGTCCGAAACTTTCAAACGTTGAAGTTCGACCCGTCGAGTAGGGGCGTTTTTCTCCCCATCCATATTCCCAACACTTTTACACACGCTAATTACTGGAACCATAAACTGAAGTCTTATGGGACAATCGGACGACCAAATACAACTCGTGAGAAAGAAAAAGCAACGTATTTCAGTGATAGCAAAACTATTGACAGATTGTATCTAAGCTACTACAAAAGCATGCACGTTATCACTGAGCGCAACCAGGGATGCAATTCAGGGTTTGCACTTAACGCCGTATGTCTAAATTTTTAAGTAAAAATCCCCCTTCCAACCAAAATCGACTTGTTTTTGCGACTTTTCTAAAAACTGTTGCGCCACTCTGTACTTCTTTCTTATGTACCTATGGGTCATCTAACAATACATTTCATTTTATTCGAGGATATCGGACTTCGATACGACAAACAACCCGCACTTAATTCTTTTTGCATCGCTACTGTGGTACAGATAGACTGATCTATAAATAAAACACGAATTTACCTGTGAGTGAGTTTTTCTTAGGCCATCAGGTGCACACGTCCGGTTTTTAAACGCCGCTGCGTAAACGGGCGTACGTTTAAAAACCGGACGTCTGCACCGGGCCTTAGGTGGAAATATTGCGGAGCCCTGCCGAGGCAAATCTTAGTAATCATTACGTAAGCAAGAATAGCTCTGGCTCGTTTTAAACAGCTTCAAGTGACTATCGGTAACTTAAAATGTATAAAACAAGATACGAAGAATCGTATACGATTTTCAGTAGGGGAATTTTTTGACACAGCTCGCATTCGGAAACACGACTAATAATTCAGCTCATATTCAATATAGCGTTGATCTTTGATCTGGCAGAAATCGATTAGTGAAGGTACGACATCGCTGTCTCTTCTCGTTCTCGAGAAACAGACGGACGGACATCTATTCCTATAATTTAATTTCTGTGAATGCTATTGTCAAACCTTTTACTGTCACACAATGTAATATAAAAAAATAATGAGAGTTATTTCGCTTTTCCAATACTTTCCACTGCCCACTATAAAACTTTCCCCATGTTAAAGCGAGGATATTCTTAAAAACCGTGTTATCGAGTTATAAGTACCTACTATAAGCATTTAACAAAACAATCTAAATGAACTGTAATTAATGACAAAAAGAGAGGGAATTTCGGTATATAAAAAGATTGAATTAAAACAGCATTTAATTTAAACGTTTTACAGAGAGGTGTGTAGGACCATTGGGCCGACCGTCCTAAAACGACTAAAAAAGCAGACATCCGTGAAAGAATTACTTTCTCAAATGAAGCATCAGAACAAATTGGCTGGAAAAAATATGTCTATGCTTTTTCCTTCAATAAATCAATACAACGAAGATATCGCTTGATTAAAGAATTTTATTGGGCATTGTATAACTTACCTAATACTGCAAGCGCGCAACAGTTCTTCGACCTGCAATAAAACAAAGTAATTAATCACTGCACTAACTCAATTTCACGTATGTCGCTTTAAATTGGACATTGAATTGTTAATTACAACAAACGAGAAAATGATGCACTCGACGGAAACTTGCATCGTTTCCACGAGATGATGTTTTAGGTCATAGTGTTCCAATTACGAGACTTCCTAGGTACCAGTGCATCCCTTTGTATTGATTCTAAATAATGCTCTACTTCCAAGTGTATAACCATAATTAAACTTATCAAGCATAAATTACGAACTAGTGAACATTCTGAGCAACAATATACCAGCATTCACGTCAGTGAACCTGTTAAATAATTTAATTTGGGTAGTTAGTTAATAAAGTTCTGAACGTTACTACAAATTATTCAAAAAATTTAGATTGTATGCAGAATATCTTGACAAAAGTTTCAGTTTCGTAATTGTTACCAATACGTTCCCATATGTATCTTCAGTAAACTGCCTTTTTTATACGTGTAGAAATACTCGTTTTAATTACAGAGACACTGGTTAAACCTATATATTACGTCATGTTCGGGAGAAAGCTTGTGTAACCATAAAATGAGTAATGTTTACACAAATGGCCCACATTAAATTAAAAATAAAGAAAGCTTCTAACGAAATAAAAGGGAAAGGTTGTCGCCCTCTCATAACTTTTATTAGATTTCTGTTGATGCACGAAAAACTAAAATGAAGGAGATCGGTAAATAAAGCTTCTAACATTTAACGATCAATGCGTGGTAGAGGCTTCTCTCTTACAAAACTGTTTAGAAATTAACGCCAAGACTCTGACTGTCACAAAACGGTCTTTATAAGAAGCTACTTTATAAGGTAGGGCGAGAAAAGTTTACCAAACACGCGAAGGTACTCGATTTATTATAGGTTCGTTTTGCAAAATGGTTGTGTCCTATAACTAGCAATAAAAATATATCGGCGACTGTGACTGTACGTGGTGTTGCTTTGTGCGATATTTAAACAAAATTGCAGACCAAATGTGGAAAAAAAAGCGTTAGGGAGATAAAAAAAAGCCCACTTTAAATCTGAAATTGGATATAAATTTCGATTGAAATATGAATTCGAAAGTACACTTCTATATCGCGTGCGTATAGGCTTATTTAGTATCGATGTTTAAAATGATATCGGTGGCTTGAATTACATATGCAAATTGAAGTATTACGATGTACTTGCTTAAAAGTGGAAAATAAGATATTTTATCCAATGATGGAAATTATAGTTACGTTTTTATTAAAATAAAAAGTCCACGTGCTATACACTTCGATTTTGGAAATAAACTGCGACTTCGTTGCGTACGATATATGAGACAGGCCGAAGGAGAATTTGTCTAACAAACAAATTATTGGAAAATACAAAAGAAAACAAATATCGCTCCATAACAAATAATTGTTAATTCAAGAGTGAAATTTATAATGGTAAAATCGGCAATCGTTTGGCAATGCCACAGAGCTTTCCAGCGGTTTTTCGAAGTAAATAAGTGAGTTTTCATTTTGCTTTATTTGAGTTGTCAAATTGATTCTTTCGTGGCCAATATACCGTAATATAGGGGGGTTCCTCGATAAAGTGCTTATAAATTGAACAAAATTTGGAGTAATAAATGTTGCGTAGTTTATAACCTATCGAATTGGCTGGCGCTTTCCTCCCTTTTTTTAAAAAATAAATTTGGCAAGTGAAATGGATCCAATGAATTACTTTAGTGTGTTGAGGGTTGGAAGTTTGGGATTGGGATAGTTTTTCTCGGGTGTGCTGAAAGTTACGAGTTGCATCCGTTACATATGAAGTTTCATTATGGGTCCGGCCCGTCCTTTTGCTGACTTGTAATATGAGAGTATAGTCTAGTAGCCGCAATCATTCGCAGTCTATTCGTGAAAAGTGTCTTATTGGATTTTCAATTCTTTAGTCTAATTGCATATAGACAAACCGTACAACGATGGAACTACCCGATCATTTCCAAATCGAAATGAGCGTTAATTGTCACGACAGCTAAGCTCTTACTGCTTTTCCACTTAGTTCAACAACCACACTACTTCAATAGGTTTTCATGTGAAAAGGGCAAGGTTTTATTGATTGTGGGAGTCAGTATTGCTGCTTTGATAGTATACCCAAATTAAATTATTTCTCACTTATTAAACTGTCTTCGACGATATAGAATAACACCTTTGCTGTGTGTTGCTTATGCGAATACTTTCATGGCAGATTATACCTTCAAAGCCTTCAACAAGGTTTGGTGATTACTTTTGACTGGCTGTGGGAACTTACCTACTAAGCAAACAATAGTTATTTGAGATACTAGTGGTATATTACATAACAAGCGTTGAAGGCGATACATTTCACACACGTGTGATTATACACATGAAATGAAGTCGACAATCTACAAAATATTGTATTACATATAAGAATAGAGTAAGTTGTTAGATTCTTTGACACTTACTAGTGTAGCGAATATCCCAGAAATCCCGATATACATCGAGGCGCCATTCTAGTTTTAGAGTGTAGTTTTTTTCAACAGTTAATCCTGGTGTTTATTAATTGCAAGCACACGTTCTATTAAAGTTAAAGTTTGTCATTAACAGCCTTTGGACATGGGTTTGAACGCTAGTTTTATCCCTTAGTAGTTCCCGACCCGGATTACTATTCTATGTTCAAATGTGCTGTTAAACGTTTCCACATTTCAGACGCGAAATAAGTAACATCTTAAATTGGACTGGTCGCACCAGTGACCAACCGCGAATTTTTAAATATGACTTTTTCTCTAAAGATCATGTAGTAGTAGCAACCGTGACTCAACCGCGAATCAATCAAACATCTTTTTGTTACTAAGAGCACCGCCCAGCCGCGAATCAAACAGCATTTTAAGATCAACACTCTAGTTGGGTTGTATGCTAACGAACGAATTTGTTATTACTAAACCCCCCATATCCCTTATTAATTAATGATCGCCTACAAAATGGTTTATTGTTAACAAAATCGAACACTTTTAATCAATGATTTGTTTTGCTTAATTCCCGCCCTAAAGGTCAAACAAGCCAGAGCTATTGCTCAGATGATTTGTTAATCAAATCCCACATACGCTACGTTGATAAAAGGACCTTATTATGCTGAATTTGTCAGTTGTGCGCCTCGCACTTACGTTGACATTTAGAAGAAGAAGGTGCGCAGTCGATTTGTTAGAATCTGTTCAGGTAGACTTACGGTTGTCAGAAGATTTTGAGCGTTATTGTTTCAACTAAACTCACAGTGAACAGTGTTTAAAAAAAGAATACTACAAGACTAATGGAACTACATAATTCTCTGGAGTGTCACTGAAAGTATAAAATGCATGCTGTCAAGACAAACAGACAGACAGACGAGCGTGAAGATTTCTTGTCAGATTTTTTATGGAACCAATAAATTAAAAAAAAATGATTTTTCTAGGTGTCAGCACTGAGTTCTAAAAGAAAGCATCTGAGTTGTTGTAGTTTATTTTGAAAGCGGTAGATCGTTCAACAATCACTATAAAGAAACTTTTGGAAGAAACATTTTTCTTTTAACTAAGAAAATATAGGGTCATTCTAAAATTTACACTTTTTTAGTTTCTCTCTCATAAGCGAGCGAATATTTTCAAATTTTGATTTTACCTAAAAAGAGTACATGGCGAAGCAACTTGGACTGCTTACGGTGTATTTTACCAGTTCTGTTACTGTTCTTTAAAAGAGGCATAGGTCAGCTATTCGAATTGTGACGACAAGAAATTCCTGTGGGGAATTAGTCAAGTAAATATATACAATGTGTTCGAGATAAGAGGGGCACCTCAATATCTCTTTTATTTGGCGAGATACGAAAAATTTGTCAAACATAATGTTGTATGTGGCATTACGACCTATCCGATTGCATATGAAACTTTCGGTCACTTTCGGTTTAACCGGAAATCGATACAACTTATATTTCAAATGCAACGCCTATATTTTTTAAAAGAGCAATCAATTTGCTCTACGACAACATAAAATATGCATCACCAAAAATCCGGAAGTTTCAATATGCGATCGGATAGATCGTATTGTTTTGTCACATATAAAATGAAGCACTTCTTCTGTACATTAGGTTTCTTTGAAAATTCTTTTTTTTTGTTATGCTAGGAATTTCCTGACTGTATCCATTGAGTTCAGTACTAACGAAATGTATAAACATTTTTCAAGTTGTACAAAAATCGGCCGTTACATATCAATTGAAGGTGTCCCAACGAAAACCCCCCCCCCCCCCAAACTGGTCGATCATTTTTTTATATACCTACAGAAATATCTATGCTTTCTGATAGACACCAAACGGATAATGAGCGAGAAATTTAAGGAAAATGCAGGTATATGCATTCCCTACAACATAATGGTTATAGACGGGTTTTGATTATAAATGAAAATATGCAGGTGCAGAATCCTGAAGGAAAATATATAGGTAATCAATCCTGTAACGAATCACTAACGTTAAACTTAACGTACAGGTTATCAGTAGACAGTAGAAAACATTATTCTGTCCATTCTAAATAACGCAAAGTATCGTTTTTTGGCAGATAACTTGCACGTTAAGTCCGATACATCACAGAGCTGAATATCTACTGTGTTATAAATACTAAGTAAAATGTAACTTTAATACACTAATGGACGCGGTCACAATTTACGATAGTCATTGGTCTAATAACGTTGTGAAGCAAGTAAAAAAATACAGGCCTTTTACATACCTAAAACCTTTACTGAGAAACTGTCACTCAACTAACTGCAACTAATGCATCTAATCTAACTTTCAGCGGTTGCTACACCAATTCTGAGATATTAAATTAAAATTTTTGACGTAACGTAATCATTATGCACGCAACGCGCACTCTTAGTCAGGTGCGTTCAAATAGCTATGATTTGAATCTATGTAAATGACAAATGTAAAATGACATAATCTTACACTTTATTAAGAAACGATTACACACAGTAACGGTTCGTGATGATGCACCATGGTTTAATATTAGACTGTTATTCAATGCAAGCATTTTAATGAATGTAAATAACTCGTAGCATTCTTCCACTTGAAATCATTTACCTATTTTGTTGAGTTTAGGACAATGGTTTAGGGTTATTTCTAACAAAATTGGCAAATAACATACGTTTTTAACCAAGATCATGCGATGCTTAAGGACTTGAATCTCAAATACATCAAATCTTTTAGCGTTTTAGTAATTTGGAGGAAGTATGAATAAGCATGGGAAATGTTCCAAAATTGATGTTTGAAGATGTGTTTATGGAATTTGAGAGAAATTTTCATTGAAAATCTGTAGGCAATTATAAAAAATGTAATAGTATGTTGAAAGACAAGTGTTACAATGCGACCTATTGTAATACGACTATCTTGTGGCACGAGTGGCGTAGCGAAGCGGAGCCACGAGTGCCCACAAAATAGGAGTATTACAATAAAGCATTGTAACACGTGTTTTTCATACTATTTTTTCTATTTCGGGGCTTTAATTTAATTAGAAAGTAATTATCAAAAACTACAGGAAACTTTAGAATTAATATGTCTTAAGTTGGCAACACCATTTACGTTGACAAATTTTAAGTTGGCGGCGTAGATAAACACCACACTGACATTTGGAAACTTTAAATTCCGCGAATGTGTAATTTTTTACTCGTAGATAAATTTATTTATGGTGGGTGTCTAAACTGCTGATTTGGAATGTATTAAGTTCTTCCTGTACCAAAAATCAAGGAAAACACATACATTTTACGTACGTAATTTGATTTCACATCTGATGATTTGACGTTGACGTCTTGGCGAACTGCCAACTTAGAGATGAAAAGTTACCAAAAACAATGTTACAATGGAACTCATTGAAAACAGTTGCACAAAATTCTCATTGTAACACCGAAATAGAAAAAATATTTTACATCATTCCCTGTAGTACACGGGCAAAAATAAGCTTAAACCAGAAGTTTTGAACATTAAATTGACATTTTAAATTTCTAGATTTCTACTTTATCGGCATAGAGGACTTGATTTTTTCAAAATAATTATAATGTCGCAAAAATCTCGCAAAAAGGATTTGAATTTATATAAATTCGATTTAACTAATCCGTGCAAAAAATAGAATACATGTTACGTGCGTGAACAGTATTTGCTTGATTCGCGCGAGATGCGTCGCTCGTGCGCGTTGCGTACTCGCGCCGTCAAACTTCGCGCTCATCTGCAAAATAACTGTTCCCGCACTAATAATGTAAATAACTATTGGAATAATCGAGAATCTTTATAAGAAATGAGTACGAAAATTTAAAAATGAGGAGGAAGCTTTGAAAATGTCAAATATTTTGGACAAGGTAGATTTTGAACCCTACACTACACCGTGCCCCTGAGTTAAAAAAATCTTGATAAAATAATTCTGAAGCTTGGATCTCTTTCAACGATTCACATTAATCCGACACTTTCAAATCTTAAAGTTGAATACTTCAATCTATCTAGTTGAAGTGTTACACTTGAAAACGTTGACTTGACTTAAACAGTGCTTAAAGTTTGCAGTTTCAAGTGGATATTTCGACATTTGAAACATGAAATTGAATCTTTTCACTAGGCTTTTCACGTAATCCTCGAAAGGTACATCAGCTTTCTTGGGAAGTTTTGGTATATTTCACCTATATGCAAAAACAATAAGTAATTGAGGTTTTTTCTCGTAAGTTGGGACCCAATAGTCATTTGGTTGCACTTGACTCAAATTTCACAAGAAATAACTAGGGCTGTTATAATAATAATTAACCTTGCAGGTTACGAAACTTCTTAAACAGTTGAGATAAAAATTTTAAAGTTACAATGAGCAATTGGGCTTATTCCACTTGGGATGTGTTTGTACATGGACATTAAAAATTAAGGGCCCGGATGTGGTTTGGGAAATTGCTTTAGATAATGACACCCATTCGAACCCTTTAGCATTTCCTTGTACATTTTTCAATGTTTTTAGCGCATTTTAGGAAAAAAATACTACTATACCCACTATTTCCGGAACCCATTACCCAAGTCACTGCGTACCTATCACGAATTCAACGTCCGACGTGCCCATAAATTTATCTAGCAGCCAAGGAATTTTTAATAGAATTTTCTGGGAAAATGTTGACACCCTGTATACTTTATAGTACTCGTCAATCGAGACATGTCATGGGACTTGGGAAGGTGGTAATTTTAAATGTTTTGAAACTATGTCGACAGATACTTCGGTAGCCCTACGTGAGCTGAGGAGAGCATACTGTACGGTGACTCAATTTAGAACAGTGGTGACAACCGGGTATCTTGTTTTTGATTGGTCGTTGGTGTCGATCGCCATATTGGGGCTAAATTGCTATGCTTTGGCTTAGGAATTTACACGTTCTTTTGTGTTTTTGTGAAATTCTGTGAATAAAGGTGCCGCTTAAGGTAAAATAATGTATAATTGTGGACATTCGGTTCTATACAAAGACATATGTAGTTTGGTGTATTTAAAGCCAATAAAAATTAATTACGAAAAGATGATTATTCTGCTCAATTGTGACCATAAATACGCTTAAATTCGTTTAAATTGTAGCATTTATACAACGAATATTGCCTGTTTCTACTCCGTAGACTAAATTCAACGTGTTTTGTCTTCCATTTAACAAAAAATCACAGAACATGCAAATGTCAAACACAATTTAATGATTAATGGTTACCTTATATACCTATATGTATATTTTAGTTCTTGCACCATTTATACTTATTATACCGTTTTCATATATCTTTTTGAATTTGGGAGGCAGTAGTTTCTCCATACATTTTTTTAGGAGAAACTAACAAAAGCAAGATAGTCGATTGCATGATGCTCAAAAAATATCTGATCTATTCAGTGGAATTTCCGAAAGGAAATGGTACAGTTTCTCCATAAAATGAACTACCTATCTTGGTTTTTACAACGAATGTCATGTCATTTCTCAATGTACTTTGCAGTACACTTGATTTTGCTGTACGTGCAGATTATATAAGGTGAAAAATCCCAATAGGATTTCTTCTATCAGTGTCATGTAAAATGGCTTTTAATAATAGTTTAAAATGAGCAAAATTGTCTGATAATAAAATTCGAAGGGAACGTGTTGCAATATATAAAAACGGAAAAATAAAGTGGAAAGAAAAACGTACTCAGTAACTAAATTACCTTTCCTCTAAAAAGCATCTCCTTGTGAAAGTAAAATATACACAAGCATCAGATGTCTATCTTTTAGTAAAAAGTTCGCATACCTACTTTGCGCTTAGCATTTTATTTTATTTCGGGTAGACATATTCTGTTATCGAATCGATCGGAAACTGTATGAAGACAAAATTCCCTTCAAAGCTCGATAGTTTAGAGTCTTGTACGTCATTTCACGTTTATCACTTCCACTAAAATGGGTTTATCGAATTTCATCTTCGGTAATCTACTTCCCTTTTAATGAAATTGCATATACTCTTAAATTAAAAAAAAAACAACTGGTTTTGATCTAGACGTTTTTAAGTTTTATTCCCTTAACATCTCATAAAACTTCATGAGGCGATCAAACCTCTGAATCTAGCAGTCTAGACGTGGGCACTGAGCTGAAACTGCATAAAGTAGGTAGTCCATAATAACCAATTTACGTAGCTTGATTTTATGTTTTTTTTTGGTACAAATTATGCATAACCATTTTAAGATGATAAGGTAACCGTTTTCAACTATTTCTGATAACGATGGTGATTTGTATTGATTAATCTGCTCGTAATCCAAATCGGATTAAATGTATTTTGAAAGCATACGAATGGCAATGAGTTGATAGAAAACCATTTTTCTATTGAATTGCTTAATACATACAAGTACAATTACATATAACGAGAGTTGAAAGGTGCATTTCGCGCAAGTGTGAACGATCGTTTTTAAAAGTTCACTATTTTTCCTAGCACTCCCAGTAAAAGGTTAAGATGATCTACACCGACAAAGACAAACAAAGTGAGATACAAAAAGTACGTGTGCACTGGCGACAAATGAACGAAATACATAGTCGCCGTCTTACATCGAAGTACAATTTTCGAAGGAAATTTGTAGCTACTGCAAATGTGTTGGATTTACAACATGCGTCCTTTAAGGCAGTCTTACGCTACATAGAAACGAATGTTTGCATATGGTAGGTTATATGTTAGATAATTTTGGAAGAAAAAACCGCCCCTTAATAAAACAAACAATAGTGTGACGGGTTTCCAATTATGTACACTAACTAGTAGATGATGGATAGCATCACCCTAGAAGAAATAATTCGATTTCTATATGACAAAAGAAAGGATTCGTACTATCGATGCGTTCCTCCATTTGCATGTCTGGCATCCAAAACGAAGTATAAACTTAAATATTTACTGACTACAATGTTAATCGATGCTTTGAGTAAGTATTACAGTTTAGATATATAAACAAACAAAATCGAAGCGCGCATTAAGAATCCGGAAATTAAAAATATTTCTTCTAAATTACTCGCATTCACTTAAAAGTTGCTTTGCAATTAATAACGACGACCTGCGAGTATGGTTTTGATAATTTTCATATTTAACTGATTATTACATGAAACGCAGAACTCGGAGAGCATTTGGATTAATAATTTCGAGTGTTCCATTATTAGAAAATTCTTTTGTGCTGCTAATTGCACTTCGGGACTTTATATTTAATTACGATACACTTGGTGTCCTAAAAGTGTTATATCTTCCGCTATTTAAAGAGAATCTTTATTATATTTGATGTTTAATTTTAAACAAAAGACGTCTGAATCGAATTTTGGGAAAGGAAAAGCACGCATAATTTATGAAAATCAAACTTGCCATAGCAATGTCAGATCTAAAATTTATTAATTTTGACAACTGCTGGGCATTACGAATTGGTGGTTTATTTTCTTGTTAATTAATCGTAAGATTCCAATCGGCGGTCATCTTGAATAAATTTGACAGTGACACAGCAAATTAACTTTAGCTAAAGGAAGAAAGTAGATTTATAAAAAGGGAAAAAATGAATAGCTAAATGTATTGTTGTGTAAACAACGTTATTTTGACTTCAGCACCTTCAGTAAGGTTGGACCACCCTGTATGTAAATAAATTCAATTTTTAAGTTTAAATCTGGTGGGTTTTTTTCGAATAAACACAAAATATGGGCGTTTCGTTTCAATTTGTTTTTCAGTATTTGTTTTTCCTTTTAGAAATTTGTTGTGCGTAATTTTTCGTTTTAATTTTATTGCTTTTGTAAATTGTTCAACTTAGATAAGGTGCTAGAAGTAAGGCACATCTGGCTATTTGCGATAAGAATTTTTATTTAATTAATGCACATGTGGTCATGGTAAGAAATTGCAGATGTTTTTCGAAGACGTGCGCATGTGCATGGCATAAGTTCAGGCCCGGGATACGTTCTGTTGAAGCTGGCATTATTCAAGCCTAATTGTGATTGGCGGTTTATGTGAAAATTCTTCAAGACGGAAATTATTTTATGGTGGAAGTGGTGGATCCTTTAACTACAGAAGACAAAGTTTTAACGGAGCTTGTTCCATTGCATGTGGAGAGCATTGAACATTTTGTTGCGCTGTTATATTGGGATTTGGCCCTATTTATTTAGAAATGTAATTCCTCTTGATCATAATAAAGGGGGCTCCATCTCCTCAACAAGTGCTTTCAATGCAGTTATAATGGCCATCCTGAGCCTCGCCGGTCGCCGCAGCAACTTGCCCATAGGTTCATGGTGCATCCGCCACTTTGGGTGCTCCAGAACCTCTAGGCGTCTTCTCAGGCTGAGCTGAACCAGACATTACGGTGCTCTGACACGCTTGGTTCCTGACGTCCGGTGGCCCTCCTGAGCCAATTTTATGTTTTGGGGAATAATTTTTTGTCTTTGCCAATGTGTGTTCAACCGAACCAATTGTGTGACCCGAAGAGAGTTTTCATGCCAGATTTTTTTGTTTAGTTTTCTTTAGAATTGTCGGGAGTAGATCGAGGCCACCGTATCTCCGAAATTTAATAAAATTTAAATCGGTATTGGGATTGGGCATTATAATGGGAGCTGGATGTGTATGAAGAAAATAATAAAATTCAAATTTTCAACTTGTTTTGAGCTAGCTGGACAGGTGTTTTGTAGGTGGCTTAGTGTACGTTTGCCCTTTACACACAGCGCAGTGTTAAAAACAATTGTGGGTTTAGAGCTGAGGGAGCAAATTGACAAATTTAAGCCACACATACATTCAAAAACTGGCGAACTGGATTTAATTGCTCAACACCATAGATATCATCATTGCCGCTTTTTAAAAAAATTGAAAGAACATGAAAATAACAGCAAGCAAATGCGTTTAGTACTAGCAGTAATTGTAAAACGAAGAGCGACAAATCGGTTTTTAAAACATTATTTAAAGTGTGGTGGTCAAGATGAACGATACGTTTAACTTGGAAGCTACTGCACCATCAGGACCCTATGACACACAGCTTTGCTATAAAACGTTAGAAGGCAATCTGAAATCAGTTATCTGTAGATCAGGTTTTGGAACACAATCCAAAGGTGCTGGAGGGACAACTAAAAACAGTGTCAAATTACATGAGTGGTTTCTAAGCTACAATGAGATGTTATCAAACTTTCGTTGCAGCACTTTACAATGTCAATGTGCTAGTATCAATTCGCTGACGATATATCTATCCTGTGGTCTAGTCCTAACCCTTCTGCTTTACAAGTTTCACAAAATAACTGCCTATCCAAAAGTTGAATGTTGGTTATCTGAGAGCAATTTACATCCTAATAGTTGAAAAGTACAGTATGTGACCGGTTTGCTACATAATACATTTACATCACGCAATGTCGTGATAGTTTTAGGATACACTTATTTAATTTATATCTGTTTAATTCCTCCAAACTATCACCACGGAATTAATTTACGTGTAGTCTGCACTATTCAATTCAAATCTGTGTTATAGCGTGTTACTGTGAAAGGATTTCGATGAAAATGGAATAGCAATGCAAACGATTGTGCATTAGATTGGGAATAATCACAATTATCCAACGTAAATAGGCCTGTATCTACCAAAGAGGCTTAAATACACAATATCGATTAGAGCTCTGTGAAAGTATTTCAATAACTTAGTGACTTTATAAAAAAATCACAATCTCAAACGTACATATCAAGGAATATGCTTCTATAGCACAAAATAATTCCTATACCTTCAAGTTTAAATAACTAGCGGACATTCAAAGACTGCTGTTAAAGTGAAACATCAAAAAAATAATACGAAAAAAATTGAGCTACTCTCAATTAATTAATAAGAAAGCTATTCAATGCTAATTAACGTATCTTCGATAGAAATCTGAGGCAAAGGAGAAATTCCTTATGAAAGCTAATTAAAATTAAAAACAAAGTACAAACAAAATTGGTTGCTCTCAATCCGCGGAAACCTCCTACGAATGAAAAAAAACTATTTTGTCAATTACCATCCTATACACTTATATACCATCTTAATTCTTTTCATTTACATCTTCTGTCACTTTTCGTAGGCATCCCTCCTTTTTGTTTTTTCGAAACATTGGAAGTTTGTGTCGATTTCTATTCAGGATGTGATACCAAAATAGATAATAACGGATTTATAAGTGAATCATCGCCTTCAAAGGATATTTTGCTATCAGGTACTGTGATATTAGTTTACATATTATGTAAAATTAAGGATCGCTTATCTTTAAGAAAGAAATTTTTCATTTAAATTAGTAATTCTAAAGAAAAATTTCGGTTTGTTTGCTTAAAGATGGGCTAATTAAAAGCCGCTTGTAGGTAGATTTATAATTCATGAACTCGTGAACATGGGAGTTACAAAAAATTTTATAAAATTATATAAGAAATTTACCTTATGTTTGATTGTCGTTGATATTGAAGTAAGGGGTAAGGGTAAATTAACTAAACAAATAAGGGCCGAATGCTCAAAATAATCAAGTAACAAATATCACGCAGTCGCACAAATAAAAAAGCTCTCGTTTTAAATGTTGTCTCCCGTATTTAAAGGATCCATCACTTCCACCAAAACTTGATCTCCATCTTTATGAATTTTCACATAAGCCTGCCCACGTGGCACGGTTGAGTTGAAGCTTGACTGTGGTAATAAAGGTCCCTGGTTCGGGCATGGATATTTGTAAATATATAGTGGGTTGGGTTGGTAGAGCAGCCTTGACTGAAACACCGCCCATTCAAAAATAAATAAATAAATATTCTCGTAAAACACCTGAAACTTAAAAATTAAATTTCGCGTAACAATAAAACTTCTTATCGCAAACGACCAGATAAACTTTTTTATAAATCACACAAAATTCGGCCAGATGTGTCTTCTAGCATCTCATCCAAATTGAACAATTTACAAAAGCAATCAAATTAAATCGAAAAAATATACGCATATACAAACATTTCTTTAAAAAAATACGAAAATAGAAATTCAAACGAAACGATCACACTTTGTGTTTATTCAGTGAAACCCACCATGTTACCTTAAAAAATTTGAAATCTCATGACCTTATGGTGCAATAATATACTTCTGGCATTTTTATCTAAGTATTTTTTATTGCAATTCCACAATCCCTTGTCCATTCTTAAAACACTGTTGCATCAAGTATTCTTAAATATTCCATGCTATTCTGACGAGTGGTTGCAAACAACTCGGTTATCGTTGCAGTTTTGGAAAGTGCAATTAATTAACGTACTTATAATAAACAGGAGTAATGGAGGTTTGAACTATCATACAGTGATTTTTGAAGAATCTTACACGGTTAACTTTAATTAAACGTAGTTGGTAGCTTATTTGTATTATTGGGTAGTGTATCAATAATAAGGGTTTCCGTTTCCGTTCAGTTCAATACGACGTAACGAAATACTTTGTGGAGAATTTAGTCAAATACAAGTAGCCAAATTGGATGATTTAACTATTGCGCAATTTCAATCATCTTCACATCCAGAGTGTGCTTTACCGGAAATTCCATTTAGAACGACTTGAATAGCCCGCAGCTTGCCCACAACGAACGTGACACAATTTATGGAGAGTACAAGCCAAAGACTGCATTATATAGAGCGTGGGGTTTTGTAGAAGATTGAAAGTAGGTATGTTTCACGATATAATAAATGAAAACTCGCCATTAATGAGCTTTTGTTGTAAAATGGATGGTATACCTACTGTGTATATTGGAGGTTCATATAGCTTGGCTCAAAATATATTTTCATAAAAAATAAATAAAAGCGCTCCTTTGTTAGAAAATACAATGCCCAACCACTTGAATATATTGGAGTTTTTTACCTCATAACATTTAGACAGGAAAATGTTTTTTTTATTATTCCAAGGCATTTTTTGTTTCAAGTTATAATGCCCATTGTACACAATTAATCAAGCATTATGGGTAGATTGCTGTATACTACCACTTTGTAATATACGTACAAAAAGAGCAAAGAAGGCCGATATGGATACTCTGCGCCCTACACGTCTGTATTACTGCACACAGTTAATAAGAATGGCGTCGTAATATATCAATACACATACATTTTCATTTTATCAACTTACAATGCTTTTCATGATTAGTTGATATCGTTTTTAAATAAGTAAGAAATGGTGCGTGGGTGTCTGTTGAGCTCTAGAGAATGGTAAGTAAAACTAAGCTACATAAATCCATAGCGACTCTGCCTGTAAGTACATACTCGAAAATTCCGTCTGTTGTAACCAATTTACGAACGAAGCATTGAAAAATCTTATCGTACACAAATAGAGTAAATAATGTAAATTACCACAGATGTAAAGTGGTATTACGAATGCTGGTGTCTGATTTACTCCTTCAAATACAAAAGACCGTAGGGTTCACGGTATTACATTTTTATCTCCTTTAATTTCCTATTTCCTATAAGTTTATATTTTATTTATTTATTTATTGTCTCCCTCCCAATTACAGAATGACACGCATAACGCCTTTTAGAAGTGCCCTTGCTAAATGTCTTAAGAGGCAGAGGGTATAGTAGTAACAATCTTGTCCTTCTGGGTCTTCTTCTGGAAGTCAACAATCCTAGGATTGGTCGAACGCAGTCGTCCACCCTTTCCGAACCTACTACATTTCAACAACAAAATTAAGGAATTACTGTGTTTCTTTAACGGTAAGAGTAAATAAAGTGAAAAACGTGATGCGGAGCACGAAATAAAATGAAGTTCCGGACATAATACAACATCGTTTCCATGGAAACGAAGGGCGAACCTAGTCTTGCTATTTCGGACGTCTAAATCAAATACCTACAGAATTTCCAGAAGTTTTATAATGATTTCGCAGGATTCTGCTATCAATTAAAGTTTTGTATTATACACGACGATAAAGGGAAACTAACCCTCTCGTGAAAATTAATTCACTGGTTAAAACATCCCTTTATCGTCTTGCACAATAAATAACTATTATCTAAGGTCGTATGGCTTTAAAATTCTGAAAAGTGACATCAAAAGGATTGTTTAATAGTCCAGTCAAATTAGACAAAATAAGGGCCAAACCCGGAAATTTGAAAAAACAAGCTGAAAATGTTCAGGATAGTGCCAGAACCAATTTCCGAAAAGTCCCAAAAGATCCCGGTTGGGGAACGGACGCCATGTTGAAAAAACTACCCCTAAACTCGATTTCTCGAGTTTTGAGCAAAACCAATGAACCAATGGTCTGATTCTCGTTCCTAAGGTGTCAAAATGTTTGTTTTAATGTGTATTTGGAGTAAAAACATAATTCCACACATAAAGAAGCCCTTGGAAATTCGAACTTTTTAGGAAAATCACTCCCAACCTGGATTTTTCGGTTTTCAGTATTTGTTGTTGTTTTGTTTGCGCAATCCTAGGGTTGGTTGGACGAAGTCCTCCACCTTTTCCTATCCTGCGCTAATCTTTTCAGTTGTACATAACTACCCTTGCCTACGTCCCTAACTATTTGGTCTATGTGTTTAAGTCTCTGTGGTCCTACTCCTCTCTTGCCCTCTGCCCTACCTTCTATAGATAGTAGTGCTATTCCTCCGTGTCTTAGCACGTTCGGTTATCATTGTATCTCATCTTCTCTGTACGGTTTTCAACATTTCCCTATTTCCTGTACTAGCTCCACGACTGCTTCGTTTGTTACCCTATCCATCCAGCTAATCCTCATTCTATCCTACTTTTGTCTGCCTATCGTCCAGGTTTCGCACCTGTATGACCTACACTCCATTTGTACGTTTTTAGCAATCTTTTCCTAATTACTATATTTATCTCGGATCTTAGCAGGGCCCACTTTTATTCCAATGCTTTTTTAGCCTGCGCTATCCTGGATTTTATATCTTCCTTGCAATGGTTATCTTGTGTAACCTTACTACCTAAATAGCAAAAGGAACGGTTATCTTAGAAAGTGTTCATTTATGTAATACGGAAACTGGTTTCCTCATCGGCAGCTAAAGGGGCGCTAGAAGTTAAATCACCTTCTGTTTCCAATTCCTAAAAGAAATAAATAAATCTGGAAGTTACGGTTTCTTAGTAACGAAACACCCAAATTTATATCACGTTTCGATACCATGCGTTCAGGTGTAACGGTTACTTTTGTAAGAGTAGATCGGTGTCTGATTTTTACTCATAGTATAGATTTTCGTCATTGTGTTGTCGTTCGGTCTCAGAATGTTTCCAGTTTAAAACGTGTGTATGGATTGGTTATTTTCACACCGTTTTTTTAGTTATGTGCGAATAGTTGAAAGGATTCCGCTTATTTACATTAATCGTAAAATGCATTTAATAGTTATTTACATATGAGTATGGTAAATCAAGGTTTACGTTCACGAGTGAAATGTTTACTGCCGAAGCGTAGCTGAGGCAGGAATTTCGAAACGAGTAACGTAAACTGATTTGACATACAAATAATGTAAAACATTTTATTTCATACTGCTCTACTTCTTTTAAAATACCATTTTGATTAGAATGTTGTAGGTACACATAAAAATAAAAGCAAAAGTCGATCACTTGATTTGTTTGATCTGACAGTAGTTTGACAAATATCAATATCAATCAATCAATCACATATCAAGTTTAGATGGATGTCAGTTGCGGTTGCTAGGCAAAATTTCCAGTCTGGTAAAAATTTTCAGTCTGGTAAAATACGATTTACCAGACTCAAATCAGTCTGGGAAAGCGGCGATTACTAGATAGTATGAAATAAATATTTTTTACGTGCAACTTAACCTGACTGCAAATAATAATGAAAAATATAATGAATAAAATAGTGTTCATTTAGTTAGTACTCTCAATCTTGTTCTGAACTCTGAAGGTTTTTTTTTAACAGAAATTTTGACATTCAGATAGACAACGTCAAGAAGAAGGATTAGAAACATCAATACTAATTATCCGAAGCTTTATTTAACAACAATAGCCGGAAAAGTGAGAAACCCATGATGGGGGTGGTTTTTTTAAAAAGGTCACATTTGCAAGGGCATCGTATTATACGAAATAATTATTTCACTCAAAAGAAACATCAAAAGAACCATTTTGACACCTTGACGACGAAATTTGGACCATCCGTTCATTTGTTATGCTCAAAAATCGGAAAATCAAATTTAGGGGTAGTTTTTTCAAGATGGCGTCCGTTCCCCAACCGGGATCTTTTGGGACTTTTCAGGATTTAGTTCTAGCACCATCCTCACCAAGTATGCCAACTTTCAGCTTGTTTTTTCAAATTTCTGGGTCAATGTCTACTTTTACTGGACTATAATGAGACATCATTAAAACAAATCTTTACAAGAAAAGCGCAAGTCGAGTTACTGATACAACCGGGCTCAAACTGAGTGACAGTGACATTGGGAAAATTTGGGTGCAAACTAAGTGGACCCGTTACCCACAAAATTGGAAACAGCTCAACCAGTTCAGTTCTGGTAACGTCAAACTAATGGAAACTGCTTGCCTATATTGATTTAATAATGCTAGAGGTTTTTATTTTCAGTTAATTATTAGGAAATCATTGCTTGAGTTGGAGGTTCACGTGATAATTTTATTTGTAGTTTTACGCCATAACCCCAAAAGGATGTGATGCGACCGACAGGGTGTTATTTTTACATAACCAGGACAATCATTAGACAAAAGTTCCCGTTCTGTTGGATGGATGCCTTGTATTAGAATACAAGTCACTACTAATGGAAACTACATTAATTTTCATAAGTAAATGACACTAACAACATGCATTTGATAAGGATATTCAGTCAATTCAATACATACATTATTTAAAGCAAGAACTCTAAGTATAATAAATTACTGCTCATTGCAGTAATGTACACATTTTATTAATAATCAGAATCTTGTCACAACTATTCAACTAGCAATGGCAGAATAGGCAAAAATGAAATCTACCTACATAAATTACCAAATCCTCTACCTCGTCCTCTACTCTATAATTTGAATATTGTTATTGAGACCAATCTCAATTGCAACGTGTATGCAAAGAACAAAACTTACTTTCTTCTAAGTAGTTTTACAAACTCATAACGATAAATGCATATTGATTTTATATGCAACATGTAAATATAATTAATTATATGAACTAAAGCAATAAAGTGTCACTTAACGATTACTTTACCATGCGCGCTAATGTCAAATATCCATTAGGTTCGCCTTTTCCTTTAGCACTAACCGAAATAAAATGGAATTAAGGTTAGTTTACCTCTGAACGCTAATGTTTTACACCGTAATTTATCTAATAATGAGGTAGCACACAAATTACAACATCGTTTCTAACAACCACTTCGCGTTGTGTATGTTTTTCATTTTGTCATCCCAATCAAGAAAAAAGTTAGACGTTTCGGACAGATAACAGGGGAATTAGATGTTACATTATTTTATTATCACCATTTGCAAATGCGTGACTTGATTGTAACGAGATAGGTAAATGCTTCCTTATAGATTTCCATTGTTTTACTCGGAAATTTATGTTCGGGGAGTGCGGCTATAAATTTCGTTCGTAACTTTTCCGAACGTAAATCTGCAAAATAACGAAACCTGCAGTCAACAATGAAATCGAGAGCGGTAATTAATCGTTATTGATCGTAGCATCAGTTGCCAAAATTCTGGTAAAGTTTTGTAACAAAATTTAAGAAAGCCGATTAGTCTCGCGGGAGAAGTGATGCGATGTAAGAAAAAGAAGCAAAAGGCGTACTACTTAAAACGTACCACTATTGAGTTTCTTGTGTGCTGTGTTAAAAATCATCATCGACACAATATTCAATCAGAAAATTAGCAGTAGTAGTTTTGAATATTCAAAAAGCGACGAGGATCACCCTGCGATTGCTACATTCTAATTATTAATCTGTAAAATACCTTCTTAGAAAGATGGTACATAAGTTAGAGTAGTCAAAACGCTAAACTTGAACTATTCCGTCTTGTGGACGAGGGATACAATAAACTGCGAGGAAGATTGCCAGAAAAATGAAAGAGCTAACATGGGTTTTCTCTCCAAATCCAATGCACCTTAATTAATATTAATACAAGAGTCTCATTATTTTCACGTTTCACCTCTTATGGATTAATGTCGATCTTAATTTCTACTCGTTATTTTAGCTTCAGGAATATAATAGGGTCTAATCAACGTTATAGCTTTAATTGAAAGACTTTTGCCGTATTGCAAATGGAGCTTTTAAGTAAGATATTTATGGGAAATGTTCCCCATTTTAAAAATTAAGGTGTGACTGTTATTCTATAGCACGCTTTCACGATCGTAATTGTAACCTGTCCACTAATTCGTTAATTATGTTCAGATCAGACTTAATGATTTTACTGTCTTCATTTAGCAAAATTGTGTATAAATCAAGAGTAACATTATTTTATAAAACTTCGTTCAAGAATTTTGAAAAAAAAATTTGTTTGCGCAAAGAACCATGTATAAAAATAATAATAAAAAATATATGCACGGTTTTATGTAAAGTTGGAGTATCCTTTGAATAAAAAAAGACAAAGTTGTCAGATATACGTTCTTTTCAGCTTAACCTAGTAATCTAGTGAATGGAGGGTAGTTCTAATGCGCCGTGGAAGAAGCGGGGTAGATGATTCTGTCCGCCATCAACCAGCTATGGAATTTTTGCTTCAAGGAACATCGCTACCTTGTGTGGGGAAGAAACAACTGTTGATTTTTTCGAAAAAGAAAAGAGGATTCCGGTCCATATGGTCCAGACGTACTTGGTAAGGGACACGTTTTTGAATGCTACCCAAAAATGTGGAAACTGAACATTTTGTAACGGATTCCGCCTGACTTGGACCCCGTTGCAGAAGCACAATAGCATCATTTTTGGCTTAAGTTCTCATCTTTTTCTCTTTTGGATTGCTTTTCCGTTATTTATTTATTTATTTGTTTAACCAGACACGATACAGAATAAAAATTCCAATTACATGGCACTGGGACTCTGAACAAACATTAGGACTTAAGATCAAATTTGATTTATTATTGCATTTAGGGGATCGTGAAAAAAGTCGATATCATTCACTGTGGAAAACTTATTTAAGTGATCAAGATCTTAATAAGTGGGGATGATCTACCTGGATATTACTTACTACCTACGCAGCACGTAGATAACCGCATGTGCCCGCCATCTTAGCAGGATTGACATTAAGAAACCTTTTGAAAATAATTATTCTAGTAAATCGCTCCGAGATATCCGATTTTACCGATTGTACGGACACTCCGTGGTCGAGTTATAACTTTGCTTCTGTTTAGTTAACGTAAATTGAGTTATGGATTCTTACTGAGTATCAATTACGGTTTTAGTATATGATTTATCTGATTAGTGTCAGACGTTAGAGATTGCTATTCCGCAATATTTTGTGCCGCGCTATTCACTATACCTCTTGTTTGTTTTTTTGTGTTATCTGTTACAGATACGGCAGAAAGCGCCCTTCTGAACGCAAAGGGTTACGACTTTAAGTTCAAAAGTAATTTTCTTCCTTGCCAATTATTCTATTTCTTTAGCTTATTAACACCAGAACAAGGATCTCTTAGTCTGCGTTGTCTCCCCCTTTTTGGTAAGTATTCTCTTCTCCCATTTGAAATTTACTAAAGACTGAGTGGCGCTTATCCGGTTTACTAACTACTACTACATTTACTTTCTGCTTCGTTTTTGCTAGTGTACAAGAACCCCGATATTCACCCCTACTTTGCCTGATCTTGTGTGCTTATTTCAAGGTAATTTTGTTACATTTGCTCAAAGTGAACGTAACATGATATCTCACATCCAAACAAAGAAACATGAACTTTTCAAAAAATGCCATTCAAAAATACTGTTTCCTTTGCAAAACGCTATAACTCGAAAACCGTGCAATATGGAAAAAAAAAGGTAAAAACTTCTAATACACAGTTTCGTTTTCCCAACGAAATTGATGCGAAGTTTTTGCACTGCCAACATTAACTTGAAAGAGAGCATTGGTTTCCTTGCGCACCGCCCTAGATTGATTTGATATTCTGGGAGAAGTCGTTATCGAGATATTAGGGAATACAGAGGACCTGCAAGCCTATCTCCAGTGTATGATTGCAACATTTTTCGAATGGTAAGGTGGCAGTCAACAAAATAAATGGAATAAAAATTTCCAGTGAATATATGCAAACCCCTTGGTATCACCGATCGATATTCTCGGTATTCCACGCCACGTACGGCGAAATTCGAATACGGCAATATCCATTAATGTCCAAGGATATCCATGATAATCAGAGTATGTCCGAAGATATCTGATGGACATCCATGAATCTACTACTACTACATGGATTGGTGTACGAAATTCGATTTAAGATTTCCCCCTCGGTAGGAACAGTTTAAAAAACGAGAACAAACTTCTCACGGTAAGTACCTTATTTTTAAACATCGAATTTCTAGATCGGTGTCGGAAAGCAATAGAAATTTACACACGAAAATGACAAGAATGCGAAAGCTTGATTTTTCGGCTGATGTTCTACGTGCAACAAAGACTAGTTACATAGTTCTTGATAAATTTCAGAATTAATACTTTCTTTCCCCGAAAGACAAAATAGAATCTGAAAATATGCGGTACCAATTTCGAACTGCAGCCCATGGTGGTTTTCGGTTGTCTGGCGCAACTTTTTTTTTAACTTATCGTGGCCTATAAAAATTGCTTTAGCGCAGTAGAGGTAGCCACAAAATTTGAGTTCATAAAGAAAGAGATGCCCTGTCATGCTCACCTTGTAATGTAGAGCTATATTGGTATGTGTTAATAAAATTAGTAAGGAATCTTCCATTCTTAGAAATTGTGGGGAGCTTCAAAACTTGATTTTGCACTTAATATAAAAATAACAATTCTGACATACGTGTCCTGTTAAAAAAGAGTGTAGACTGTTTGAATTGCGCGGGCCCAGTTGATTCCAAGGAAATCCGCTTGATTCCACCATCATCGTACAAATCAGCTGATTACAAGGCAGTTGATTGCAAATATGATTATTTGTTAATTAGCTACGCGGTTGTATGTAAGAGTGCTTTCTTTGTTTGGAGTGACTTAAACGAATTGAGACAAACTCAAGTGAAACTGTTGGCTCAAAACAGCTCATGGCGATGTTGCTATGAAGCGTGCGAAATGTTTAAGTGCATGGGCGTATCAAAGATGGTCGTCAGACGATGAGCGTCCTGGACGTCCTTCCACGTGATCTGACGATTCACACGTCGACAAAATCAACACCCTGACTCGGGCAAACGGACGTCATCAGAGAGCTTACTGAATACTGGGATATCAGTTGGAGCATGCTACCAGATTTTGACCGAAAAATTGAAAATACTCCGCGTTGCCGGACGAAGAAGGGCCATAAACCCCATTCATTGCGTCCCGAATTTTCCGGAATTGATTGAACGTTCAAAAGAAGTTCAATCGTCACAGTAGGTGGGGGAAACGTCTCCTAGTCAAAAAAAAGCTCGTCAAGTTCGTTCCAATATGAAGGTGATTTTGACAGTTTTCCTTGATGCTCAAGGCGTAATCCATCACGTAATCCATCCCTCCCTCCACATATCGTATGTGATATTATGGTCTAAGAGCACAATACGAAATGGTTATTTGCATGACTATCAGAAGTGAAGAAAAAATATAGCTACATAGAATATAGAGGTGGGAGACGTACGTCATAAATTTCAAATAGTACATCAGATACCTTCAATTTGAAATTTTAGTTGGACACCCTATCTGATTAGTTTTACGTTTTGTACTAAACACTTTAAATTGCCTTTTATGCTCGTTTTCATAATTTGGGATAAAATTGTCACGTAATGAAATGTCTTTTTAACGCCGGGTTTTGTCTGTTACTTCATCCTCGTGAAAAATCCGAGATATTCACGTCCGGAAATGTGAAATTAAATCAATTATTTTCTCCGAGTTTCAACCTAACTCTAACTTTTGGTCGTGCGCTACAATTGTGTTTTTCATTTCGCTCTAAACCCCCTCAAACACAATTACAACGGTGTAATTAATTTCGCCAGAATACCAAAACGAAATTTGTTACAACCAGTTAGATTTGTGTATTAAACGCGGACTCGAAGAAGAATGACTGTATGCAAATTTAACAGTAACTAATTTGTCGGCTATGAGTTTGGTAAACTGGAGAAGTTAATAGATTTGTTTTCTAAGGGTCAATTGGCCAGCATGTAAAACTTTAGGACAGCTGTGCTCTTTAACTGCTACCCGCGTTTGTCAATGACTGATTGATTTTAGGTAGTTTCAATCGATTCTTCTGTTCGTTTGAGAATATATCGACAGAATGATAAATTGAAACGCATTGTACCACTGCTCCTCATTATCACATTCACGCTTTCGATTTCCTTTTTAAACGCAATTCTACTGTTCTAAGATAAGATTACTAATATGAGAGCGCCATATATTCATAATACATTGTGCAATTAGTATAATTACTTAGCCGATGTGCGTGCTCCAAGAGAATTGTTTCTCAGTGTCTCTGCTTTCTAGTAATAAGGCTAATAAATTAAAAATTCTACTCCTCTGTTATAGTGGCAAGCCTAAGTGAAAACTGAAACGCTAGGTTCGCGCAAAATTTATTGGCAACAGATTTAAAATTCTTGTAATTTGCGGGATAAGCTTAATTAACAAACTTTGGAATTGCTGCCCGTGAAGTATAACCATCTCCTTTTATTACGAATTGTGCTTTTGCATATGCAAATTGGCCATTCCTTCCTCGGCCGTAATTATATCCGCAGATGATCGAAGATAATTAAAAGTGCACGTGCATTTGAAAAACAAAAGCGTACTACTGTCGCGTTTCCGTGTTATTATTGAAATTGCTTTGCAAGAATCCACGTCTATTTCACAAGAATCGTAAACCGATTAAACCCTCTCATCCTAAACTTTATAGGGATTTAGTTTAAAATTAGTTAACAAAGTATGTCTCGGGTACTCCGGGATGCAAGGTGCCAATTATCTATCCAACAGTTTAAAGCGTATTACGTAGTTTACTGTTAGGATCTCTAGGGCAAGCTAATTAACAACTAACTGATTAACGATATTAACTCTATACACAGTTTATCCTGCAATACAATGGTTAAACGTGAGCGATTTTCTTTTATTTGCATATTTGAAAGCCTTCGGTTGGAAAGCATTGCAGAACCGACAACAAAAGGGTACCCAACTTTCATAAAATCAAGCATAGAGGTACACAATACAATCGATGCTAATGAGGATGAAGCTTTTGTTTTGAAATTTGTTGTTTATTTTTTACTGCCCAACTTGGTCCAGTCATAACAATAGCTTTATATTTTACAAAAATGTAAAAGCTTTAATAATCGAATTCATGAATATCCCTTAAAATTTCGGTTTTGGTGATTTTTCTTTAATTGTCCCCTATCAATCTCAAACGGTGGTGCACTGTATTCCCAGACAAACATTGTTCATGATCAGGGAATGCAATACCGGGATCGCGGGATCTCGAAATACCGGGATCCCGCAGCATTTTTGCGGGATTAATCCCGCACATTAATGGATCCCGCGGGATTTGCGGGAGTGAGGAATTTGTCGACCAAGGGGACGGCTCTGTTTGCTTTGTTAATGAAACGCATAACGGAGAAATTATTTTTAAAATAATTGTTAAACTTTTTTCGTTAAAAATGCACTATGATTTTTGAGGCACTTTAGAAGTTCACCTATTTGTGCTTTACAGGTGATTTTTTTGAGTTCTAAGTTAGCCTGAAGGTACTTTTTTGTTGAATACTTATTGTGATAATTAGCGATTTATTTTAATACAGAGGTTAACCGCACAAAATTGTTTATTTGCCAATTTATTTAAAATTTTGCGGGATCCCGCAAATACCGGGATTGAGATTTTGCTGTGGGATTGCATTCCCTAGCTGTAACTTTTGAACTAGTAGCCCAATCTTGGAACTGTTTGAAATTATGGATTCTACAGGCCACGTTCTATAAGAAAAATTTTTCCCGGGACGATCTGAGACAATTTTTTTTTCGGGGCAAAAAAAAGGCAGTGTATAACCTTCCTTTTTTCCAAAAATCGACTGCACCAAAATTTCTCGGGAAAACACTTTTTCTTATTAATTTTGGTGCGTAGAATCCAAAACAATTCGTACTTTTTCGATCAGACTTCTCAATCAAAGTTATAGACTAGAAACCAATTTCGAAAGAAAATTCAAAGGGCTGTAACTTTTGAACTAGTAGCCCAATCTTGGAACTGTTTGAAATTATGGATTCTACAGGCCACGTTCATTTCATTTCATTTATTTATTCGTTGTTGCTTTACCTTATAGTAGGTGGCAACACCATGTCCCTTATTCATACAAACAATAAACTTAGCACAAATACTAAAATTACAAAATGTATAACATATTACCGACACATTTAAAAAACACATTAAAAGATTCATTCTAAAATTGTGACGAACATGCAATAAATATTTTGAAAGGTTTGAAATGTTTAAGTAATCTATAAGAAATAGTACTTTGTGTACCAAGGCGGGAAAGTGGTTGTTTTCCGGGGCGAAGGAAGATATGGCCAGGCGAGGCGCAGCCGAGGCTGGCCACTTCCTGAGGCCCGGAAAACAACTTTCGTGCCGTGGTGCACACAATATTTTTTATCCTATACACTTACATTTAAAATTAATCCCTCAACAACGTCCGATCACAAGCGCTTGAATTTGGATTTGCTTTAACGCGTCAACGTGCACGCGTTTGTTTTGTTTATTTCCACGTTTCCTGATGACTACGCGAAAAAAATTTTACGAAACGGTGCAATCTAAGTGGGTCCACGAGTATATTTTTTACTCGTAGATTTACCCCTTTCCCTTATAATACAGTTCAACGCAAATTCAAATTCTAGCGCGCTTGCGACTGCACAGTGCGGAGTCACCGAAGGGAGTCACGGTGCAACAGAGCAGAGATTCAAGTGGAGAATACCGATCATGTGCGAACTGAGTTGACATTTCCGGCATTTCACTGGCGCGTGATTATTTCCTTAGAAAATAACGGGATTTAAGGGGTTGTAATTAATACCAGGCGCATTTGAAATTATTACTGGCCTTGTGTATTAACAAATGTGTTTTAAAATTGAATGTGTGTTTTCAGGGACAAAATCACACCGGTTACATTTTAAATCCTTGGCAGGATCCGTCTTGTCAAATGTTAGATGCTTTTAAGACTGGATTTATGCTTGGTGACGAACGCGCAATGGGCACACTTTAAATCCTTGATGATCTTGTATTTTAAAAAATGTGTTTTATAAATAGATTTATTCATTCCTTACAGTCACACTGGACACATTTGAACTTCGGGGTAGTCTCGTATGTTAAAATGCTACTTATTGCGGATAAGCGGTGTTCTACTTAGAGTGCAAAGTACATCTTGGTGTTAAATGTATTGACACAGATGCTCGTTATTGAAAGTAAATGGGAGATTATGACTTAAGTTTGAAACGTTTGAATTGGTCACGTGATATTGGGAAAGTATTCAAATTCACGAAACATTGATAGGTATAGGTTCGCTGTAATTAAATAAATTCTTGAATTCAGTAAAATAAAGTGAACATAGGGTAAATTTAATTATTAAATCAGTGTTGACGATTTTATGTTTCTTATTTAATTAAAAAGAAATAACTTAATTTGACATTTTATTACAACCGCGCCATCTAGCTTACATAAGGCGTAATTTTTTTTCTCGCCTAGCCGACAAAATTGAATTTTCTCGCTCCATGCGTGCAATTGTCTTCTTTCGCGTCCTCACACAGGCGAGAAAATGTAAGTTTCTCCTTGTATAGGATAAAAATTTTTTTTCCGGGTCGATCTGAGACATTTTTTTTTCGGGGTTTTTCCAAACATCGACTGCACCAAAATTTCTCGGGAAAACACTTTTTCTTATTAATTTTGGTGCGTAGAATCCAAAACAATTCGTACTTTTTCGATCAGACTTCTTAATCAAAAGTTATAGACTAGAAACCAATTTCGAAAAAAAATTCAAAGGGCTGCAACTTTTGAACTAGTAGCCCAATCTTGGAACTGTTTGAAATTATGGATTCTACAGGCCACATTCTATAAGAAAATTTTTTTTCCGGGTCGATCTGAGACATTTTTTTTTCGGGCCTCAAAAAAAGGCAGTGTATAACCTTCCTTTTTTACCAAAAATCGACTGCACCAAAATTTCTCGGGAAAACACTTTTTCTTATTAATTTTGGTGGGTAGAATCCAAAACAATTCGTACTTTTTCGATTAGACTTCTCAATCAAAAGTTATGGACTAGAAACCAATTTCGAAAGAAAATTCAAAGGGCTGTAACTTTTGAACTAGTAGTCCAATCTTGGAACTGTTTGAAATTATGGATTCTACAGGCCACATTCTATAAGAAAATGTTTTTTCCCGGTCGATCTGAGACAATTTTTTTTTCGGGGCAAAAAAAGGCAGTGTATAACCTTCCTTTTTTACCAAAAATCGACTGCACCAAAATTTCTCGGGAAAACACTTTTTCTTATTAATTTTGGTGCGTAGAATCCAAAACAATTTGTACTTTTTCGATCAGACTTCTCAATCAAAAGTTATAGACTAGAAACCAATTTCGAAAGAAAATTCAAAGGGCTGCAACTTTTGGACTAGTAGCCCAATCTTGGAACTGTTTGAAATTATGGATTCTACAGGCCACGTTCTATAAGAAAAATTTACTAAACATTTAGTTATTTCATTTTGGAATCAACCTTCCATTTTTGTTTCTAAGTTTACAATGTATTTCTTATGGCAATAATTCCATAGCCGTGTCGATGGTGACTGTGCGAAGCGAGTGAATTCTGTTTCAATCATAACCAGCCATGGAATTATTGGCATAAGAAATAGATGTAAACTTCGAGACAAGAATGAAGAGTTGATTCCCAAATAAAATACTAGGTGTGTTTAAAATTGCGCGCGTACTTTTACGCACCGAACTGCATCTTATCAGCAAATATAACCCAAAAGGTAAGAGCGCAAACACGTGTGTGAGTTCAAAATTTATTTGTAAGAATTTCCGCAATCTACTTCAATTAAGTTTACCGCCCGCATAAACAAAATTTCGAGCCGGACAGATTCCTTAATATCCTACACCCTTTTACACCTTGTTACTAGTATCTAGCCATAACTTTCACAAGAATACAAAATAAAAATTGACCGTGAACGGAATTTTTATTGAAAATGAAGACACTCCAGCGAATGTGTATGATCTCATTACGTTCAATTGACCGTACAATTTTTTGTAGTTTCCATTTTAGAAATACACTTTGAAGTCGTTCATTTTTTGCTTCGTTTAACTTTCTTTGAGTAAGATTGGTGGGTTTGCGCCGTAAACTGTAGAAAGCAAGGTAATTGATATTGTAGATGAGTAAAACCGAACGAGACGTACAATAAGACGGATGCTGTTCTCAACGTTGCGATTGATTGTGTACAGGAACCAAAAACAATTATTCTGATTTTCGACATGCTACGACTTGTATAGATAATTTCAATGGGACGCGATACCGCCTACGTTATTCTCTTGACACGAAAAGCACAGTGTGTACATACGCAAAATGTCGCAAGATAAAATGATGCAGTGAGAGTTCAAAGCGGGGTAAATTTCTATATTTAAGAGAATGCGAATTAAACATTCCATTTGAAGCATTTGAGAAAATTCTACCTTCAAAAAGCCATTAGGAATTTACTAAA
>NW_022170511.1:37498544-37501903 GCF_008802855.1 Photinus pyralis
AAAAAAACTTCACCTTTATGAATCAACAAAGCAATAATAAAACAATTTTCTCATTCCGCAATCGTTTAAGTTTAAACGTAACGACGGTTTCTCGGGGTAAAAACTTTGAAATAAAATATATTTCGCCGGGAATGGAAAAGTCGGCAATAAAATCAAAATATTGGCTGACCAATGTGGGAAAACAATCTTAAATTTTGTCGAAGGCAATAACATATTTCAAACTGTGGTTCTCCGATAATGTAATTGGAATTTTGAATTGAATTCGTTCTTAGCTCAAACAGAAATGGTTTATTTACTCATCGCATCGGCTTTGGCCGTCATCTAAAAATGTAGGGCGAAATATGAATTAAAAGATAACATGACCGTAATTTACATCATTTATATATTTTAAAAGCCCTTTAAGGTCATAAAACGCAATCTCGCTTAAAATAAATTTGTTGAGCACTAAAGCGCGGTGCACACGAGGACAAATTAAGGACAAGTCTTAATTAGGTTTTTATTTAGATTAACAGCGGGCAGTTTTATTTTGGTTAAAATACAATAGAGACGTCTCTGTTATTCGGTAATTTTGATTTTAATTAATTCAAGGTAGGTCTTTGCCTCCGACACTAGGAGAGGATAATTTACTTATCGGCAGGACTAATGTGATTAAGGAATCTATCCTAATACGCATTGGTCAGTGGAGGTATACGCATTGTGCATGCAAACGAGGAAGGGTACTAAAATGTGACTTCAATTAAGGTGCTTATAGAGAAAAGGTTACCGAGGAGGTTGTTTCGTAATTAAGTTAACCATATTGAAAATTATGCCAGAGATTTGCACACACTTTATTGTGTGAAAGCGTTAAATCATTACGTACGATGAAATATTATTCCCTAAAATGTTAATTTTCTTGCGGTTCGTAATGTTCTACGGGCGCGAGGTAAATGGGAAAAAGAGGGATATTGCTAGGCTTGTGTGCAAGCAATTAAGGAGTAATTGTTTAATTAAGCTGAATGGTAAGAAATTATGTATAGGTGCACGCTGGGGAATTAGTACATAGTAAATCTGAGTCCGAAAAACAACAAAATATGTCAACCAAACAATTTCATAATAACATTAGTTATTTCCAAATTGTTTTCGTAAAGCTCATGGTATGCTACAAAATATGTGCTAGAATAATGACATAATTGTTTATCACAATTCAAGTGAAGTCTCCTGAAGGGAATAATGAAATAATAAAAAGATATTTCTCATTCTACCATGACGAATCAACCAATCGGCGAAGATCATTGCTGTTGGCAGACCAACAACCAGTAATCAAACATTCCTTTATACTCTATCTTGTGTTTTTTAGCTGTCTATGGAGGGGCTCATTTAGTAATGCTATGAATTTTCACATAACTGTCCCTTAAGGGCCAAATGTCGGGCAACTAATTTTTTCAAATAGAAACCTATACTTTTTATTGAATAGTCTAATCCTATATCGGAAAATAAAGCCACTACGACAATTGCGTTATGAAATCCTCACCAAATATTGCACTCCTGGAGGGTATAGAATACCCCCCAGGTCCCCCGGTGGCACGGCTCTCCCCCACAGCGTTCACCCTTTAGAACTTTTGTATATGAAATACCTTATAAAAAAGATGAATTTGATGGCTCTTCCTATAAAATAATCATAAGCATGCTAATTGTTCTATAACAGATTTTAGGGGAGAACATGGCACCGGGGCGGGGGGGGGTGTTGAATGCATCCCAATACAAAGATTACCTTTTTCTTAAAGTCACTATGACAATTGAGTTATGAAAACCGTCACTAAACAGGAATACCTCCCACACCCCCCGGCCCCCGGTAGTACGTTCTCCACCTAAACGTTCATGCTCTTAGAAGTTTACTGTAGGAAATATCGTAAAGGAAAGAAAAAGATGATTGCACCTCCTAGAAAGTAATTATAAACATGCCAATTGTTCTAATTTTGGAGTAGAGCGTAGCACCGTGGGATCTGGGGGTAAGAAATATCCTCCAGTACAGAGATGACCTTTTCCTCAAAGCCACTATGACAATGGCGTTAATAAAACCGTCACCAAATATTGTATTCCTGGGGGGAGGGGGTATTCCACACCGCCCAGACCACCCGGTGGTATGCTCTCCCCCAAAATGTTCAGTTCTTGCCCCTTAGAACTTTTCCAAATGAATATGAAATCTCTTAAAGGAGAGGAAAGTGTTATGGCAGTTCCTAGACAGTAATCATAAACATCTCCATTATAATATTTCATTCCATGCCTCTCACCCCATCCGGTGGTACGTTCTCCCCCCAAAACGTTCTGCCCTGAGAATTTTTGTATTAGAAATATCTTATACGAAAAGAAAATTTGATGGCACTTCCTAGGAAACATATGACAATGTTGTTTCTATGGAAACAACCCCGACAGCAAAACCTAAGATTGCTATTTTTTACGTCTAAATTAAATTCAGAATTGTTAGAAGCTTGACAATGATTTATATGGATTCTGCTATAAAATAAAGTTTTGTATTATACAGGACGATAAAGGGAAACCAACCATCTCGTGAAAGTTAATTCACTCAATGGTTAAAATATCCCTTTATCGTCTTATTTAATAATAAATATTATCTGCTTGATTTTACTGCGTTAATGACAGATTTTTGGTTGTAATTCCCTACGAAAAAATATGTTAATTACACTTCCTCCACAACTTTATTATGCTGGGCAAATACGATGTAAAGTTGTCTTAAACTTAAATTAAACTTTGGAAACCTCTACGCAAGATCAAAAAAAATAATAGAGACCAACCGTTCGCTTTTTGACTTTAATGGCGTTCACAGAAAGCGAATCTCTTAGGACCCGCACTTTTTAGCAGTTTGACTGACAGATAACGAATCTGTTCACATTGAAACATAAACGCGAATTTTTTCACGGCCCGTATTCTGACCAGGTTGGCTATCAAAACGCGAATGAATTAATTTAAGGTGAAGTAATCCCCTCTCTGAATTACTATAGGTAATTTTGCAGAAGTAACCAAAGAAGGCATTTATACTTTTATTTATTTATAATTCAAAACCAGACTACTGATTTGGAACTTGCCCATTGATAATTGTGGGAAGATGACGAACGCTCACTTTTATTCCATTCATAAAAATAAAACTTGAAGCTACCATATGAACAATATTCGGTTTGGGGAATGTTTTCAAGAACCTTGACTTTTACAACTTCCGCGTATTTCGGCGGCGCAAAAATCCAAAAAAATTCAAATAAAAATGTAGATTCAATATGAGAAAAATAAAAAATTCTTCCTGTGCGTTTATTCATAATGGCGATGGATGCATACGATTTTAATTAAATAATGCAGTTCATGTTTAT
>NW_022170511.1:37502003-37892245 GCF_008802855.1 Photinus pyralis
TATACAGAGAAAATGCAAGATATCCTAAGAACAGAATATGATGGACGGGCTTTTTCGAGTAAGACACCACTTTCTACTTCGTGTATATTCCTGGAGCCTTAGGGATAACATTGTGTTGCCAGTTCGATAATTAAATTATTGAAAAGTTTGCAACAAAAACGTTTCATTTATGTTAAAGTTCATACACAAATGAAAACGTTTAGAATTCAGAGGAATAGAATTACGCTGTCAATTTCTAATTCGCTTTCATGGGCAGCCACTACCATTAGTTATAACCATGTAATTGATCCTCCCATTTTTGTTTTGTGTAGTGCAATAGTACATTATATATCAAGGTAGAGAAGTCAACTATTATTGCCTGAGCACCAAGATTACATCTCGAGGCGCTTGCGCCGAGGGGTGTAACGTGCGAAGGCAATAATAGACTTCTCTACCGTGGTATATATACTATTTTTTTCACTACTAGCACTTGAAATCCTCTAAATTAACATATTATATTGATAAGAGAGTTAACGGTTGAACAGAATTGTTTGTTTCTTAATTTAACATGTCAATCAAGTACGTGGAAGTACAAGTCAAACAGGCCGTATTTTGTTCTGTCATTGAGATATTTTCAAAGAGTAATTTCGGTGGAATTTTTTCAAAATGTGATAATTTAAGGTATGTAATTTCTCTGGAAATGGCTGATGGTGGCAATTATTCATTTTAGAGAACTTGTCCAAACGTTTATTGAGCGAAATTTCGGGTTGTGTTTTCTAAAAGTGACAGCGTGACAGTTCTCATTATTGACTACTAGTTAATAATAAAAAATTATTAACCACTTTGAACAAATGCCGAGAAAGCCTACTTTACAAGTGGAAAAAAGGTTAATAATCATGTCATCAGACGCTAGTAGTGAAAAAAATAAATTAATGCAGATTTAGTCCAGTACTGTTTCCTAATAAAAACCTTTAAATTAATTTTTTGTGGATGAAAAATAACTGAGTAGTTTCGGGGGTATCGAGGGGGAACCAAAATTACGTTATGAGTGACATCCCCCACCTCCCTTAACCCCCAGCCCTCCCCTCTTCAAAAATCCTGAATGGCAACCCCATACTTGTGACATATCGTTGGAAAGCTACTGAAAAATGCTTTCCAGTGGTACCAATAAAGTCAATATTCATTAAGACTTTTTTTTGCAGCGTAGTAAGGACTGATACCCCAAAGAGTGTTCGAATGCTTTCCAGATCATCAATAATATTCTTTTCAACATTTTTATTGATTCTTGACAGATTATCCAGAGAATCTTTAAACAACCCACAACCATCAGAGAATCTTTGTTATGGAATCTTTCATAAAAACTTTTAATAAATATTTAAATATTTCCTTTCGTTTGTGAAGAAATTCCGAAGGCTAAAGCTAACTTTCATACTCCTCAAGAATCACACCAGCCATTTTTTTTAAATCTTCCAGAAATTAAGACGCATAAGTCTATAGAAATCTGCAAAGAATATCTAAAAAGGCACTGAGGAAACCCTAAAGCATGTATAAACGGTTTCTTTTGAAATATCTGAAGAATCTCTTAACGAACTCTTAATGAGTGAGATTCTTAAAAAAATTAAAACAACCAATTAAAAATACCCGAATGACTTTTATAGAATATTTTAGAATGTCTAGAAATTACCAAAAGGGAGACGGGAGACCATCTTGGAATAGGATCGCCGAAACGCTCAAGGAAGCAGCAGGAGGGACATAAACCGCCCATGTCACAGAACAGGAAGCAAGGCATGTACAACCACAGTAGACCTAAGAGAGGCCCGCGAGAGGAGAGAAACAGAGCCTTTGATTTACATGTGATCAAGGAATTCGTTTGTATGAAACGGAAAATATTCCACAAAATTATGGTTACCGGAAATAAACAAAAAAGTTAGAGAAAGTAGGTTTTTCACATTCCAAATTCCAAGCGTCAAGGGAAATAGGTGGAAACATCGGGAAAAAATTATTTTGAACATAAATCTGTCATGAAGTAGTGTTATACCTTGTAAAAAGTTCATAAACTAAACACCTAAGAAAATAGATGGCGTTTCAGGTAAAGGAATGCAATAAGAGTTCGTAGGATTCTGTCTAGCTCTAGACGGTCTGGACTAGGGCTTCGTCAAAGCACTATAACTTTTCATAATAGAGGTAAGTATTTTGCGAGGAATTTTCCCACAGAAAATCTTCAAACGAGAAATGCCCCAATTATATTTTACAAATCAAACTTAATGTGCTTTGCGCAGGCATAGCATTTTTGTTAAAATGAAACTTATGTACTGAACAAGTGAAAAATGTATTTTAATTTAACTTTTGGGGTATCGCCGCTACTATGAAAAGTTGCGGGCTGCATACTAAGCTCAAAGTTTCAACAGCATTTTAATATAACGAAATTTGCCGTGATGCAGAAATGTAATTGAAAACCAAAACTAAACCAAACTTTTGAAAACTTAATTAGCAGGTAGCTTTGACGGGTTTCATTCGAAATTTTAAAAAGATGACGCACTTAGTCGGTCAGTGCACTTAAAAATTAATCAGTTATTTTTTTATCATTTTCATACATGGTGTCTAATGGATTTGATCCTGGACAAAATAATGCATCCATTGTGTACATTCAGCTGAATTACACGCAGTTCAGCATCATATATAACATGGAATGCCGTATTATGGGGATACTCGTGTCAAAGGTTCAGGGACAATTTAGTTTTTTTTGCAAAATACATTTTTATTGGAACCTTCTTTGTCGTTTTCCGCAACACGGAATTGTTCAATTATAAATAAGCCTAGCAGTTGGCTTGAAAATTATTCTTGCATTTTATAGTTGGTAATTGCGGTTTAATTGAATAATTATAGACGGTCTGAATGCATTTGGTTAGTGTGAGGGGGGGAATTTCGCCTTGATTTGAATAGTGTGACAAGGGGTGGTGTAATCTCTACTAACATTGTACCCTGATTAACTTGATAAATCTGTATCTCCATTATGGGCTAGTGATTATATCACAAATACTGAAATCCCATTTCAATGAAACGACATTCGGGATAAATAGAAATTTACGACGTCTCGGTTGTTAACAGAAATCTCTGTATTAGTTGGGCATAACTTCGCAACTGATTAATCGTAGCACTCCTGCGTTCAATATCGTTAATTTATTTGTAGCCTATTTAGTACGAAATTGTGTTTGGGAGAAGTTAACGCAAGGATATAACGATAAACCCAAGTAAGAGACCCGTAACAAGAATGAAGGGAGTATCGTCACTTCATCAGCATTTTCTCTGTAGCTACGGATGTAGCCTAGGTAGATTTCTATTTCTATGAAGCGTTGCAAAAGGTTTCGAGTAAAATTCCTAGAGAGACTTCTAATGTACTGAAAAGGTTTCTAAAAGTTACAAGCTTCGTATGAACATTTCAACTAACAGCACGGAAAAAAGATTCCGTAGATTTTCTGGAAAGCATTCAGTAAAATTGATGGATTTCTATAAACTCTGGGATTCGTAAAAAAACAAAAATATTTATGAGTAGCATCATGGTTAAAATTTCAAAAAAAGAACTGTCGTGTAGAGCAATCCCATTTGCTCTATAATAAACTCGAGTATTCCCGAGTGGTTGTGAATACTTCCCGGAAAGATTCACATCCACCTGTGGGTGGTTTAGTGACCGTTTGCCATTGCACATAGTGGTGGCTATGGAAATTGCCAAATTAAAAATTTAATTTTTAAGAACAAGGATAATAGAAAAGCACCCCCTAACTTGGTCAATCAATTATTACCTACCATAAAACTCTTTCGAATCTGTCTCTTTAGTTAAACCGCTAGACTTTGTTCAAAAGTATTTTTAGAACGACTTACTATGTAATGCGAGACATATAACCCTTACAAGGGACAACTCCATTTACATTGTATAATATCTAATTGAAATAATATCATCCAAAGAAGTTGAAGTGTAAAAGCTAAGGTGACATTGATGCACATTTTCTAAAATTAATTAAGCTGAAGACATGGGAATAAAATTCATCTAAGATAAATCACCACGTTTAATCCAACGGGATTCATTAAAGATAAAATTAATCAATGCGAGGAGTAACCGTTCAGCACCTAATTTTATTCCAGTTAAAAGTTTAACAGCTTCCAAATCTGAAATTCATTCCCCTTAGCTTAACCTTAATCTAATACTAAATTGCAATCAAGTCACGGTTTTACTATACCTCATGACTGATGTTAAATGGGGCAAAAATTTTAGCGCGATCCTTCAGATTAAGATGCGCTTTTTTTCCATTTTCATCCCTGTTTACCAAAAATTCCAGCAAACAAATCCCTTCGTCATCAAAAGACCGAACTTTTACTATTTTTGATTTGATTTTAATCTCGAAAGTAAACACGGTCCTATTGCAAACAATTTTTAAACAAGATAATTCGTTTTTTTTTTCCGTTTATCTGCATGTTTGCACACTTTCGATTTGTTTGTATATAAAGGGCCCCCGATACGCACGTTCGCTGAATTTATTAACACATCGGGTTGTGTTATAATATAATCATGCCTTATTATGTGTATTTGAAAAGAGTTGTGTACGCCGTGTACATTATTAACTAAACACACACTGGGAGTAAATTGGAAAAATAGGCGTTTATGGATGTATGTATAATTGATATAAAAAGCCTTTTATATCAAGGGTTGTCTAATTGAGAGCTTATTAAATTTAATTTATTAGCTAATTTAGAGAGAGGGTGCCGATGTAGGAAAAGAAAGATAAAAGTAATTTTAAATTAAGCGCGCTTGTTTATGGCTTAATTCTTATATACGAAATCCTTAAATTATAATCTATTTTTAAGGTGCACTTTATACACCCTTATAAAAGTAAACAGTTTAATTTATTGCTCTTTAACAAACTTCTTTAATGGATAATTCAATATGGAGTTACATACATTAAATTTTCTAATTTTAGTTGGGCAAAGTATAAAATTGAATTTCAGTTTGTGAATAAAGTGTGTTTATAGAACTTAAGTCCATTTACTGCTTAGAAGGAAGTTTAATTCTAAACAAAGTTTGGTAAACCGCTTTTACTTGCTTGTTTCGAAATAATTTAATCGATTTAATCGTGACTCTAGTACATAAGTATTATTGTCGTCTTGCTCTTAATTTGGATTAAGCGATTTAATGACGTGTACCAATTCCGAGTGAAAAGATCAATTAAATCATTTAATTCTAACTACCGTATTTGGCGCTATTCGTATGCTATCCCGTAATTTTATGCATGAAGTTTCAGCGGCATAGCATTGCCAAAATGCAGTTTGTTTTTATATGGACGTGATTTGATGGTACAAAATTCAGTAATTATATTCATAAATTCAAAATTAATTAAGAGAAGTTTGGTAAGTATGCTGCCACATCTTAAAGAAAAAAAATCGGTTTTTATTAGAAAACGCGCACAGCAAACGCTGATAAATTAGGGATAGATTACCTTTTCAGATCGTTTTCGGGAACTGCGGTGGTGTAGTTAACGAAAATGTAAATCGACTTTGCCTGAACCCGGCGCAATTGATAATCAATGGCATCTTTCGTTTACGTTACATGTAATAATTTTGTATCCTACTTCATAAAACCCAAAAGTCGGCATTGTTTACCAATATACTAAACCCGAGACTAAACCTATCATCTACCGAGTACGAAGCAAAATGATAAAAACTTATTTTTGTTTCAGGTGAGTCTACTTTGTCTACCTTATTTGGGTGAGTTATTAATTAAATTATTTATACTGTCGCATCGTATTTACCATCGATTACCATAACTAGGTTGTCAGCGTTCCCTTGTACGAGTATACTCACTTGTATATATCAAATCCTTTGCTTAACTTTTGATTTGACAAAATTTCCGTTATAGGAAATGCTATACGTGTAGGTACCGCTTCATAATCAAAGAGAGCAGAACTAATAGGCGAGAAAATAAGGTGGGTAAGATAAGAAACGAGTGTGCAACAGATAAGTCGAAAAGTGTTTCCACATGCATAAAAAACATAGCTAAAATCGGTTTTGAGTTGGTTCCGTTTCGGGTGTAGGATTCGACCAATAGTACATTAGTAAAAATCAGGTGGGATCGCGTTCAATCACGTATGGAATTCTTCGCCAAGTCTTAAAGGCGAAACTATGTAAGTTTCTTCTTAAAGATTCGAACCGAAGCGATATTTTTGAAGTCTAAGAAAGAGTTGTGAGCCGCGTAGTTGTACGTGATATTTAGATAAATTTTAAAGGAAAACTGTACCGCCGTTTTGACGAAATTATTGTCGTGGGGAACTTCGTCATGTAGTTAACTGACAACTGATTTAAATTCAACGGTAAATACAGAGCGAATATGCTACTTTCCTAATACGTACGTTATAGCACTATTGGATTAGCATGTTCGCGTTAGACTAAATTGTTACCACGAAAGCGTTGTGGTCCAAGGTGCAGAACGTTTATTGTCTCTATATTTGGGGTGGCTAGACGAGTAAAACAACTTGTTGAGTATCCATTCTCTCAATTTGATTTATTGTACAAAGATATTATTTATATCTTGTATAATAAATGAAATTTATGGGGAAGGTTTTGTGATCTTTGTTCCGCATGAGTAAAAACAAATCTGTTAATCATAACTGTGCACTTCTCTTGTGTACACGAGGTTTAAAAATGAACACTGCATATTAAAATTAAAACCTCACTCCCTTCGGTTGCTCGGATTTCAAATGGGCATCGTCTTTTAAAGTACATATACCAGATTTCCACGAAGCCTTACAGCAACCAAATAAATTTTTATGCACGGCTCAGATGAAATGACTCCTCACTGGGGCGAAGATCGTTATGGAAAAGAAGTGAAGTCTGTAATTACATCCCTATATCGAACGACTTTTGTACCATATTTCGAGCATATTTGTACAGGATGTAGCACCTAAGATCCCTCGGATCATAAACTCATTTACCATAAAAGATACCGAAAAAAGTCTTAGAGCAAAATTGTACACAATTGGAACACCCCATATTTTATTACTGATTTGGAGAGTACTCGAAAAGTACTTATTTTTATGTAACATGTTATACTCCTAACTTTAACGATTTCGCTGTTATAACCTTTTTTCGTCAAAATTCGACAATTTTTTGAAATTTTTTTTGGGAGGAACTAAATCGCGCAGATGGCTAATTTTTGGACCGAGGCACAGGTTAAGACCTCTTCCGCAATCACATAATTTTTTTAGGTTCTTTATCGAAAAAATAAAATTTTTGATTGACCTTCACTAAATGCATAAAATGTCAAATGCCCCTCCCCCCCCTCCTAAAATTATACCTCTGGGTAGCGAAAACTACCAATTTTCCACTGATATAAACAATACCACACATTCCATAAGAAAATTTCAAGGAAAAACCAATCGAAACGCCATTTTGTAAAAAAACGTTCTTTTCCGAACCCAAGTGTGCCATGATAAAACAAAAGATGTTCAATTCTCACAATTAACAGTAAAGGAATAATTTTCCGTATTCATTTCTTTCATTCTATTTTTCTCTTTTTTTTCCCATATTCCTTTTGTTTTCATTCTTGTTTTCAAGCATTTCTTTACCAATTCGCTTTTTCTTTCACTCCTCTCCTCTAACCTTACCGCCCTGCGTTCCGCTGTCGTTATCTTCTCCATTTTTGTTTCCTTCTAATACACAACTCTGTGTCCTTTCGTTTAGCTCTAATAGAAACTGATTTATAGTAGGTATCTTCTTTGTATTTTTTCTAGTTCTTTCCATTCCTTCCACCCCATATCTCCGTTCCGTACATAAGCACCCTTCTCACTCATGGGATCGAATAGGTATTTTATTGTTCTGAAGTCATTCTTGAAACCGCTCCTATTCCCCATACATATCTATCGACACCACCGTCTATTTCCTTCATTCTATTATTTGTGTATTTAGCCCATTATTTCTTTGCATTTGGTACCCTAAATCTGTAACTTCTCTTATATACTTTTCTAGTCTTTCTTCCTCCCTTTTTCTCTCTTCACTCCCTCCCCTCCTCCCAAATGTCGCCATCTTCTATTTTTCTACATTTAACTCTGTTCCTTTTCTTTCACAATACATCTCCATTTTTCTCGGTTTTCCCATCATTTCTTTCATTAATTGTTCTAGCTCTGCGCCGTTCGCGTATGCCAGGGACCATATCTTTCGGCTTCCCACTACTATCCCTCCACCTTGGCTGTGTATTAATACCTTTAGGCTAAATGGGCATCGCTGTCATTTACATGTGTTAAACACCTCGTTAAACACTTTCCCTTCTATTCTTACCCCTCTCTCCATATAGTTCCTTACTTCATATCTATATCATCCATACTTTCTCCCATTCCACTCTGCTAAAGCACATTTTCGCTCTTTTTTCCAATCCTGTTTCCACCAATCTATATAATACATATATTATACAGCCCCCCCTCGCATTTTGTTTCTGAAGCTCGTGCGTGTTTCCCCCAACATTCTATTCTTTTGCATTTCTCCTTTCATTCTATACAATTACGTGCCATAAATTACTTCTTGGACCAGGGCCGGACTGGGCCATCGAGCAGTCGGGCGATCTCTCGATGGGCCGGTGCTAGTTCGAGGCCCGGGGCCGTGTCACAACCGGGAAGGTCTGGGTGCCGGTTTAACAAAATCGCCCGGGCCGTTTGGTAGGTCCAGTCCGGCCCTGCTTTGGACTTAATTCAAATACCTTCATGTTATACTTAAATTTAAACGTGTTATTGATTGAATTTGGGTTTTTCACGCATAATTCAACTTTAATACTAATTAAATACAAATTACTGGCATTAGGCAGATGTTGAAATACGAACGCCTTTAGATTTACAGGATGATAATACAAGAGTATTGATTGCGTCTTAGATGATTTTGAATCTCCCTCTTTGTGCGATTAATTTCCCTATTATTATAACTTCGTTCTACCTTCTATAATCCTGTTTCGTGCGGAAGTTTGGAATTCGCGATCCGCCGGCTCGTCGCAAAGTTTGATTTGACATAGGTAACTGGTACGGTGATTTCTGAAGCTAATTATCTGTGTAACAATTACAAAAGTGTTAGCAGCGAACATGAAAAATACTAATGTAATGGAGGTCACGCCCTGCATTCAAATCTATATAAATCTTAACTGTAACCTCCATTTAATTATGCGTTTAAATTGTCTTTTACAAATCCGGAAGAGCGAAGCGCGGAAGAGAATTTATACGAAACCAAAAGCCGCGTTTCATTTTTTTTAAATTTTATTATTTCGTGAATTTCTACAAAGAGAACAGAAATTCACATAAAACGTAAAACCTAACAACGAAATTAATTAAATTTGTTTCTTATAAGTGAATGTTCATGACTCTTTGTATTTGCGAATTTTGTTTCTTTGACAAAAACATGTATTTTCCTTCTGTCATATCATTTATTTAATATGGACAGTGTTTTTAGTAATTAGATTAATTTTCTTTAACATGTACGAAATAATCAGGAACGAGTGGATAAAAACTCCTCGATTTACTTTGATAGTGCATGTACCTAAATTAATTAATTTTTAAAGTAAGACAATCAAAATTGCCAGGAATTATTGGAAAGTGTCAGATTCTTTGAGACAGTTAAACGCCGTATAAGAAATTGCAGGCATATAAAAACAAATCTTGGTGTACAAATTCAGATATTTTAAGATTTCAAAGAACAATTTTCTGCCACGGAAGCTACTAAGAATGTCATCAAAACTTTTTGACAAGGTATCGTATGGGATACCAAGAATATTTCTAAGAAGCCGTTTGAATGGGTCCGTGAGGTTGTAATGCCGACTTGAAAGCAATTAATTTCCATGCATCTCATAATTTTGTGCTAATTTAAAATTTTGTGCTCATCAGGTTAACGAGTCATTCAACTTTTTCTGATGACACTCCAACTTCAAGCTGTAGTGTCAACATTGATATTTACAAAATTTTCTTTTCTATAATTTTGTGCTAATTTGTGCTGCTAATTTAACATTTTGTGCTCATCACATTGAAAAGTCATTCAATTTATCTGACACTCCAACTTCACATTGGCAATTGCACTAACAATTGATTTATACTCGTAGGGTATGCCAAATTTAATAACTAGTGTAATCATTTTCGAGGTTGGAAAACCTGATTTTTTCAAATAATTTAACACTGTAATTATGCTGTTTGATATCTGATACAGAATTCTATTTATTTAATATTCCAGCAAAGGCAGAAATTGACTTTTTTTACGATATAATTTTACCATTATTATGATACCTAATGAAATGCACAAACTTGAATTTTGAAAATAAACACTTCTAAGCTAAATCTTCAAAAATTAATTCATTCTAAAACAATCATCAATCAACTCTCGAAACCGGTCGGTTTATAAATTTATTTTTTGGTTTTGCAAAACTGTATATCTTCTACAACGCAAGATGATAAGTTTTTTTTTTAATTTCAATTATCATGACATACAATCAACAAGTCAAATTAATGTAAATGACCGATCTGTAAAGAGTGTTCAGTATAAGTACAAATAACACAATAACATACTTTGTGAAAGTGGTTTTATAAGGTTTTAAATCGTTTTGCTATATCGCAATACGTTTTTTAGGGGAATTTTTTGAGTGAAACAAATTCCCTTATGTGCCCGTCCCTTTGTCTATTTGTTTCTCGTTTAACTCGAGAAAGAAATGCGAGCTTGGTGTTAAAAATTCCCCCACTGAAAATCGTATGCGATTCTTCGTACTTATATTGTTATATATGTTATTTGTTACGTTCACTTTGAGGAAATGTAGCAAAATTAGGCTTAGGCAAACTAGGGGAGGATCGGGTTGAATAATGGGGTTCTTGTAAAAATGAAGCAGAACAGAAATGTAGTAACAGTAAACCGGATAGGCGCCACTTACTTTATAACGGGTGTCCCAAAATTAACGCAAGATTTGAATTTGCCGCCATTTGTGCGGTGAAGTGTTGGCAACCCTGAAAAAAAAGCAATTTGACAGCTAACAGTATAGGGTTATTAAAAATTGAGCGTTACACGATAGAACAACGTGTCTTCATTATTAAAGAATATTTCAAAAATAGTGAAAGCTTGGCGGCTGCAGTTCGAAAATTTCATACAAAATATGGAATCAATAATAATGACTTTTTTCATTTTCATCATCTAAAAAAACAGAAAAAATTCCCCAAAAAGAGTCTATTTGGGTTTTAAATATCTCCCCAAATAACGATTTTAAAGTAATGTATGAGACTTTAAAGAGGGTTTTTTAAAAATCTTATTTAGGCATAACTCGAGGTTCATTTTTGTCCATTTAACCAACTATCTATGCTAATAAGCGATATCTCTATTTGCCACTAAAGCTCTAGCAAAATACTTTTACAGAGTTGTATTTAACACTATGACAAAGGTCTATCTTCTACTCAACTATCTCATACACAAACATAAAACAATTAATGATTAAAGATGTTTTTAATGACAATGACCATGCAAATAGCATTTGTCCTTAAACCGCGAGTATAACCAAACGCTATTTCTTGTACTTATTTCCTGCTGTATTTATATTTCATTTCGATTTATTTGCAACGAATTCTTCTTTAAGAACACTTCCAATATGAATTTCTAGGAAGATTTCCAAAAAACTTCCAAGGAATGTTACGTAGTAAAAGCTTTCTAAAGAGTCCTAATAATTTCTACGTTTTTCAACCCGGCGACGCGACGTCCTGTGAACGCTTCGAATAATGAATTGGACAGCCAGAAAACCGGAAATGTATTTAGGTATTTATGTTGGAAGTTTTTTTTACTGGCATTACACTGCACTATATAATGTACATACCAGAAATGCAATACACTAAACCCAACCGCTATTCTGTTTGGCAATTTATGTACTTTCTTTTTCCTAGAATTTTCTTCCTGCGCGGCAATAAGATAGTTTAAATTTGTGACTTTTAATACCATTAGGGTTGAACTAAGGCAATACTCGTTATTTATCAACAAACACTGCCCCAGTTTAAGTCCACGAAGACCCGTTTTCGTAGCTTACTATTGGACGGAATGGAGTTCCTAATGTTCGGAGTTGCTAATTAATTGTTTGAATTTACACTAACTTGCCGGCCAAATTGTAGTTCCTATTTTCGAACTCAAGTTTTGTGGATACAGCTACAAGTGTTGGTTAATCTACCGCTATTGATATTCGCATAAATTACCGATCAATTCGGTACGAAAACCCCGCATGGCGGCGCTCGTTCCCCTTTACTTCCACGCATTTACATTAAGCTGTACTTTATTATGTCTTAATTCGGAATATTGCTAGATAGTTTCGATTACAGTCGAGCTCTAAAGTTACTGTATTAAAGGTCAATTTGTCGTAAAATTTCCACCTTGCCTTTAAATCTCAAAACTAAAAGCAACACGATTCAACTTGTAAATATACCATTCCTGTAGGGAAAGGTCCACAATATCAAATGAACCGTGAAGAGTTAAAGACTAGAAATAGAAATGAGTTTCGTATGTAATTAATTTGACAATATCAAACGCGATCAAACCGCGCAATAAATTCGATGGGGGTAGCTTTGTTTAAAGTCGAAGGAAAGAACTGGAACGGAGGCTAACTGAATAAAAAAATCTTTGCACCAGAGGAAACGAAAGGGAGAAAGTGAATGACTAAATGACAGTTCTGTTAAGCATAAATTTATGTACAGCCTTTTTGCTTTACCTACTAATATGGAAACTGTGCTGTGCTACATTTTGTAAATACGTAGCTGCCGATACTTGCTGTGTAGCAACGATATAGACAGCATGTAAGCATAATGTTAAGGATGTAGGCGTCTGTGTATATAACATGTAAGATGCATTGAGGTATCAGATCGATAGAGAGAGAATATGAGGTCGAAATTATATACGTAGGAGTGCATATTATATCGTAATTCTATTGCAGAGTATTTTTATAGAGCAGCATTAGCATTTTCCAAAAATCACGCATAAGGAAATTCGATACATTTCACTTATACCGTCGTGAAACGATGTCGACAGTAAATGTGTTTGATCTTAGATGTGACTACCGTTACGACAACGAAATTTATAAACATCGTTTTGCTTTTAAATGCCACGGAAAATTAAAGAGTTTACAATGAAATAAGTGTATCTCGGAGCTAACATAATTTTAGGTATTGTATAACGATTATTTAAAATTAATGAATAATGAACTTATAATAGTCCTTAAATTGATTGATTTTTAACAGTTAATTTATCACTAAATTAATCACACATGTAAATATGAATCGCTAACTTCACTAATAATCACTTCGACATCGATGTTGGAACGTCCACTAAACGCAATTCGATTTACTTATAGTAGATAGCGGAAAGTATCTTGGTTCTAGAAAGATCACAGCCATTCTCGAGAATTCCCGAATGTCTGCGAAGTCGGCACTTTCCGCGGGTGACTAAATTGTTATGACGGCTGCTGGGACACCGACGCTGTAGCATTAAAACTATAGATGTGTTTGATAAAAAGCTTTGATTTATCTATAAAATTACAAAAAAAATTGCAGGGAGACGAGGGGTGACATCAGCCCAAAACTTCCACAGCATTTTTAATTGTTGCGATGTATCTGTAGTATGTATCACCTAGAAACTTTTCATTCACGTAGCGATGGTATAAGGTGATGAATATCGTTCTTTTAGCTTAAATCATTTATTTAGTACTATTCTTTTGAATCCTGTTTACTTTTTTTATAAATTATGTTGAAATTCTCTTATTCCTTCTTATATAAATTTTTCCGTTTACATCCTTTACCTTATCGGAAGTTTTAAAAACAAAATTGGAATTCACTTAGCCATACATCAGCCAATATTTTCAGTATTTCTACTAAAATAATTTCCGCCTGCTGGAAAGTGATTGCCAACTTCGTCAATTGCATATTAAATATGCTATGTCATTTTTATAATTAAACCAAAGCAGTTTACAAAATTCCATTATTATCATTTTCATATGATATTCAAGAGATACAATTCATTTCACATTTACGGAATAAGCTTTGAAATGGAATTACCAAAATAAATCATTTTTCATTATTATATACAGGTTTAAAGTTACAGAAAGTTTTCAAACGTAATGGAGCGGAAGTTTCTGCGACTTTCATCAATACGACACAATTTAATCTTAAAGCAATGAAAACAAAATGCTATTGATTTACTGCGCTACACTTCGATGCCAATTTTCGAAATGACACGGAAGCCATATCCGCTAGCTACAAACCTAATTATATCTGTAACTGCAACAGACACTCAACGATAAAATACGTAAAATAAACTACAACAGAATGATAACAATAAAACATGAACATGCCGACAATATTACGCAAACTAACTATCCAAAAATAGAATTTCTATAATTAAGTGAGGTTTTCAGTAACGAATATCGAATTAAAAAATAAATTCTCGTCGGGATTTGAAAAGAGGAAGAGAACACAAAAACATCAATAGGGAAATTATTTAAACCGCAACATTTTTAATGGACGAAAGCGAAACATGCAGAAAAAAGATGATAATTGCAGCGGAAGAATTAAACCAACCAGAATAACGTTTTCAAATTAAATTGGACCGCGCCCGCTAGAAAAATTGCATTGCACGTAAAAATATACATTCGACTCGCTTTTTTTTGGCATAGTTTATTCACCTTCTGCCGTTATATATTTATCTATCCGTATTTTTCACGCAGACGTTCGCTAAAACAATCGTAGGAAATAAATTTTCGTTTCGAGATCAATATACTGGACCTAAACGTTTATACCAAACCACAATAGTAAACTTTGTCGAAACTAATTCGGACATTGCGTCAATTTGTAAAAGCGATTTTGGCCATTAATTTTATTGATATTGTTTGATTTTAACTGTAGCTTTGTTTGTGTGGCGTGCGTGTGTGCTCCATTTCGGTGTACGTTTCCTATTGTACCTACGAATAAACGGTTAAAGGGCTACAATAATATTCTGTTCGTGCAAGGTATTGTTAACCTTTCAGTTGAGGTTACTCAAATGTTTTGTAAGGGTGGATGATGGTAGCATTCAGGAATTATCTTCTAAAGACAAATTAATAAGGTGTTTGAAAATTACCTACATCGTTTTATATAAACATCGCTTCAATCAAATGAAAAACGTTTTGCTTTTGACTACCGCGTCTACCTTTTAGGTAGAGTTCCAAGCATTACTTTTTTCGGTTGGATTGAACCCTTTCTGGGCCAGATTTTCAAAATGCACGAAGAAAGTTGAAATTTGTTTCTTTTGTTATTATTCCTTGTTGTACAAGATTTATGTACGCGCTTTAACTTTAGGAGGAATTACGGTACGAGAGGTTTTCGCCTTACGGAGAGTGACTTTAGCCCATTTTCCATGAATTGATTAGTACTTGCCGAAAAGTCACATAACTGACTATTTATGCAATTTCAAAATCCAGAATGGCAGAGCAGCATGTGTGCGCATGAGTTTTTTGGGTGCATAAAATTAGGCGCCCTTCAGAAGAGATTTTGTCTCTGTGGGTATCCATTTTTCCTTCTCTAACTCGAAATGGGGTGCAATGATAATACCCCCTTTAAGAACTTTTTAAAAAAAAAAACGACATTCATACATCTTTTTCTTCTAAAAATAGTCTGAACTTGTTCATAATAAGGATGAAATCCAGAAGTAAGATAAGTCCGGTGTGTACACACTCTCTTGTGGAGGTTGTGATTCTTCTTATGTGGATCAAACAGGTTTGCTACGCGTATCGCGGAACACATAAATTCCATTAAAAATAATAACTTAACTAATAAATCTTATTTCGCCACACATATTCTCGAAACTGGCCACCCCTTTAATAGTTCCGATAATACGAAATTTCTCCACTTCTGTAACAAAGGTGTTAAATCGGACTTCTTAGAGATTAAAGAAATCCACAAAAGACTCTGTCTCAATGAAAATATTCAACTAGACAAAAGTCTATTATTTCTCAACTAACCTGTATATTGCATCTGTATAATTTAATCGCTTAAGCTAGTTACATCTGTCTTCTTGTACCATGGTTACATCCAGTACTACCAATCTGGTTTCTCCAAATTACCTATTTTGTCGAACTTTAAGATGTCACCTCTCATGTAATTATAATAATCTTTATTCATCGCTCTTGTGAGCTGATTGCTTTCAACTATTGTGATTGTGTTGAACATTTAAATCTAAATGCAATTAACCCCGTAAGTAGGTAATTAGTCAATTCGTTTTTTTAACGTTGGAATTTTTAGATAGTACCTATTGGATGGATAGTCTTGTCAATTTATTCGGTCAGTCTACCCCTTTAGGGAGGGTGATCTTTAATTTGCCTTAGGAGTGTTCCCCGTCTGGGTTCTCTTCCGTTTAATTGCTGTACATGGATTTTGTTCCTTTACGTTCTATGCGTCTAAATGTAATTTAATAAATATTTTCCCGTAAGTATATTTATTTAGCCAAAAATAGGTTACAAACCTTTAAATTTTACATAAAACTTGATGGATTGTTCCTTAATTTAATATTTCGGTTAGTCTTCCCTTCAGGAAGGCGGCTTTTAACTTGCGCGGTTGGAGTGTTCCCCGTCAGGATTCATCTTCCGTTTCACTTGTTTATATCATGGACTTTGTACCGTTACCGGTAGTTTTAAGATTGTAAGTTTTGTCGCCAAATTGGTTCTTATCAAATTTGTTAAAGCCGAACTTTTAGGGCCTGATGATGGCTTGTTAGCCGAAACATGTCGCCTTAAGCCCTATTTTTCAACATCAAATTTGAATAAAATGAATTTTATGGGGAAGGTTTTAAGTTCTTAAACGTGGATTAGAGATTTTGTCATTAGATGTAGAGATAGGGAAAAACAATTTACGCAAATCGCTATATTGGGTACTTCTTAATGGATATCACTGTATATAATATAGTATTAGGTATACTATGCGTAAGGCGCCTTAGACCAACACGTTTTATATGCGCCTTCATTTTTTTTATTTGACGCTTCAGATAAATCCCTTTACAAATAAGTCGGAGCCGGAGATGACTATTGGCAGGTGCAATTAAGTACCGATAATAATCAATACAATATACTATTTCGAATAAAAAAACCAAAGGTAGGGACTTCAACTCCAACAATAGAAGCAGGTAAAGGAATTGTGACAAGTCCATAAAAATAACATTGCCCTATGATTTACATACTGAACTATATATTGAAAAATAAATTTGGTTGTTGCTCTAGTCGTTTGTTTCCACGCCTAGACCTGGAATATAAAAACGACCCCTCGTACGTTGGTTTTTGTACGTTCTGCCTTATTATTATTAATTTTGAGCAGTTCAAAGCAGAAATAAAAATAAATCTGCCAATTTCTTAACCTCAATTTTGCTTTTCACGCACGTACGTTGCACTTTTAGCAATAATAAATAATAATCACCTAGTTTAGGCGGGTTTGACGTGCTGAGTTACGGCAGAAGGTGTCATACCTGCTTAAAACAAAATTTTGAAATATGCGCGCATTATTCAGCGTTCTCGCGTGACTGAAACGATAATTTCATACACCTTCGCCAACTCCTTTAACGTCAAAAAATGGGCACCTATGCGAACGAACGGGAACACTAAATCGAGGTTATAAATTATTCGACGATATTGGAAAATTGTGACAAATATTGCGGATGCGAAGTTTGAATTACTAGTACCTACATTTGTTAAACCGGCGCAGTAATATTCGCGTAAATGCAAAAATGTCGTATTTACGTGCAAACCAATTTGAAGTTTTTCGAAGTTTAAATGAGCCGTGGATTGCAAATGAAATAGAGTTTCGTGTTGTAGGGTTTGTAAGTGACGCTCGGAATTAACGCGGGGAAGATTGTACTAAAACTTCAATGTCTAAAAAATTGAAGGTTTTTCGTCGATAAATATCAATCACTTTTTATTATGTAGAGGGAGTCACTTATTTGTCGATAAAAATAGCTGGACGATGTGTTGAGAGAGCGAGAGGTTATTTATTACTCGAAATCTTTATACTACACCACGTTATAAATGGAACATGATATAAAAACTTGCTAATGGTGGAATAAGGTCATTTGAATAACTACCCTATATTTCTTTCACATATTGGGGATGCATTTTAAGAATTAGAGATGCATGGATTTCCATTCAAACATGAAAATAAATAAATGAACCAAGGCCTTGGGAATCACTTCACATTTTGCATTTTACCAAAATTTTCAATGTGGAGGTATACTCCTACCGAATTCGACATGAAACTTTTGTATTGTAACTGGAATAATTTCTAGTAGAATTTATAACGTACGTGGAACATTTTCTAATCTTTTTGTGTCTCACCTATCATTACTATCTATCTATCTATCATCATAAATTTTGACTATAATTCAGACAGCCTTAAAGTTACTGTTCCTTGCAAAAGATAGTAGTAGGTATCCTTCAATAACATTCTTCTGCTTCTGCTTCATAATGGATATATGTGTTGATGTCCGAATTTACGGATTGCATTTCCGTAAAGAGCAGGGAGGTGTACCTATGCACTTTTAATTATCTCTTAAATGTCCGGTCGTGGAGCAAAGCCAAATTCTCTTTTCGGGAAATTAATGCGAATTGTACCGACTATATGAAAAAGTTCGCAAACTTTTCTACTTTAATGGATATAAAAGTCAAAACATTTATTGACATTTGACAAATTTCCTACAAATACTTTGTGAAGGACTTTTCTCTCGTAACTGCCGCGTATACGCCTACTTTTCCTTAATATAAACGAGACGTGTTCTTTGGGTTGTGAAAGACTTTAATAGCATACCTGAAAACATTTCATATTGAAATTAAAGTGGCAAGGAATTGGTAATGAATTGTTAACGAGAATTTAATGAGTTTTATACTTCATTATCTATTCAACACGTCTTGAGGTTAAATTGTTATTTTAAATATGTGCAATTAAGTTAACGAAGTTTTAGACTTTTCGGGGTATATAGTTTTATAAATCGCAGATCGGATTGGAATTCGCGTAAACATATCGTTAAAAAGAGATGCATTAAGAAGTATTTAAATCTCAGGAAGTGGCTAAATATAAAACCTTTGGAATTTTGGCACTATTTTCTCTTCGACTCCGCTCCGTCAATTCAATAAGTGGTAAACTAAGCAGATCTACTGGGAAGCAGTAATAATTATTTAAGGCAAATTGATTTTTGCTTGCTTTGATATGCTCGAGTGTTCCTTATTTTTCTCGTTTTCGTGGTAGTGCTAAGTGAATGGTACTTAATTCGATTTCTATTATTATACAAGGTCGATTACCAACGCAGAAAGTGAAACGCATAGCTAATGGGTAAAAATAAACAATATAAATGCGCTCGCCTTCTTCAATTAGACATGCGTACGAATCTTTTTGTATTGTTTATATATTGATTTTGACATCTCGTAGGACTTTTGTCTCGATAGATGTAAGTTGGAAATGTTCATTTATATCCTCGGCATTTCTTTTGGAATCCATGCATATCTTCAAAAGTCGGTGGACTTTTATATTTTTTTTGCAGTTCGTAATAAGATACAATAGGAAAATGAGTCTCTCGTATAAAAGTCTCGTGTGTACCGCTGCATTTTAGCTTCCTAGCATGAGCTAGGGATCGCCGTTTTTTGGACATGTCAAAATTTTATCAACAGTCGACGTTTTACATCATTTTACAACTTTTAAAGAATGCATTTTTTTCCGTCTGTATGAATGTGCGTATGTTGGCAATTTTTCGAGGTAACAGCCCGACGGATTCGGTTCAAATTTTGGATATGTAGGGCATACGCAAAACGGAAAATAACAGGCCGGATTTTGGGAAAAAAATTTTGCAGCGCTACAACTACTTTCTTTTTTCAAAAAGTAGCTAGCGTGGTCAAAGTACACATATAGCTTCACAAAAAATAAATACCTCTTGAAATTTCAAATTTGAGTATTCAAAAGGGTTGTGCTTAATATGAAAAATTCTTTACGAAGATAGGTATGCAATTTTCCGGAAAATTGTCGAGTGAAAAATTTTGTTTTTGTTTTTTCACTCTAATTATGTAAATATTAAATATACGGAAAAAAGTTTCAACTACAATTTGTAGCTGATGCATTTATCTACAAAATTTGTCTGAAAAGTTTTTCTGTAAATTGAAAAGTGTACGAGATATAATTGATTTCAGCGGAAGTCGATTCGTGGGTGCGCCCGAACGTCCCGTGAGCCGAATTTATTAAAGGCTTGATTTAAAAGTTAATAATTTGAAGGTTGTGATGCACTGAAAAAACTGACAAAGTTAATATATTTCAATGAAACTTTATCTGTAAATACTTTGACTTTGAAGTATATACTTTCAAGACTTAATACAGTTTTTCTGTAAATATCACATTTTTTAAATAATAGACAATTATTTATAATAAGTGCTAAAAAAATTGTAATAATTTGGAAAAAAACAACGTAGACATTGACGAACATGAAGATAATAATGACTTCGACGATCAAACAACTATAAATGGTGATAATCAAGACAGTATAGATACTCAAGGTTCACATTTTGAGGATAACTTCAGGGAAGATGAACATGATATTGAGTTATATTTGAGCTCGGGAGACGAATGATTCTGATTGATTTCGATATGATTAATAAATGAAAACTCTACGTTTCTACGTGTCATTGTTTATTTACTATCTTAAAATTATAAAAACTTTAAAATTGATGATGTTTAAAAATACTTAAAAATTTGGTATATTTCAAAAACTAATGAAGATATCAGAAAACTTTTCAGACAAATTTTGTAGGTAAATGCATTGGCTATAATTTTTAATTTGAACATTTTTCTGTATTTTCATTATTTAAATACTTAGAGTGAAAAAACAAATAACAAAATTTTCAACCAAAGTTCTTCCGGAAAATTGCTTACCTAAATAGGTAAAGATTTTCTCATATTAAGCACAATCCTTTTAACTACCTAAATTTGAATTTCCAAAAGGTTTTTACTTTTTGCTGCATTTTATGGATATTTTGTGTACTTTGACCAGGTTAAAAATGTTTATTAAGGAATTCGAAAGACCTTATTTTTCTGTATACAACCTACGAAAATTGTGCCAGGTTTTATTATAAAAAAAAACTGAAAACGAAAGTTAAAAAACTAAAATATTGTTTATGCCAAAACTAAGTTAATTCTAATTAGGAAATACGAATTACAATTAGTAATTGTGTACTGCCTTATGACAGCAAAATACAAAAATAAATCAAATTAATAGACAAACATGAGCAAAAATTCAAAAGGAAGAGGTATTCCCAATCGGTCACCCATCCAAGTAAGGTACCTACTGACCGGACCCGACGTTGCTTAATTTCTATGATGGGACAAGAACCGGTGTTTTCAACGTGGTATTGCTGTTGTCGAGGAAGGGAAACCACTGCAGAATCTTTTCTTAAAAAGACAGCACATGAAAAGGATGCATTCGCGATTTGGGGCTTTGAGCATCTTTTAAAAGATCGTCAATAAATTTTCGCATGCTTGACGGAAAATGCGTCAAGATCGTAGAGGGAAAATGCGTTGAGTCCTGTGTTAAGAAAAAGCTGCACAAAACAAAAGAGGGAATCCAAAACAAACAAATTTTCAATTTTGTACAAATAAATAAAACCGTAGTTAATAATAGTTGAAGATATAACATCCAAATTACATTGAATTCTGTAAGAGGTCAACAATAGTACATTATATATCAAGGTAGAGAAGTACATTATTATTGCCTGAGCACCAAGATTACATCCCGAGGCGCTTGCGCCGAGGGGTGTAAGGTGCGAAGGCAATAATAGACTTCTCTACCGTGGTATATATACTATTTTTTTCACTACTAGCACTTGAAGTTCTCTAAATTAACATATTATATTGATAAGAAAGTGAACGGTTGGACAGAATTTTTTATTTCTTAATTTAACATGTCAATCAAGTACGTTGAAGTACAAGTCAAACAGGCCGTATTTTGTTCTGTCATTGAGATATTTTCAAAGAGTAATTTCGTTTGATTTTTATGAAAATGTGATAATTTTAGGTATGTAATTTCTCTGGAAATGGCGGATAGTGGCAATTATTCATTTTAGAGAACTTGTCTAACGTTTATTGGGCGAAATTTCGGGTTGTGTTTTCTAAAAGTGACAATGTGACAGTTCTCATTATTGACTACTAGTTAATAATGTCCACATTATTAACCACTTTGAACAAATGCCGAGAAAGCCTACTTTACAAGTGGAAAAAAGGTTAATAATCATGTCATCAGACGCTAGTAGTGAAAAAAAATTTTTCTGTAGGAACAATTTAGTGTTTAGTAATACTAATAAAGCGGCACATACAGCAAATTATATGACTTTTGGCAGTGTATAAGCATAAACGATGTAAGACTGTCAAACACGTTTTTTTTTAATATTTGCTTTGAGGTAGGAAGCTGTTCTGTCAAGAATTTGGCCACTGGTTTTCATTCATAAAATTACAGTACCTACAAGTTTCATATGAGTAGCTCTTCCTGTAGAAATTGTTTAAGTTTTAAATTATTTTTATTACATATGCATTTGTAAAGTCACTAAATATAGAAAGTACCGCAATCCATTAGGCTCGTGTGTTAGAGAGAGAACGCATGATTTTTGCCCAAAAATGGCGGAAATTACCAGATTCTAGTAACTTTAATGTTAGGGATTGTTCCACCTGTTTGGAGATATCTGTATATATTTTTATAAAACATGACAGTACTATGAAGTTAGGTTATAAAAAAATGCTATTCAGATTTTATTTGTCAATTTTTTTAAGTTGGCAGCAAATTTGCCCAAAAATGGCGGATGATTGCGGTACTTTCTATATCTAGTGACTTTATGCATTTGTTTCACTACCTATCTTTAGGGTTAAATAGATCACTTACTACTTACCTTAAATTACGTGCGCTTGTGAAAGCTTCAATACAAATATACATGTATAAGCCAAATAAATCTTTTGCATTTACAGTGTTCAGCTCCAGAAGACAGTTTCATACGTCGTATTTGAATTTAGTTACTTAGCAACCCTTCGTACGCCCAGGGGTGCTTATCTGCGATTCTAATGCAGGATAATAAATAGTTATTTATATAAAAGTGACACATTACTGGCGAGGAAATATTGAAGTACGAGCCCGCGTAATTTAATTTCAGGTGTCATTTTGCTGACGAGTTTTGTATTAAATTTTACCCGAAATCGTATATTTTCATATAAAATTTCAATTTTTATGTAGAACTTTTGATTAATGTCAATCTGTCAGTGATGACAGGACTCATTATAGACATTTGGAAATGTCAAAGATGCGGCCGATAAAGTGATATGTGCGGCCAGTAAAGTGACAAGCGGCAGGAAACTTAGTATGCTCTGCCTCTGTCATGGAAACTCAAATTTCCAGACAGAAAGTAGGCATGAAATATAGGTTTCAGGGTGATTTTGGGTTAAAAAAATTTCTGTGAGTCATTTCTGCAATAAAAAAAAACTGATACGAATAGGTATAGGTACCTAGTATTCTATACTCTATATTCGAAAGTGGTTAGTAGGAACAGATCGAAACGAGGATCGAAATATAAACTAATATCAAGAAATGCTCGAAACCGAAGGGAAGACATGTAGATGAAACTCTCGAAGCAACCTAAGGTTTGGTTTCTTATAATATTATCCCACGTTTCCAAGAAATCTTGCTTTAGATTGGACCAGTTACCAGTACCCCAAAACCGGGAATTTTTGATTTTGTTTTTTGATGAAAAGATACAACAGAAGCTCGAACTTTAAACTTTTGAAACGACTCATTTTGGATCATCGGTTTATTAAAAAAAAATGTGTGCCTGGGTCACATCTAACTTTTTTTTGCTCACACGTTACATCAGGGAATCAGCACACTTTAAGACAAGTATTACACAAATATTGGAATAATCGTAGAGCAAGAATAATATGTGGCAAGTGGGAAGTTCTCCATTTTTTGGCATTGATTAATAAGAAAATTTGTAGTCCTGCAATTGCGCATAAAAGAATTGTTGCTAAACACTTACACAATCTCTTTCTGTCTGTTCATTTTTTTTCTGGAATTCTATAGCTTGTCAGATCAAACAATGTCAAGCACGAATGATATTGTGTACTCGTTTTAATGCACATCAAAGGCAGAGGAAAGAAAATGTCGGAAGAAAGCAAGGAATTGTAAATTACTTTTTCTCCTTTTCCTTGAGTAGCTAACCCTTAACAATTACTTGAATGTGATCCCGCCTCGTAACAATAATCTCGCGTCTAAATTGTGTAGTATTTCTTTATTAATTTACCGCAATAGGTGGACTATACCATCGGTATTTTAATGAAAGGGACAAATGGAAACGTTTCATTAAGCGATCAAGTCAAGCCATCAAATAATAATAATATTGATATATTGTTCTGTAAATGGTAATCAGTCGCATAATAAATTCACCGAAATATAATACCTTCCGACACTAAATTGTAGTAGTAAACTCTTTTATAACGTTACAAATTACCAAAATGTATTTTTTATGTAAATGCAGCAGTTTATGCAAGTTCACTTAACCCGGAGGCTAATCTTTGGCCGGCAAATTTTACCAAAAAACCTATTAGTACATTTATCGCCTATTCGATATCTTTCCAGAAAAGTGACAGACACGCATGCCGCTAATGTTAAAAGTTTCCCCTTTTAAAAACGCAAGCAACCGTGCATGAACAGAAGGAATTTATTCAACAAAAAATTCACCACTGCGCCGACATTAAGCAAAAAAATGCAAATGGAGATATCAATATAAATCATACTATATACACGGTTTATTTTTTATACTCTGGTAATATATATCGAAATTGCCTGTCGCATTATATACTTAAACCCTCCGAGGAAACATCGGTTTAGATAAAAGTAAATGGCACAAATATGGGCGACGAGTTGACGTGACTGGCAAGTAAAACTCATCTATCTGCGAATCTTTGAAAATTGGAGTCTTTGTTTCAAGAAAAATGTTTCTCCGGAAAAATTTAAATACGAAAAGGGCGATTACCTTAACCGTATTTTCTCGAATAATGTCATTCCTTTTGTGTCCCGAGTAATGTGGACAGTCGTTACGTTCCGAATACAGGAAATTTCAATGGGATCTCTCTGTCTGCACTTCGAGAATGTCGCACGTAGATAGTTGGCTGATGATTAAACTATAGTTTCCAAGTGCTCTCTCTATATATAGGAAATGTTTTATCTCGCTTGACAGGAGCATTGTTTTAGTATAGCGGGCACAAAGTCATAAATACTTGTTACAATGCCACGTCAGGGAAATCGTAAAAGCAGACAACTGCCACCCTAGTCAGTACGCCATCACAATTATATACCGACAATAAAAGTATACGATTGTTGGGGAAATTATGGTGATGAAGGTACATGGCAGGGCGACAACATCCCTCTTTAATATTCAACATTCGAATTTATTACAGTTAGCATAATTACAGCAGAATAAAGATATTAGGTTATTCCATCCCTTGTAAACACTTGCGCCGAAGTTCTGCATAATTTAACCGGGAGGAAAAAAATGTCCAATCGCCATTTCACGTTACGGCTAACTTCACTACCAAACCGCACTTCCGTTGTACGAAATTTGTTCTTTATAGCTAAATAACACGACCTTTGCCGGGTTCAAAAAACTAACATTTTTTTGGATTCTCAATTAATTCTGGGTCGCGTGCACAATTGACCGAAAGTGGGAATTTGTTGTTGACGATTCTTATTTAACATAATTGTGAGAGAGCTCCACCTAGAACTTAAATATGGATAATTCATGTTTTGTTAATGGAGAAGCAAATCTTTGTGCTTTTTATGGAAGTAGAAGTAATTCATTAAGACGTAGCTGGTTGAGCTCTTTCCAACGAGAGGATCCTGCCGCAGAGAAAGCTACCTGACAACTTTCCAATATGGAAAGGCGGATGACGAGCATAAGGAGGCAGTACGTAACCTGTTTTCAATTTCAATAAAACCCACAAATTTACGAATACTTCAGTAAAATAAGGGATAGGAAGTTCCTTTTGTATTAAACGACTGATCAAAATGCTGTCGTCTCAAATTCACTATTTCATAACGTTCTACCATAATTCGTTATTGCATTATTGGTATCCTAATATGGCAGTTCGTTTTCAAATAAGGCCTCTTCAGCCTTGTTTACCAAACAAAACGTTTTAATAACGCGCACGAGACGTTTAAATGAAAACGAATTTCATAAATATTTGTTGCATTTTCGAAATCTACATTCATACACTGAACACAACTGATGAGTTTGTAAAGTGCTTTCGAATTATGATGTGCCTCGGATACTGTGAGTTCTTTCAAGAAAAGACACAGTGTTTGAAACAACTTTTAAAGGTGAGGCTTTCGAGCATTTTAGAAGGGACCAAGTGTTAAGCGGTTAGCCTGATATATAGGTTGATGAAACAAGCATTTGGACCTCAGTCTGGAAGATCATCAAGTACAATACCTTTTCTTGGTTTCGGATGATGAAAATGTGGACATTAGATAATCAAATTTATCCATGGGCTATCTAGATCTGGCATATGTAAATTTTAACGTATTTGGAATTGTCAAAATGCTGAAAATGTCCAGAGTGCGTGCGAACCAAGGAGTGTCAGACAAAGTGTCGTGCTTTTTTAATTGAGACTTACTTTTAAGAGGAAGCATTTCTGAAATTTAAAGGCTTTGCACAAGTATCTGGATCTGGATCTGGAAACACCCTTATCCTCTTGAAATTGTAGCTTCATTCCAATGACAGAACGACATTGGTTACAACATCTGAACTTGGTTGTAAAAGACAATGATCGACAGTTGCAAGAGACTCCAGTGACATATTTCGGTTTCTTCTCGGATCGTCAGAATTCAAAAAATGTCAAGGTCCACTGTTGGAGAATTTCCTATATTATACGTTTTTGGTCGCACAAACTTTGAAGAGAGGAAGAACCTGATACATTTCAGGGTTACATGAATTCTAAGAAAGTGAATCTAAAAAAATAACTGCAGAATTGGTGGAATTTGAACATTTGAGGAATCACAAGAATCTGAACAATAAACTAACGTGATGAATTTGGAAATTTGAATAAATCCGAAGAGACTGAATAACCCGGAGGATTTTAAGAATCTGGAAGATCTGGAGAACCAGAAAAATCTGAAGAAGTCTAAAGATTGAAAAATCGAAAATGAAATAGTAAGAAGAAATTGAAGAATATTCATGCTTAATGTAACCTGGTTGTGCAGTGCTGCCATGGATATGATTAAGTGCAGAGGAGAGGAATTCGATTTTGAATAGCCGAACAATCTGGGATCTAATGAATATGAAAAAACGACGGAATCAGAATCCAAACAGATATTCTGCGGGACCTTAAGTGTACGATGAGTTTCAAAAGATTTGAAGAAGTTAATCTGAACATTTTGAAGTCAACTAAGTACAGAATTTCAGTCCATGAACCTGCAGACAAATGAATCAAAAATTGGAAGGAAAGGAATCTAAAGAAATCGAAGGAACTTAAATTGAAAAATTTGCAATTTAGAAGAACTTAAAACTTTGAAGTCTAAACAACTTTAGGGATCTGCAGGTTTTCAAGAATTTGGGAAATTTGAGTAATTCGAGAAACGAAAGAATCCACAGGAATGTACCTAAATGTAATGAATTTGAACATTCTAACGATTCCGAGAACCGGAAAATATGTTGAATCAGAAGATACCTAAGGATGTGAATTGGAATATTTGATAAACGTTAAGGGATCTGAAGGAGAAAAGGATACCTACAGATCCGTTATTTGCATGCACTGCACAGGAGACTGTGAAATTATCATCGAAGCTTCAATTGACGAGGAAACCGAAGATGAAAACCAGACCGCCGATGACTATCTTTTCGTTACTGTGGATGGTGGAGAAGAGGAGCGTATTGAAGAGGCTACCGCAGAGTAGAATATAGAAGAGGACGATGACACAAAACCAAATGCCAGAAATTGCCATTGATCAACCTGGCCGTCCCAGAATATCCAAACGATTCAAATAGTTTAAAATGACACTTATGGAGTAGACGAAAATAATTTATTACTATTATAGTAGATAATTCATAAATAATGCTTTCATAAAAAAGTGTAATTTCTTGTGAAAAGGGCGCGTTTTTGCGATTGTAAGGAATATGCCACACTTTGAAATAACATAACTCAAAAACCACTACGTCTCCCGTTTCGCTCTTCTTTATTTGTTAACTACTTTGTCCTTTGCGTTAGAGTTGGAGTATACTCTTTCACCCATCTACTCCAAAATTCATTTACTACTCCTTTTCCTCTTCTTCTTCGTCTTCCTGATATTAAATCTTCTTCGCTAATGACGATCCGTAAGTTCCCAATTCTGCTCAATAGGAAATGGTGTTGTGTCAGCACTTCTTCCGTTTCGGGGTCCGCGGTACGTACGTTAAAGGTCTCGAATTTATCATATCTTCGATCTTGAGCCAAGACGCATCCTCTCTGGGAAATTTTTCCTTTAGAATTTTAGCTGAACCTTTTTTCAACGAACGAAGCAAGCAGCACTTTTTTATGCTTCTATTCCACTAAAATGTATTGTTTTTATTAATCCGAGTGCAAAGGGTCTATTTCTATTATATAGTTACCTTTCTTGTTATATTCCATTTGATAGTTAACTAAACAAAACCCCACTGTCCGGCGATTTGCAAGAATCTTCGGGAAAATTTTTTGAAATGGTTGTCTTAGGGTTCCACTATTTGCAGAAAAAATTGAGAACCCTCTGGGACCCTGCAGTTTGAAAGACAAAGCATCATTTTTTTAATTTGTTTATTTAATTAATCAATGCCTATCAAATAACTACTAAAACTTATGGTGATCGGGTTTGTCGTACGGTTTTGTTATCAAAAGAAGTGGCTAAATACGGATTTTCAAAAAGATCGGATGAATTTTCTGAATGTACAAACAGATTGTTAATTTTCCAGATTCATTTTTTATATTTTCGATAAAACACAATAACGTTTGAAGAGGAAAGTGTGGCAATGATATTAGATTGATAGATATTTAGATACTTTATTTCCATGTTCACCATTGGATATACACAAAAACAAACAAAAAATATTAATTTGTATATATTCTAATAAATAATAAACCAAAACGAATAAATAAGAGTAGATGAACCTAGTAGGTACCTCATTAAACAGTTATTGTTGTTGTGAGGTTACCATCACTTAAAAAACAAAGTTAAGAGTAAGTAGTACTAGTTGAATTTCAGTGAATGAAATTTTTACTTGAAATCAGTATACAGCAGTTTAAATCAGTTTTTCCTCACTCCAAAAGAATCATGTACCTACTGGGATCGCATATATAGTGGCAAACAAAAAAAAAACATCTTACCCCAATTAGAAAAAGAGCTTTGGACTCTTAACGAAAGTGAAAAAAACTGTTTGCTTCTAAATTATTGCTATAATAAAGGAAATGGATTCCAAATTAGGAAAGAAAAACGAATAACTGTTGGATTTTGATATTAACATGCCTACTGAATTCACAAACGTTGTGAAGCATGAAATCTCAGTTGAGGTATTTGCGACCGCACTAACAGGGATGCACTTTTAGTACCATTTTAATTAAAAATAGCATTAATTTGCATACATTAGTTGGAAACTCAGTATACGTGGCGATAAAATGAATGTGGGTGGAGAACATCAAACAATCCCCTGCGAAGAGCTGGAAAATTAGCGCGAAAGAATATTTGTTGGGGGTAAGTAAGGATATGCGAAAATATTTACAAATCCTGGAAGGTGTACGCGCAATCTTCGGAAAATGCTAAAAATGCGTTGCGCGAACTTTAATTAAAAAAAGGGCATTGAAATTGGCCGCGTTTCTCTCGGTCTTTCCGCTATCGCGCAAATATAAAATTACCTAAATAGAATCTTTAAACAAGTAGCTCGAAAACGGACTTACGTATATACCGGAATAAAAGTAACGAAAAAGCGTCGCTGTTTTTTGTAGAAATTGCGTCCAACTGGCCACTATCTTTCTTTTAGTATTAATCAAGCTGCTGAACATCTTTTTTGAACAAAAAATTATTAATTTTCTTTTCTATACCTACTCGTAACTTGAAGGGATTCTTTGTGTTTGCCCAGTCCGTACTTGTTTTTCACCGCCTTACAAAATGTTAATTATTTTTATTTAATAAAAAAAGAATTCGCAGTTTTCATTTGGTATGCGATGAAAACACTCGTGGGTTATCTTAATAAATTATGTACGCAACCTGTTGTGGGGGTGGGATGTGCGTGTGTGTGGTTATTGAAAGTGATCATCTGTTGCCTTTGAAAAATCTTATGGTTTCGCTGGGGCGACCGCATTCAAACTCGAATTTTCCCGCATCCGTTCGTTAGGTAACGATTTTTAAGCCGATTCATTTGTACAGTTGCAAATGGCGTAACGGAAGATTGAATTTTAAGTTATAATATACAAAAAGGGAACGTTTCTCATTTCCATAATAACGGGAGCGACCGCTAATGTTTTATCTCGTGGTACAAAAGCATCTAATAAAAATATCCCTCACGTTGTTTAAGAGCAGGGAGGGTTATAAACGTTTCAGCGATACGAAAAGTTATAACATCGAGCGCTATTTTTAAATATCCGTCAGTATTTTATAACTCCATTTCTCTTAAACGGAACGGTTTAATGGTGGTGGATGTCGACAATGGAATTAAGTGAATATCTCTAGCCGATTATGTTTTATTGTTATGATTATAACACAAGAAGGTAATAACGGTTAACAAAAACTTAGTGTTTTCCATGAGCAAATCCGTATTCCTTTCCGCCGGAGTGGCCGCCTTTCTTTCCGTAATCGTCGTGGTGTGCGTAGTGGCTTTCGTGTCCGTGGTGGCCCTTGTGTCCCTTATGGTCTTCATCGTAATGCCCTTTGTCGTGGTGCCCTTTCTTGCCGTAGTGATCATCATGATATCCACTCTTGTGATTCCCGCCTTTCTTGTGGTGGCCAGATTTACCTCCGTGGTGGCTTTCATGGTGGCCATGTTTAGCGTGGTGACCGCCCTTGTGGAAATCATCGTAAAACTTGTGCTCCTTGTGGTAATCGTCTTTGTGCGACTTGTGATGATACCCAGTCGTCTTGTGACCTTTCTTGTGCCCCTTCTTCTCACCGAACTTGCCACCCTTATGACTTTTTCCAGCCTCGTGGTGTTCCCCGTAGTGGCCGGCCTCATCGTGGTGCCCCTTCTTGTGCCCACCCTTCTCACCGTAATGCCCAGCATGATGCTCCTTGCCGTGCTTCCCGTGCCCTCCCTTGTCGTGATGATGACTACTTTTGTATCCTTTATCGCCCTTTTCGCCATGACTCGCATGATGCTCCGCATGATGCTCACTACCACCACCGTGCTCATGGTGTTTTCCATGACCAGTAGCGGCCACTTCTAAATCGACCACCTCGTCATCCCTAAACGATTTAGCTTCACACACGAGAACACCCAGACACAAAACCAGGCATGTTACTAACAACCGCATATTGATTAAAGGACACCGCCGAACTGATGTGACAAATATCTTGCAGCGGGTATTTATATCGGTAAAACTTTCCAGAACCCAACTTCTTAAAGTTAATTTCGCATTTTCCGCTAGATTAGGTTTGTTTGTTTTTATAAACTGGCGATAATCTACACCAGACTTGCATAATGGCTTTCTCCTGGTTTGATGCTTGGATGAATTCCTAACTATTGTATAATACACCCGCAATAATATCTTGAGACCGAGTATTAACTAAAATTCGTTATGTGAGACGAAATGGACTTGTCCCTTTGTAGCTTTAAACAATCGATGCCTTCCAGGTCTTACTAAATAGTGAAACAAGAATTTTCTTGAAAATGGGATCTCAGACGTTGCTAATGAAATCGATTCCAGGGATTTTGTTGAGAGTTTAAGACCCTAAGTGCACTTTAGATTTGCAATCAATAAACAATAAGAAGCGGATTACAGCGAAATTACAGTAATGATGTGTTCTAACAATTCGTTGAATTCCTTGGATATAAGTAAAAAGAGGTTGTTGCTGTTTTCTTTTTTGTTCGCTTTTTTATACGTTCTGGCCGTCTACATTTTACTGCTATCCAGCAAATAATTCTCGTCTTAAAAACAAAATGAAATAGATTCGACATTGTAACAATGGAAGTATACTATCTATACCACACAAGGGCAAAATTTATTAGCGTTTTTTTGTTTATACTATTTCCACAAAATAAATACATAATTGTAATTGTAGGATTATACGTAGTAGCTTTCCTCGCGTTAGCCTGGCCCTTCGCCCATCTCGTCATTACTAATATTCTGATAAGGTGATGTATATAGGGCGTTTGATATGCGAATATTTAAATGAATCACGCACGCCACTGTTAAGGGTTTTATATTAAAAAAATGTCATTAAATATGATTGAAATATATTCACTAATTTTCGTAACGGAACATCTTTAAACCTAAGTTTAAAAAAGAATCATATTTTTCCTACATTTGGAGAACTTAGAGGGGCGTGGGGCAGGGCCGTAGCTAGAACGAAAATTGTAAGGGTGCAAACGAAATGTTGGAGGGTGCACTTATTGTTTACAAAAATGAAGTCTCGAGAGACTTGTTTGTCAAAAAAGCAAAAAATATATTAAAAAAACCAATTTTATCCAATATATATCATATATTAAAAAAAACAAAAGATGTAACATAAAATAAACGTAACATAAATATAAGTAAATCGAATCAATAGCATACATAAAAATATTAGATAAAAATATAGTTTATCTAATACAATTTATTTATAACAATAGAAAAAAGCTGGAATATATTCATTAAAATAGTTGCAACCTTCTCTCTTTGGCATTATGAAATTCTCTTACAAGTGTGTTCATGTCTATATTTTTAGTTCTTTCCATTTCGAATGTAATCAGCGATGTTGCCAACTTGTCAAGCAAGAAACAAGCCTAGAGCTAGAAAACCCATAACTTCAGATTTCAGATATGTCTGAATCTGAGTTATTTACACTTGTTACTTTTGAATCAAATTGCATAATTCTAATAACCATTATTGTACTCATACTACCAAATGTAGTATGTAGGTATTATAATTATCAAGAATAATCATTTTTATTCAATTTTATTGTAATAATTATTATTATGAACAACAATACTATTGTATATTTGTGATAATTAATTTACAATGTACAAAAATAGCACGTTTTTATTTTACGATTCTGATCGTGATCGGTCAGAGGGTGCCACTTAATATCCAGAGGGTGCCTACCCCCCTGGCTACGGCCCTGGCGAGGGGGGGGCTGAAGGAAGGGGAAGAGAAAAGCATGGAAAAAGTGATGGCGGATGTTAAGGACGAAATAAGAAGGACAGCTAAGGACACGATTGACCAAATAGAAACAATGAAGGAGATAACTGAGGAAATGAGAGGATTAAGGGAGGAAATGAAGAGAATGAGAGAAGGATAAAGAAGAATTGATACGAAGGATAACTAAAGTAAAAGAAGATAATGATTGAAAGGAGAGAGAAGGTAAGGAACAGCATATCTATAAAAGGAGTGATGATGGAAGAGGGAAACGGAGGAATGGCTTAAAAGAAAAACTACAAGCACAGATTTATAGTATAAAGTAGAAAGGTAAAAAGTATGGGAAATGATGGAGGATGGGAAAATAAATAGAAATTTAAAGAAGAGAATCAAGTATATGGAGAGACAAGAAGTAGGGTAAGGATAGAAGGGAAGGAGTCTGTAGTGTTCTGGACAATAAAAGGATGCTCACTACGCCTAACCTTATTTAATTTCTACATAAGGGAATATGGAGAAAATATTAAGGACAGAATCGTGATGGGAAAAAGAAAGATGAAATAAATGATGGGAAGAATAGAGGTACTTTGAAAAAAAATGTAGAAAATTCGAAGATGATGAGATTTGGGAAAGGGGGAGGTAGGAAAAGGGTGATAAAATAGAAGTGGAAGGGCAATGGGACAAGCGCACAAATCAGGGAAGTAAGAAAAAAGGCAAAAGTGGCGATGGGACAGGTATGGTTAATAGAAGAGAGGAATGTTTTCAGATTAAAAGCAAACACCATTTTGATGCAAATGTGAGAGGGGGGCTGATGTATGGAACGGGGGTATGGGAATGGAAGGATTTGGATGGAGGAATACAAAGAAGGTACTACAAATGGATACTGGGACTAAACAGAAGGATGACAAATAACATATTAAGAGCAGCGCATGAAAATGGCCGGGACGCAGGGCAGTAAGAATCGCGGAATGGAGAGAAAGGGAAGGTGCATTGGTAAAGGAAGGGTTAGCGACGAGGATGAACACAAAAGGGATTTGGTGAGAACAACAAAAGGAAAATCATTACGAAAGAAACAAATACGGAGGGGCAGCGGTCGAAATAATCCTAATGTTCGTGATGAGGAAGGGAGAAGTGGAGAGAACAGGAAGAAAGGAAACGTGGATTATGCGGAGAGAAAGAGGAAGACCTCAAAATAGAATGCAAAGATGTATAAAGAACAGAGAAAAGTAAGGGAGGAGAGGTGGATGAAGAGAATATTAGGAAGAGAAGAAATTAATAGTACTTTGTGTACCAAGGCGGGAAAGTGGTTGTTTTCCGGGGCGAAGGAAGATATGGCCAGGCGAGGCGCAGCCGAGGCTGGCCACTTCCTGAGGCCCGGAAAACAACTTTCGTGCCGTGGTGCACACAATATTTTTTATCCTATACACTTACATTTAAAATTAATCGCTCAACAACGTCCGACCGCAAGCGCTTGAATTTGGATTTGCTTTAACGCGTCAACGTGCACGCGTTTGTTTTGTTTATTTCCACGTTTCCTGCTGACTACGCGAAAAAAATTTTACGAAACGGTGCAATCTAAGTGGGCCCACGAGTATATTTTTTACTAGTAGATTTACCCCTTTCCCTTATAATACAGTTCAACGCAAATTCAAATTCTAGCGCGCTTGCGATTGCACAGTGCGGAGTCACCGAAGGGAGTCACGGTGCAACAGAGCAGAGGTGCAAGTAGAGAATACCGATCATGTGCGAACTGAGTTGACATTTCCGGCATTTCACTGGCGCGTGATTATTTCCTTAGAAAATAACGGGATTTAAGGGGTTGTAATTAATACCAGGCGCATATGTAATTATTACTGGTCTTCTGTATTAACAAATGTGTTTTAAAATTGAATGTGTGTTTTCAGGGACAAAATCACACCGGTTACATTTTAAATCCTTCGCAGTATCCATGTCTTGTCAAATGTTAGATGCTTTTAAGACTGGATTTATGCTTGGCGACGAAAGCGCAATGGGCACACTTTAAATCCTTGATGATCTTGTATTTTAAAAAAATGTGTTTTATAAATAGATTTATTCATTCCTTACAGTCACACTGGACACATTTTAACTTCGGGATAGTCTCGTATGTTAAAATGCTACTTATTGCGGATAAGCGGTGTTCTACTTACAGTGCAAAGTACATCTTGGTGTTAAATGTATTGACACAGATGCTCGTTATTGAAAGTACATGGAAGATTATGACTTAAGTTTGAAACGTCTGAATTGGTCACGTGATGTTGTGGAAGTATTCAAATTCACGAAACATTGATAGGTATAATTATAGAGGTTCGCGGTAATTAAATAAATTCTTGAATTCAGTAAAATAAAGTGAACATAGGGTAAATTTAATTATTAAATCAGTGTTGACGATTTTATGTTTCTTATTTCTTATTTAATAAAAAGAAATAACTTCTTTGACATTTTATTACAATCGCGCCATCTAGCGTACATAAGGCGTATTTTTTTTCTCGCCTAGCCGACAAAATTGAATTTTCTCGCTCCATGCGTGCAATTGTCTTCTTTCCCGTCCTCACACAGGCGAGAAAATGTAAGTTTCTCCTTGTATAGGATAAAAAATATAATGTAATGTAAATTTTGTAAAAAGTCTGCCATTTGGCGTAAATAAATATCTTCTCTATCTATAATAATTTTTTTATACAGAATCGCTCCTTGATGCCCAGAATATGATTAAGGAAACACCTTATAGAGTAATAAATATAAAATAAAATAAATATAATATAAACGTTGTCACTATTTTTGACTAATTATGGAGTAATGTTGTTGTATAATTAGCCTTTTCGTGGAGGTATCGAGTAATACCATTTCCGAATTCTGAAAAATGCAGGTTTCATAGACGACCTTCATTTCGCGATTTACTATCTCCCAAAATTGATGCTATTGTTTATATTGCTGTGATCTTCGATCTTTGGGCCACATAAAAAAATTATTTCAATGCCTCACGTTGGGCTGTGATGATCCAATGCCCCAAAATCTTTGAGTGTCCGAGTTGAGCCAGTGATTCAATTCAACTCGTCAGTCATATGGCTATAAAGAAACACTAAACCTCAAATGTTGATTAAATAGAACGAAGCGAAAGACTACCCTTAAGCGTTCTACAAATGATTTTAGAGGTAAGATTACTTAATCATATAGTCTTTTGGTCTTTTGAAATAAATGTTAAAAGCAATTTTGTCTATTACCTTGATTACTTTTATTGAGTAACATCAAGATGATTATTTGTAAATAAATAACACAAACTGCTACAAAAAGTCGTACCTATACCTGCAAATTAAACAATTTTTCCGATGCCAACTGTAACTAAAACGAAATTTCCGCCTGCTTTAATCACAGACCGTTAATATGGTTCTTTTAATCCCTTGAATTTATAACTTCGTGTAACGCTCCTGCTGGATTTATGTCTATAATCTTCATGGCGGTTTTCTCTTTCATACTTTTACGTAATTACGCAAATGAAAATAATTAGTTAATAAATGTTTAATTAGGTCCTTTCGTAAACGCTACATCTAATCATTTTAGTCGACGGCGAGTCAAATTTTCTCTTTGTCCTACACGTGCTGATAAAATCCGCGATCTACTTTTTATTGCTTTAAATTTTCCACCACAGGTTTTGAAGTGGATTTCAATCACTCACTCATGGAATATTATGTAGAAAAGTAAGACGCTCATACAAATATTCTAGTTGGTGCCCATCTTTCCAGTCGGTGCTGTCTAAGTATCGAAAACAAGTCAATAGGGTTGTAGTATGATGTATAGGAATATCTCTTCTTTGTTCATGCGAAATTGTCACCACGCGAAATTTGCACCAGCAAGTTATTTGCCAATTTCACGCACCAAATGATCGTTTCACTTCAATGGTATTAGTGTCATATTCGATATTATTGCAAGTAAGAATGATCTAACTACTTCTTTTTCAGTTTTACCTAAAAGTACCTACCCGTAATTAATGATTAACTAAATATATACCTAACGTTTTTTACGACACCTATAATTAGAAGATATATTGTCAAGTAAATCGATACGGGTAGTTAAAGTTACCTTTAACCTACTTTCGTTCGTTGTTTTTACAGTATTACTTACTGAAACAGCTACCTACATTCTTGGCGATTCCCAAATCCAATTACGAAGACTGCAGTACCGAGTCCGTATAAAGTCTTTATTTACTCTTTCTCTCCCGGCGTGTACACGTTTCGACCTACTCGTTACAACAATCTTAAATTACGATTAATTAAAATATACAAAGAAATGCGGAGCACAGGCGCACCGTTTGTTTACCCGTAAACCCACCCAGAATTAATTTAAATTGGAATTATTTGCGAAATAATTTTTCAAAACAAAACTTCCCCAAATCGGCTAGACAAACGGTGTAAATGAAAACTTTTCCTACGAAACGCGGCGAAATTGTTTTATTAACCTCGCTCGAGAGGTTAAAATGAAAACTATTGCGAACTATTCCCGGCATTTTGTTTTTAAAAACATTTCAAAGTGTATCTGCACGTTTGAAATTTATTTTAGCGGCTTCCGTTTCGCAGTTCGAGCGAATGCAGAAAATGAAATTTAAGACTTACAAAAATGTGAAATTTATTATGTTAGATCTAAATAAGTTATTGATTTCGGACAAATTAAAGCCTCCCTCTTATCAAATCGGTCCATTTCTTTCCCGCTGATGATCATTAAATCGCTTCTGAAACTTTATTTGTAAAAGTGCCATCATCCGTTGTTGAGAAATGTATTCATTAACGTTTTTTCGAAGTTTCTAACCACTTTCCTGCAACGATGAATCAATTTAGAAGACAGGATTAAAAGAAAACAAAGTTTTCATTTAAATAAATAACGGAGGCATTCTGACCCTCTTGGGCGTAACGAAATGATACTCTTTACAGGTGATCATTTATTTTCACTTGCCCTTTCTTGTACCTATAACTTATACGAAGTGCGCGTACGGGTTTTGTTAACAAAGGGTAACGGCTGCGCTGCTGATAGTTTACGTAGTCTTAATTACCACCTTTGACAAAACGAGTCTCTTTAACTAGTATTAGAACAACACGAAATCCACCGATAAATGACGTGCCGTCCGTAGCATCAGGTGCTGTTTTGTGTTTATTTAATTTGCAATTTGCAGAGAAAGTGGCAGTTTAAACCTCTTCATCGCAAGAAAATAGCTTATAATTTAGACATTACAACACTGGAAAAGGTTATATAATGAAATGTGTTTTAGTACAAAACGACTTCATTGTAATAATGGAAAGAGCATTAATTTGTCATTTGAAATTTTCAAAAAAAAGTAGCATATGGAGAACACATTCTTAATTCCTAACAGCAAGTACCTAGTATGATCTTTGCTACAAATTAAAAACGGGAAACTATCAAGAGGGATTGAGAACACTTGAGCTGTTAACGAAACGGAGCTATTTTTGGTAGTTAAAATTAGATTTTCCAAAAAAAGTTGTGCCCTATCAGCTATCACTCATGTTCCGACGATTATTTTACCCACAAAACTGTACTTAACGTAATAAAATGTGAATAGTTAAGACAATTAATGATGCACGACCGTACTATAGGTGCTTATGATGATAGTAGACTCCCAAATTTTACGAGGAGGGAGAAAAACCCTCCGCGAACTTATAATCTCGATTAAAATGCGTATCTTGAAGCTCCGGGTACAATTTTTTAAAAGTTTAAAGTCCTATAATTTCAATCTCAAAATTTAGTTGCGACTTTTGATTTAACCTTTCTCTATTAGGTACGTTTTAAAAAAATGTGCGTTTATGCTTTCATTTTTTGAACAAGAATTCGAATTCAAAGCTTTGACGCACACAAGCGAACTGAAATTTTTGAATTTTGGAACAATTTTATATTCTCTATTTTTCGCTTAAGTGGATTTTCCTTGTCTACATACAAACTTTCAATTTTTTTAGACACACGCTTAAAGTCCAAACTTTACGAGAAGGGACGCTTTTGAATGGTCTTTGGTAAAGAAAAACCGTTTCAGCTGAAAAATTAGATATTGGAGCTCAGCTGCTTTTCCATTAATTATTTTGGAATTTGAGAGCCCTATAATGTAAATACTGCGATTTGAACCAATATTTGTATTGAAAGCCTTCAAGCTCACAAACCAAATGGAACTCGTAGAATTTTCCAACACGGAACTGAATGATTTTTACACTCCGACCTTTTTCAATTTAATATTTAGTTTAGCACTGTAAATCATTTTTAATGCAAATTTCAACCAAAAATCTTTACAAACTCAAAACACTTTATGCTTTGATTTTTGGTATTGTGATTTTGAGCTAAAAGATATTTTATTCATGAAAAAAACCCAAGTGGTGTCTCAAAATTTAGAAAATTAAATTTTCAATTTGGGATTTTTCCTGCTACGAATATTTTGCTCTTTTTTGCTAATTTCTCTTAATTTTCGGAATTTTATAAATCGTAATAGAGCATATATAAGACTATTCGTCGTTTAAGGGTCCGAATGAACACACAACTTACGTAAATGTATTTTAAAAGCAAAAATAAAAACAACCATTACAGTCCTGTTAAAATACAATTCGATCACAATGTCCGAATAGCCAAAACCAACATGGGTGTTCAAATACAAACATTATAACAGTTACCAAGAAATACTCGGCCTTGGCGTTGATAAATAAATTTCGAACTTTATAACAATTTTCTTCTACCTAATGCTACCGCATACTCGGCTGGCACAACAAACTCCTTTTTCTTATAACAAGAACTTCGTTACAAACGTCTGGCAACAAAAACTTCTTCAAACGACGGCAGAAAAAAAGATTACTTCTACGGACAGAAACTTGGCCTCGAAACTAAACTAAACTAAGGGCGTCTGCAACGGACCGCAACTCGGGCCTCGAACTTTGACAAAAGGCGTCTTCTCTACGCGCCCTCTGGTATTAAAACGGTTTTCCCTACTTCAATTGAATAACGGTTTGATAACTAATCATAATAAGGAAATAAACCAATACGGTGGCCTCCCCGCCACTACGCAAATTTGCACGTATACAACATTTCCTAAAATTATTTAGTTAATTTCACTTACTTAATTGGTCGGATTGAAATATGTAAAATCGGTAGTCCAAATAACACATATTGTTAACTAGGAAGCTAAAATCTAACCCCGATAGGATAATGAAAATTGTGTTTAAAGAATCACTTTATTTTTTCTTTACGCGATTTCAAACGACTTTTGAATGTACACACACAAAAATAATTACAAGTTTATAAACTACCCAATCCTAGTGCCTTCAACAACGTGAAGATAAAGTACAAATGAAAAATTAAAATGCTCTACTTCTTCTTCCCTATAAATTTTTCCCAGTGTTTACCAACTTTTTATTTACGTAGTTTTTTTTATAAAGATTGTGCTTTGCCTGTTTGATAAAATTGATGGCCTACCACGGCGATCATAAAAGTGAGGGTAAATAACAAAATAAAAAAGCCACCCTTCCCCCTAATGGTGCAACTTTGGGATTTCATATACGAATACACTTGCGACGGTAAAATGAGGGTAGTGTTTTTTTGGAAAAATCAACTCTTTGCAGATTATAAAATTTAATTGTACCGTGTGTCCTATTTTGATTGAAACTTTTAATAACACAAACAAGTGAATGTAGCTACGTTTTTCTGAGCTACAGGGTGAAAACGAAAAGTTTGAGATGTTATCATATCTTACTACCCATGCAATATAGAAAAAGATAAAAATTGACTATTTTAGATATTTTTACGTAGAATCCAGTGGCGTAAAAAAAACTTTTGAGCCATCGTTTCTGAGGCTTGACCTCGGACTTGACCCAAAGTTGGTATCTTTTAAATGCGTATATCTTAACGTCATTTTTCTGCATTCCTTATCCTGATTACATTGATGTATTACACCCTATATTTTTCCATATAATTATATCATATTTTTCAAAATTTTGATATGACATGTTTCTACAGTCAGTCACTTTTTATTGAATAGTATCGGTTGCCTTAGTTACCACGGATACAATAAGCAAATCAAAATCTTCATGAACCCGTGGCTTACTATATAAAAACCGTAAAAAAACAAGGTTTTTATTAATATTCATGGCTATAATTTTAAAATAATATATGTTGTGATATATCAATGTAATCGGGCAAAGGAATGCAAAAAAATAGGACACACTTTTTCTGTTAATAATAAAACAATCCACATAATAAAAAAATCAAAATGATCTTAATGTGGATTTTTTTATGATGTGGCCCGCGGTTATATGTGGAAAACCTTAAAACGACCCTTGATCAGAAATGAGTTTGACATGCCTAACCTATACTATCAATCCTACCTTATTCTATTCTCCCGTAGTACCCGTACACCAAATTTCAACACGATTGGTTGCTTTTAAAAAGAGTTATAGGACAGACGGACGGACGGAGTGACAAAAATGAAAAGGTATAAAAAGTACCTGGCGATGTTAGCTAAGAGTTACAGAGAACACCGACAATCAACCGGGCAAAAGGACGGACAACCAAAATTCTGAATGGTCATGATCGGGTCATGAGGATCCTTAATAAATGCCGAGTATAAGAGCAAAATTAATGAAATTCTTTGCTTGGCCAAAACTTGCAATTGGATTATTTTTATGTTGAAAAAATCCCCAGCTAGACATTTTGAACATCTTCTTAAGCATAACAGACGTGAACAATTTGTAATTAAGTTTTTAAATTGTAATATCTAAAATAACCATAGCTGAGTAACCATAGAAGCAATTAAACAAAAAATATTAGCACATACGTAGAGTTTTAAGTAGATTCGAATTTTAAAAACTAAAGTGCATCATTTTAGTTAAAATATCAAAGTCACTCCTCCTCCCTAAAAATTGAGAAAGAAAAAATTACAAAAATATGTTAAAATATGTCCACCCCTATTCGTATTTAGTCACTAACATTTCATAAAAATATTTGAAACCGTTTTCTAGATATCACCTTGTAACACTATAAAACTCACCCTGTTTTCTTACGTTCGCACATTTTATTATTGATTGCATATCGGTTCGTCAGCAGAAGATTAGGTACCGATTTGTACCAAAATATAGCTTGGCCCATTCACATTCGTGCATAAGTAAAGAGGGTGCCTATTAAGAAAAAGAACGTGTAATAATAGAAGAACTTCTACAGTTCTTACCGCCTTATATTTTGGTATGCAAAGTCTCCTTTGGGCCACATCTGTTCGTGAAAAAAGCTCGTCCCTAGTGGAAACGCCATTAAGGCAAGTTACGATTTTGATGTTATGAAAAGTGGCTACATAGTTACTATGTTTGATGACGCTTATAAAAATCATTTATTTATATACTGCGTCCCATAATCCTTGCTCATAGTACGCACGTATATATGGTCGCAATGAAAATTTCAAATTCTTGTTTCGAGTACTTTTCCTTTTTTACTATCGGAACGTGCGCATTATCCGCGATTGCGTCGAAGTGCGGGGTTTCGTTTCATTAGCGAAGTTTTTAGGGGGCGTAAGTGCACCATACCTGGGACTATTTCATGAATAAATTTAAAATAGGATGATCAAATGGACAGTTCAAAAGAGCAGAAGTGGAAGCTATTTTGCTAGCGATAAAAAGGTTAATTAATCTTTTTTAACATGCAAACCACATTATTCTTTTACCCTTTTAATGCAGTCCGACCCTGTTCCGGCGCTGCGGTGCTATTTTACGACTTTAACGAAGCATGTCATGACAACATTTCCATATAAAACGTGGCCCGAACCATCGCGGGGAAAGTTCGCAGGGATGGCTGCCATTTAACAACTGTCGTCTTAACATTCGTCCGAAATTATTCTTCTTGCTGCAGTGTCTCATTAGCTACCCCCGAATAACAAAAGGTTAATGCCTCACTTCGTTCCCACCTTATACCGAGTTACGGTTACCCCCTTAATTATACCGACCCTTAGCGATGCATATAATCATTTCTCCGAATTATGACGTTGCCGCAGTTACCTGTTTTAATTAATTTTCCATTGCGCGCAAAGGAACTGCATTTTCTAAACAGATTGATGAAGCTAAACGTTCCAGGGGAGGGTTGCATATGATTGTGGCGTTTGCAGATGGATTGGCGAGATGATGCCCCATGCATTAAATATAATCCGCTTTGCATTAATAATACCTAGACATTAAACACTTGAACATCTCCTTTCAGTTGTAAGGAGCTAAACTTTCTAGATACACACTAATTGGTGCTCTCTAACGGATTTGCACGTTAATGCTAGGAACACACCGAAGTTGGGGTTTTAATATTTATGCTTTAACAGAGGACAGGCTAGCAAACCTTATTAAAATTGTATTTATGGACTCTCCTATTTGGCGAGGTTTGCTGATGTGTATACGCCTCTGGCGCATTAACACGTCCAAATTTGGTCCACCAAAGCGCTTACCAATTCCATTTGCAGTAAAAGGTAAGGAAAACGGAGTTAAATTGACGAATTTTTAAGTGAAAGGCATTTTCGTAAGGGTTATTGCCTTCCTTGCTCTATCTTTGCTATAAATAAAGGAAATGAGGTCACAACTTATACTTTTTAACCCTCTTTGTTTCTTTTGTACGACAAGGAGATTCGTATCTGATTGAAGGTTGAACCTGATTCACAAGAATTTAGACTCTTGAGATTTGTATCCACTTTAACAAAATACCTTGATCGTTCAGCATTTTCCCAATGTAATTTTCCATGTCCAGCTGAATAAGATTGTGTTGATAACAGGCATATCATTTCGAGGGTTTCCATTTACAATTAAGGGCAGAAGGTGTTCTGAATTTACAAGAATTGTCTCTGCGATTTCTTTTTCGCTTTGAAAACGTCCTTCTGATCTGTAAAACAAGCCGCCAGCGTTTTTGTTGAATAATTACAATAAAGGCGACACGTTGAAAGTAAGTCTAAAAAAAAGCTTAGTCACTTGAGTTTTACGTTAATTTTAAGGTAAAACTAATTAATTAGCCTCTCATAGCTTAACGTTGATGAAGTTTTGCATTTTGACCGAAATAAAAGAAAAACACAAAGGGCAACTGTGAATGTCCTGTAAACCGTACATATCTAAAAAATATGGAAGATCAACGCTGAAAGTTATTTCATTAAAGTTGAAAGTGAAATAACTTTCCGGAAATGTTTGACAGATTTACGTTGTATGCTGCAATTCTATTTCACTTTCTCGTGAAATTTTGCTAATACCAACAAAAACAATAGTTTAGATCGACGCCTTTCATAACTTGTTTCTCTGTTAATTCTGTGCAGATGTAATTTTCGCGATCGATGGAAAAGGCTATCGATTTACCAAGATTCCACGCTTTCACAGGCTGTGATAGCACTCCTAGTTCCGGAAAGCCCCAAAAAATCTATTTGGAAGACATGGATGCTCTTCAAGAAAGCTACTACTGCATTTTCGTTTATATCAATTTTTAATGATTCTGCGCAGTGACAACTTCCTTATTTATAAAGATATTTCTTTGAAATTTTAACCACAGATGCTTCTAGTAAAGGCAAACATCGCATATTGCAAAAATAAGATGCGCGAATGTGTAGATTGCACAATGCCAACTTTTTTATTTATTGAGATAGGTATTTCTTTGAAATTTCAACCATAGATGAAAAACATAGCCGTAGCCTTTTTGGAAGTACTGATAAATGCGATAAATGCATGGTTTAAAATTCCTCGCCTTGGGGCTAAAAATATTTGAATTAATATAAAACGGTATTGTGCATGATGTACATCAAAGAAAACTGATCAAAAATAAAATACGGGTAGCCATTTTTAAAAATCACCGCCATTTTGGATTATCATAACCTTCGCTGTGGCCTGCCCATCTTATGTTCATTGCCTTACCTTAAAGTACATTCTAACCATATCACAATTGGCAGTTTTCTTATGGATGTTTTGTGCAGCTCTCTCACTACAAAAATGCGTAATTTTAAGTCTTGAAAATTTAAATAAATAAATATCATCTGTGATTTTTAGCTTCCTAGCATGAGCTTTTTTAGTTTTATTACAAAAAAACTGAGGAAAAAATCAAAGTAAAAAAATTAATTCTAATTAGGAATTACAATTAGTTGCCTTGTGACATTAAAATAAAATCTAAAATCAATAGACAAACATGAGCAAAAATTAAAAACAGATTCAACGGCAGGCGGTGTTCCCAAGCGGTATGGCCGTCGAGAAAATTAGTGTTCTAAGGGGAACAATTGCAGAATATTTTATTAACAATAGATCGCACGTAAAGGATGCAAACGCGACGCAAATTGAGGCTTTAGGCACTTTAATTTTCGTAGGTATGCTTGACGAAAAGTGCGTCAAAATCGCAGAAGTAAAATGCGTTGAGTGCTGTGTTAAGAAAAAGATGCAACAAAACTATAGAAGGAATCCAAAACAAAACAATTTTCAATTATGTACCATTTCATTTGACCATAATTAGGTATTAATTGTTTAAGGTATAACATTCTGTAATTCTGTATTTTTCTGTGGGAATTTAAACAATTTAGTGTTTAGTAATAAAGCGGCACATACAGCAAATTAATCTGATTTTTGGCATAAAGGATATACGACTGTCAAAACCGTTTTTTTTTTCAAATATTTGCTTGGAGCTAGGAAGCTGGTCTGTCAAGAATTTCGTAACTAAATAATATGGTGTTGCTTTCATTCGTTTATGATGTAAGACTAAAACGCAATGTTGTTTATTATATGTAAGATATGTGGGATGACTAACGTAAAGTGACTAGTTTCGGAGATTTGTGCGAGTTAGAGTTTGAAATTTGACAAGGGTAACAATTACATATTATTACAAAACAAAAACTGTCCCATTGTGGGGATCGCCTTGCGGTTCATTACACAATGTCCACTTAAATTAATTTACAATTATTTAACTATAAAGGACATGTTTTAAAATTTTGATCTGCACATAAAACAACATTTTAACACTTGTCAACGCTTTGAAAAAGTCAACATACGAAACGTCAACCATTTTATTAAAAGGATGTATTAAAAACTCGTTACTCGCTCCTTTTTCTTTTTTCTTTGACTGAATTTTCTCCAACTGACACCAAACAGACCCTCGTATTTTTTATTTAAATTATTTTAAAGGGCATAATTTTAAATCTGTAGAGAGGGCATTGTATAGCGAAGTTAGTTGTAGGAGAAAGTTCTTTGGTACATTTTTTTTGTTTTATATTTAAATATTGGCATTGATAATAAAACCCCTTTCCACGAATATTAATATTATGAACATTGGTTCGATATTTTCATGAAGGTATTTTGGAAAGCATGTAGTGATTATGGAGTGATACATGCAAAGTGCATCTAGTTTTCTTCGCTGCATCATATCTAACCATTTGCAAGTTTTTTGGAAACATGCTCATGACCAATAATAAATCGAACGCAGTCGTTCTGAACAGTTTGTTTGCGACGAATGCTTACGGCATCCAAAAATGGCCCATATATCGTATCACAAAAGTTAAAATTTGACACTAAAGCATTGCATAACTTTTTCTTGGAGTTGAAGGACAAATAATGTCTATGTGGATATAGGGCTTTTAAATTTTCGTATGCTTTACATATACGTATACACATAGATTTCTTGTTTCGTTAAGAATCCAATGATATAAGGCAAAGTACTTGACATTGGATTAACTTTCGAGATTACGTCAAAACGTGTCAGATATGTTGCAGTTTTTTGTAACGCAAATTTTCGTGGAACGTTTCCACAATTTTAACGCCAATGTTTTGACCAACTGTCAAAAATGAAGCAAAAGAACATGATGCGAGTAAGCCTTACTTAAAATGTCACTCGACTTTTGACACCTTATATTACAGAAAACAATGACTTGGAGCAGGGCTTTGATTTCTTCGTTTCTGATGTGAATTATTTTCTTGTGGTGCATTTTCTTTATTTTATATCAGAAATACTTCTAATTTTATCAATTATTTTTTTGTTAATTGTGACTGTTGGAGGGCCGCGTTCATTTGCACTCCCGAGTACACCTCCAAGCCGTTCCTGCTGTGCCTTTCAAAATCCTTTGTCAGTTCCTGTAATGGTACCCCTGCATCCAATCATTGCTTTTGAAACCCCATCAACATCGTGAAGCTCCATCAAGTCTTTCGAGTTCATGACCTTCTTTCTGTAGAAAACTTGTCCCTTCCTAAAATTGTAATCTCCATAAATCTGGGTGCAGGCCACTGTGGACGTCTCTTTGAAATTGCCCAACTGTCTCCATCTGTAACAAATTATCGCTCAGTCCTGAAGCAGTGACGGGTCAGGAAGGCTGAACCCTTATACTTCTTCGCGCAACTGGACTAGAAAGTGCCTCCATAAGAAAATAATTCACTGACCATTAAAGTTCTACTCCAAATCATTGTTTTCTGTAATATAGGGTGTCAAAAGCAGAGCTGGGCATTCGATTTTGTAAATACTTTTTAGTACCTATTCAAATCCTTTAAAGTATTCATATACTTTGTAATTAAATACTTTTATGGAAGCAGTATTTGTATTTGTAACTCAAATACTTTCACAAATATTTAGTATTCGAATACTTCGCAAAGTATTTGGATACTTCGTAAAGTATTCGAATACTTCGCATAGTATTTGAATACTTAACCTTCCTTTTTTACCAAAAATCGACTACACCAAAATTTCTCGGGAAAACACTTTTTCTTATTAATTTTGGTGCGTAGAATCCAAAACAATTCGTACTTTTTCGATCAGACTTCTCAATCAAAAGTTATAGACTAGAAACCAATTTCGAAAGAAAATTCAAAGGGCTGTAACTTTTGAACTAGTAGCCCAATCTTGGAACTGTTTGAAATTATGGATTCTACAGGCCACATTCTATAAGAAAATTTTTTTTCCGGGTCGATCTGAGACAATTTTTTTTTCGGGCCTCAAAAAAAGGCAGTGTATAACCTTCCTTTTTTACCAAAAATCGACTGCACCAAAATTTCTCGGGAAAACACTTTTTCTTATTAATTTTGGTGCGTAGAATCCAAAACAATTCGTACTTTTTCGATCAGACTTCTCAATCAAAAGTTATAGACTAGAAACCAATTTCGAAAGAAAATTCAAAGGGCTGTAACTTTTGAACTAGTAGCCCAATCTTGGAACTGTTTGAAATTATGGATTCTACAGGCCACATTCTATAAGAAAATTTTTTTCCGGGTCGATCTGAGACAATTTTTTTTCGGGCTCAAAAAAAGGCAGTGTATAACCTTCCTTTTTTACCAAAAATCGACTACACCAAAATTTCTCGAGAAAACACTTTTTCTTATTAATTTTGGTGCGTAGAATCCAAAACAATTCGTACTTTTTCGATCAGACTTCTCAATCAAAAGTTATAGACTAGAAACCAATTTCGAAAGAAAATTCAAAGGGCTGTAACTTTTGATCTAGTAGCCCAATCTTCAAACTGTTTGAAATTATCGATTCTACGGGCCAAATTCTATAAGAAAATGCCGGTCGATCTCAGACAATTTTTTTCCGGCCTCAAAAAAAGGCAGTTATTCAAATGTTTGAGAACAATTTAGAAATGTTTAGGGAAAATTTCCATTGTCACAAAATCAAATATAAAAGTCCGATACAACTGAATACCGAACGATCCTGGAGTAAAACTTTTTGACTCGATAGTCTACGTAACTTAAAACCAATAGGGACCTTTCTTATATCCTTAAGACCATGTGTACCAATTTTCAAAGCGATCGCACGTTTCTAAACAAGTTATCATGCACACGGACAAACGGATGGTCAAAAATGGATCTGTTCCAAAATCGCTAGGATTAATTTCAGAAAGGCGTACGTATCATGTGCACGACGCTTTGAAAACTGGTACACGTATTCTTAAGGATATAACTGGTATAAGAAAGGTCCTGGTAGGTACCTCCTATATAATAATATAATAATAATAATACGCTTTACTCCCCTTAAATTTGTATATAACAATAGAAATATAAAAAAAAGCTAACCCCATACAAAGTATAACTTGATTTTTAAGTAGTATTAAGACTTTTATCTAGTATACTATTTTAAATTTTTAATGTATTTGAGTGACAAGTATTCGAATACTTTTCAAAGTAAGTAATGAAATACTTTTCAAAGTATTCGATAGTATTGAATACTTTGATAGTATTAGAATACTTTTGAAAGTATTCGAATACATTCTAAAGTATTTGAATACTTATTTTTTTAAAGTATTTTTTTCAATGTATCTGTATCTAGTATTCGCTTGTGCTGGACGTAAAAGTATTTAGTATTCAAATACCTTTGATTTGTGTAAAGTATTTACTATTTAGTATTCAAATACTTTTTGAAAGTATTCTGCCCAGCTCTGGTCAAAAGTTAAGTGTGCACATTTTAAGTGCGCAGCATGTTCTTTTGCTTCCTTTTTGACAGTTGGTTTCGATAGCTTTGAAATTGTGCAGCCGTTTTACGAAAATTGGCTGGGACGTTCCTCCATAAGCGCCCATGTAAAATTTGATGATTTCTAAATGGATATATCTTGAAAACTAATCCAATGACAGTATCATTTAACTTAATTATCGCATCGCTTTCATTTCATCTAAGTTTGATTAGAAAATGAGGGAAAATATAAATCAGATATAGGTACTACTTTAATCAAGCCTTGAGGCAAAAAATTCACAATCTGAGACTACAGAATACGCGGAAAATGATGAAATACGGTTGCATATTATCTGTACTGCATTGGAATTTTTGCCATGAAATTATATTGACGGTGGATGGTTATACATAATGGGAAACGTTCCAGAAAATGCAAATTGAATGCGTTTTACGATGACTTCGTAGATCACTGGTGGGAAAATACACCATAAGTATTGAGAGAAATGTGAAACTGTTACTGACCTAGAACTAAAAATGCCCTTTAAGAATGGAACAACAGGTTGAACCAAGTCTTGAAATCAAATCCAAATATTTTTAAATTCGTAAAGAAGCAGGCCTATGGACTTGGATTATATTTAGGACAGGCAATACTTTAAGAAACTTGGACGGGAAAACAAGAAAACAAGTAGGTAGGTACGTAAAATTGGACAACAGAATCAAAACAGATTAAATGAGCCTTGAACGCAAATGAGACCATTAGTAGACATTGTTGAAATATCTTCTGAGGCGCAAGTAAGGCGCAAATAATCCGTGCGCATCAAGAGTCCAAATCAATTTTTTTTAAACAAACCTTCGATAGAGAAAGTTGACCAAAATTCCATGATTGCTCTGAAAACCGTGATAAATTGTACTACGTTTTTAGCGAAGTTGGGGAGAATTTTCCTTCAACTTATAGTGAATAAAGCCCACCGCACCTCACCTACACGTCTGCTCGATATGGGCAAGGAAAGAAATTCTGAATGAAAGAAAATGTATATAGCAACTGTTTTACGGACATAGAAGTGGGAAGTTTCCATATGCCTGCATAGCTAGTGCCTTATACGAGTATATCTTGCCTTGTGATAAAAAAAATAGTTTGGACAGTGAAAATTCAAGTTTTACTGCTTCACAACCGTGTACATGCAAGGTTAGAATTTATAAGAGAAAACTGACAAAAAGTTCGAACGTTTAGCCGGTCCTCCTATTTGGAAAAAGTTTTTCTTTACTAAACTTGGGTCCAAACCCATTTTTCAATTATGCCACCAAACATTATAGAATCATGAAACATTGAAGGAGTTTTATAACGACGCGAAAAAGTGTAAATAATATATCGAAGTCACAAATTCTACACAATTAAAAGACAGCCCATTCAAAGCTAATCCAATGCCACTTAATCGAAGAATTAAAACTATAACATTCCTTTGAAGATGATTGGCCGTTTCACTGTAATTACAGTAGCGTGAACCCAATTTAATGTATAATTAGTCGAATTTAAACTTTAAAAGGGTTGTGTTGCCGAAAAATAATTTATTAATTATTACGGTTGTCTTGCAGATAATTACGCTAATTCGATTTAAGCCGAATTTGTGTAAACTGTATCGATTTATAATTTATTTACCTTTCGCAAAAATGTCGATGCCGAAAATGGGAAACGTAAAGCGATTTAAAATTCAAATCGACCATAAAATAAATTGGTAAATTCGTCTAAGTATTTTTTTAAATAGTACTCGATTGATAAAACATACAAATTCTACACTGTTATAAAATTGTATGAACCGTACCAGTCTCATCAAAACTCTCATAACGAAGCTCGTTTGAATGTTTGAAGTTCGTGTTTCATCTTTCTTTTCTTCATAGTTATGAGCTTTATTTGCAGAATAAAGTTATGATTTGGTACTACTCGATACGGCGAACATACATCAGAATAAATTTGTCTTTAGAAACGAAGTTTATTGAGTCTAGTTACGTATTCAGGGCGGCAGATTGAAAGACGATCTCGAGGGAGCGTTGTGGGTCGGTTAGAACTGAATTTAAGTCTGTAGCTACCGACTACCGACAACGAAAATGTTTAGAAACGCAGGCACGAATAAAAACCGACGTCATTTGTGCCCATTTCGTAACAAAACTGGTCGCAGAAATTGACTGATAATGGAACAATTCGAAGGAAATTCCTTGATTATGTAATTGATAACCGGTCCCCCTTTTTTTCCCTCACGGAAAATTTGCAATTTTATTTCGACACACGAATCTCAAATAAAACGTGGGCCGGAACAAATTTTATAATTGCGTTTTCCGGCAAGAAATTTACATTCATGCGTGACAAGACGCCACCGTTTTGTTAATTGGTTAGTTAGACCACCCGAAACACACGGGGAGGAATTGGATGTTTGTTATGGTAATCGGCTAAGGTAAATTAAAAGGGCACAGGTTCTCCTATTACCTTTTTCTCGTTTTATCTGTGACATTTTGAGTAAATTACAGCGGCAGAGTGTGAGAATTTATACTTTTAATATTGCATAAATATGCATAACACGAAGTAATCTTAATGTAAATTGGGGCGAAAGGCGAAATAACCCCTCGGTAAAAATATCGGGTATTTTTCGATCAGTAAAAACGTTTCACCTCCACACTCGACACAATTTTCTCGGCATACACTTTTTTGTTGGAAAAATATTGTTAATGTAGAAAATTGCAATTACCTTTTTTACATTGCGTATTTACATTTCCGTATTTACTCGAATCAACTCGACGTCTATTTAATGAAGGTTTGCAGCGGGCGGATTATTAATATATCACTCGTTCTTTACGGGTTTGTATACGTTCTGTATATTTGTTGGATAAGCATAATAACCGACTAAAAGGAACAGACAAAATGTTTTTTAGTTATTAGTAATATTTGGGAGTTATTGGAGCTATTCGTTACATAAATAATGGATCGTCATTGCTGCAAAATTATGAATTTATTTTGATACGAAAGGCTACCATATTAATTCTGACACCCTTTATTGATTAATGTAGTTGTAGTAATAATAATAGTAATAATAATAATAATAAGGTCCACCCAATAAAATTACACGCCCTAGCACAGTTAAAAAATACATAACTCCTTCTTCACAGAAACACACCACGTTATCACAACCTACTGGTATTCAACCCAAACGCAAAAACCTAAACAGCACTACTAGCTCACAAAATACTGTAATATCTCCACCAATAACCCAAGCAACAACACAAATACAACCTCAAGAACAAAGAAACACCATAAATACAAGTAACACAACATGTACCACAAAGACAGGTCCACCCAATAAAGTTACACGTCCTAGCGCAGTTAAAAAACACAAAACTCCTTCCCACAAACACACCACGTTATCACAACCCACTCGTATTCAACCCAAACGCAAAGCCAAAGAAACACTTACACAATAAACTCCATTTAATAAAATTACAGGAATTATTATAATGAATTTTTTTGTTTTGTTTTCCTCTTTCCTGATAGCGTTGACTATTGTGGCCATTAATAGCTATGTTGGTAAGTGTGAATTACATACTATCCCTAGATTTCCAATGTGAGTGTGTGAATATTTATTTTATTTTTATTTTATTTTTTTAACCCTACATAACTTCACCAGACACAGACACTAATCGTTACTTGATTTTAATCCGTGCGATTAGTTAACCAGGCTAGACCTGAGTTCTCACAAGAAACACCGACCATAATAATAATGCTGTAGCGAACATTCCAGAAATTTCTATAGACATCGAGGCGCAATGAAAGATCGGCGATAAAGAACGAAAACCGATGTGACGTAATCTTTCCGAAAAGTATGACGTGTTTGTTCGAGAACATTCTAGAAAGGCTCCGAAGTGTCTGGTAGCGTTCGACAACTATCGAGAAAAAGGGGGTTTTGCTATATAAGCAATGTGGTGATAACTGCAGCCTTGGCTGAAACCCCGCCCACTCAAAAATAAAGGCAAAATAAAATAAATAATAATAATAATAACAATAATTTCGGTTATAAACAACTGTTATAAATTTATTGTTAATTATTTGTAAATAAATACGACGTAATTAATATATAATTAGGCTAGGAATCAATCGTTATCACAGCAGCGAAGATAAAGCCACATGAAAAAATTATAAAAGTAGTAAGACATATCTCCAGCAATGTAGTAAATAATAAAATTCTACTCATAAAAATCGCAATAAACTAGAGTGGTGCCATTGTAATACGGTAATAAAAGGTATCAATGATGTAAAAGTCCTTTCACGTCTTTTATTGACAAATCTCAAATCAAGGTACCAGTATTACTATCTTTTTCAGTAAGAAACTTAGCACCGATGCAACTTTTGGCATCTTTGCACAACTAATTGAAATTTCCTGCTTTGTAGCGATGTACTGAATCGCCTCTTCAAAGACATACGTTGGAGGATACTTTATATAATGAGGTGACATTACATCAATCGAAGGTGTGCACGAAAAGAGGTTTTCTAAATTAGAAACGAAAATATGTATTTTTTATGGAAATCAATCTTATATGGTACACTTGAAATAGGCATAAAACGGCTGTCTTTGGAATAATATTCTTGTATAAAAATTTTCGCGTATGAATGCAATAGGCATTCCAGATAAATTTGCATATTTAGTGCGCATTAAATATGCAAACCATAGTGAGAAACATAATTTACAGAAAATTTTTTATGACAATTCCGCATAAAGCAAAAGTTAATGGCAAATTGGGACAAGTAGAGGTGGATTACCTTTTGTGATCGTAGCCGAGGGTTTAATTTGGGGTAGTTTACGGAATTACCATTCGTTTTTTGTCAAAACCTCATTATCAGTAATAAATAATTAGTGTTTTTATAAATTGTCTCTTTAAATAAATGCTTTACACGGAAACTTAGTAGGTGAGAAGACTGCAATTAGTAAGGGAAAAAGAAGCAGTTAGGTTACGAAAAGGAAGATATAATTGTAATATTATTAATAACATTGCAAGAAGAGAAGGAAGCAAAAAAATTTAAAAAAAAAACAGATTTAATGGAAATGAGTAGGCCAATAAAGGTGATATAAAAATATAAAATTCCTAACCTACAAATCAAAATAATTAAGGGTAAACTAAAAATAAACCGTCACATTTTTTTGCACGAAATATCGGTAATCCGATCGTTTGTCTTATGTGGGATACAGAAATGTTACCTTGTTATACCTTCATTACCAGTAACGTGATTTTTATGAAAAACATTTTGAAGGCGCAACTGTACCACTTAATTACCGTGGACGCAAATGTCCTAACACGTGAATTGCACAACTACAACAAACGTCGAATGTGTTGTCTCTCTAAAAAGGTTAAAAATGTTGCTTTTAAAGTGTTACAAGGCAATATTTTGAAAATCGTTTTAAATATTTTTATAACATTTGGTGATAGTGGTAATGATTGGACGAATTTTCATTTTTTTCATTTTTTATGGGTGGGGTGGCACATTTGAAATGAAATGTTGTCCTTTTGTTTTTAAAATTCGAGTATACATAAAAAACTATGCGCCGTGTTTTTGTTAAATAACTTCCATGGTGACGGACCTACGGTTATTTTAGATATTACAATAAAAAAAAAAACACTTACAGTTTAGTTGCAAATAACAATCATTCATGTTCACAACGTCTTCCTTGAACTTCTAAACACCTTTATAATGCATTCCCATGGAAATGCGTAATACCTATATGACTTAAGTCGTTTAAGAATTTTGACGTTTTATTAATAAATAATTTATGATTATAATTTGAAGGCGAAACCACGAGCCCAAACAAACGAAGACAAGGAAGTTGGGGTTTTAGGAGCTATTGATCCTCATGTAGGTTCGAGGAAGCTTGCTAGTGAGTCAAAAATCAGTTATAACCATATTTCACTTGCACAAATTTCATCCATAGTAGCACATTACTCTTATTATACAAGACACAAGACACTCGCCACCTAGGCATCAGGACTTGTAGGTTCAGTGTCTAAGCACTCTCAACAAGTTCCTTAAAAGATCACTTAAAGCCCTGCTCCCGCACCTGCGTCTTTGACTGGACTATGATCGGCATATCAACGTGTGTGACTTCTTCACTCGGTTACTTTATTCTTGGCTCTCTCAACGTTCTCTATTTCTTTTCTGGAACATCGTGACCTTCTCCTCTCGTTTCGATACCTCCTGGTTTCCTTGGTTTTTGCCCCACTTTGCTTCTAACACATCATTGATAAACGCTATGAAAAGTTAAAAACTATTACAATTAAATTATTGCCACATAACGATTGTAAAAGAAATTGTCCCAAAGGAAGTGTAGGTATAATAATATGGGCAAGCCTGGTACCTACCATTGAAGATAGGGTTTGCAATTTTTTGTCCTAATTATCCCGAGAATTTTGAAACTGCGATCCGATTAAAAGCGATTATTAGCCTATTAAAAACAAATAAATAGATAATAATATATATATTCATATTAACTTGTATACGCCCGTACATACTTAATCTTTTAGAAATCAACAATTTTTAAACAACTTAATTAAATGAGGGTGCAATCAAATTCCGATTTCGACGAAATTTGGTATCTGGGGGTTTTTGAACATGAAAATCACCAATCTGAAATTAGTTTCTGAAAATTAAAAAAAAATGCTATGCAATTCTTAGCCGGTCGACTAAAATGGAGAGAATTCCACGAAATTTCTTGTGTACATAGCTATACTTGATGAGTTAAGGAACAAAATTGTCGAGGAGTTCTTTAAAATCGCAAAAGTTATACTCAGTTGAAGATTCACTTTAACTTTAACTTTTTTACGTGTACCCTTCTGCAGGTTGACTAAATCCCAAAATGGTCCCCATATTACTATTTACAAACTGTTTAACTGTTTACCTGACAAAATCAAGCAAAGTGATTTTACATCATACAAAGACAAACTAAGAAAGTTCTTAATTGCAAATGCTTTTTACTCTGTTCAGGAATTTATTAATTACAGTAAGGATAACCTGTCATAATTATTAGTTATACATATTTCATATACAGATTCGATTTATGACGATTGTAAGTAGATGTACAATGCATGAAATATATTATTATTATTATGGTCGGTGTTTCTTGTGAGAACTCAGGTCTAGCCTGGTTAACTAATCGCACGGATTAAAATCAAGTAACGATTAGTGTCTGTGTCTGTGTCTGGTGAAGTTATGTAGGGTCCTTAAAAAAAAAAAAAAATCACACACGTACATTGGACATCTAGGGATAGTATGTAATTCGTACTTACCAACATACCTATTGATGGGCACAATAGCCAACGCTATCAGGAAAGAGGAAAACAAAACAAAACAAAAAAAAATCATTATAATAATTCCTGTAATTTTATTAAAATGGAGTTTATTGTGTAAGTGTTTCTTTGGCTTTGCGTTTGGGTTGAATACGAGTGGGTTGTGATAACGTGGTGTGTTTCTGTGAAGAAGGAGTTTTGTGTTTTTTAATTGTATTTATGGTGTTTCTTTGTTCCTGAGGTCGTGTTTGTGAGGTTGCTTGGGTTTTTGGTGGAGATATTGCAGTATTTTGTGAGCCTGTGGTGCTGTTAAGGTTTTTGCGCTTCGGTTGTATACGAGTGGGTTGTTTCTGAGAAGAAGAGNATATTTTCCCTAAACGCAGATCTGAGTACCGAGTGGCTCAGTTGGTCCGGCGCGCGGGTTGGTGATATCGACTCTCAATGGTTAGCGGTTCGAATCCCAGGTAAGGCACGTGTGTTCGCGTAGTGCATCGAGTGGGAAATGTAGGGTTATCAGCTAATAACACCCCTTGCACTATAAAAGAAAACAAAATTCGATTTCCAATAATAAGGAATCAAATTGTAATCCTTTTTACCAAAAATGTTTTTATTGTGTAATCTAGAAGTAAAATAAATAACGTTGAAGTAATGTGTCTATAATGCCAACTGGAAACGTTACATACACGTTAACATTTAAACGTTACAAAACTAACGTCCCTGACGCGGACATAAGGCATTGCGGTAACATCCTCTACACGTTATTGCAACTAAAGAGCTAACATCACACATCACTATGTGATGTTGCAGTAACGCATTTGCAATAGATTTTTTCTTACTGGGCCTATAAATCTTTAAACAGAAATCTGATACGACATAGTGTCAAAAATTCGAATATGACATATCGAGGAATTGTCGGCTTAAAATATGATATAATGTTTAGTTTTATAAAGCATAAAGCAACAGCACGAAATATAATTAATCATTTAGTATGAAATGATACGCCAGCTACTTATATCATATTCTTTGATTGATCGCTCTTAAAGGTATTTGTCGAAGCGAAGGTAAGACATCCCCAAGAGGGACATCGTGTTCGGAAAAACTACACGAAACGCTGCGTGCCCTAGAGAAACATGTCACGACTTCTTTCTGTAGTAGGTAACGTAACTTTCGCATAAGTACATTCGCCTGGCCATATTTTTCAACCATTTTATAGCATATTAATCCTATCTTTAGTTATAAACGTCTAAGCAACGATTTAGAAAAAAAATGAACTGTAGATATTTTACGCATTTTATGTTTCTATTTACCGATAAACATTACACGCATACATCCCCCAACGGAAATTTACTTTTTACACGAGTACCATGGGAAATGTATAAGGTAATAATTTGTACAGCCGATAACACTAACGGAAAATTGCAACGTGTAATTAGGAAAACGTGAATTCGCAATAGTAAACATCTGCGAGCTTCCTTTATCAATTTTTAATTTGAATTGAAGACTTTGTTAAACTCTTGGCGCTAAGCAGGGAAAAGTTTCGCTTTAAGATTAGCGATGGAAGTGTTAATTTAATTACAGCTGTGAAAATTACACAATTTACACAAGAACTGTGTACGAATTTACTTTTTTTTTCTTTCTAAAAATGAGCGGATGGCCGCTTCTACCAACAAAAGTTAGTAGGGTACAAATTGTTTAATTTATGTTGGACTATGCGAATATTTAGTTAAAGGAGTTCTTGCGTCTCTAGCGATGTTAACTTTCATTAATTAATGATCCGATGATAACTTAATTGGTGCCACTCAAATAAAGTTTAAACTTTCCGACACCAGAGTAGGGAAATGTCACGAAGAACGGCACGCGTAAAATGCTACTTTAAATATTTTACAGACCGTAGACGTTACGGAAAAAACCCATCAGGCTTTGCAAAAAATCAATTTCAATAACTAATTAAAGAGAATGTCAGTGCAAAATTGAACTGTCGTTCGTGTATACGAGGTACACCATGTACCACCGCCCGCCGGCGCCAGTCTCACTACCCACCCACTAAAAAGAAAAACTCTGACAATGTAATCAACTGGATACTTTTAAATAATGACATAACGTAATGTTTCATAAAAATTTCCCGTCTTACAAAAGCAAGAATTACCAATAAACTTCTCTCTATTGTCGATTGTAAAGGGAGTTCGTAGGTTAGATATCGGCATTTTCGCTTCATCGAGTGTGACGTCATCAATGAACCGTAAAGCTGTCACAAAAAGTAAGTAGTTGTCGTTCTAGTTCTTCGTTATGAATAGTAAAACGGTGCGCTACGTCAAATTTAGGTCGCAAATGATATTAAAAACTGGAAAAGTAAATTTGGTAATGGATTAATTTAGAAATGCCATTAGTAGAAATCGGCAATTCATGCGATTGCATGGAGACCATACATTTTGAAATCACGAAGCAACCACAAATAGAAACTGAAGGGAAGAAACATTTTTAACATTTCACTTAGTGTTCTTTGTCAACAAGTATCGCATTCGCAAGTTTCAACATTCAGTCATCTTTCAGTGACTTTCGGAATATCAAATTGATGTATATTTGGGAATGGTAGGTATGAAAGCTTTTGGGCATCTCTTCCTATAATAACGGTATATAGCGCAATACGTATGTTGAAGGTGACACTGATACCTACCTATCTCTGTTATTTGTCGTAAAAATAATTGTTTAAGGTAGATTTTTATTGTATGTACACTTCGTATGTTTGTTGGTTCGAAATTCGTGATAAAATTCAATTTTGTAACAAATGAACTCAATTTTTTGAATTTTCATTTCATCGGGACCTTTAAAAATAGGGTCTTAAGTCTGATTGAAAACTTTCGCCTACTCAAAATTAATGTCTGTAGCTCTACAATAATTATACTTCAATTTTATGGAAATGATTCCATTAAATGTTTCCAGCATCACAACAAGCAACTTTCAGTCGGCATTTTAATTCTAAGGGACAATCTTCAGATTCGTTGTATTTCGTTTACTAATGAGGAAGGTTTTCCAAACACTAATTGGTAAAGTGTATGTGGTTTTCCTGTGCGTACCGTATTCTTAAATGCGAAACGTGTGATACGTATATGATATTTCTTTACTTATTCTAAATCTCAAAATGAAAAAAGTAGTTGTTTCCTCATTTTGAATTGGGTAATATTCTACAATTTTTGATAGTTCACATTGCAGTGTTTCCAAGATCAAATTCACTTAATGGATTTCTTACATTTATAGAAACACGAAGAAATTCCTAATCAGGTTTCCAAGATTTGTGAGGTTTCGGAGAAGGGTTTTAACCACTGATCCTTTACTTTAGAATGTGTACACCAAACGTCCTCCTTGTAATGCATGATGCATGATGTATAATCATAAAAACAATATTTTGATCTCTAGAGAAACAAAAACTGCATTCTTAATATCTTTGAACTGCACTTCCCAATCAGTAAGAGAGAAATAAATGCTGTTACTTATAATTTGAATTTAGGAGTAGGTATGTGAATTGCATGGATCGAAATTTCTGACATTTTTGCAAAGTATCAGAAAATAGTGTGGAAGAAACTACGAAGAATTAAAAGAGATGATGCGTACTGGAAGTATAGAATCCACAGCAATTTCAAAGTAACATTATCAAGTTGGTAAATTTTAGCCCATTGGGGAATATATGCAGAAAGGAAATGCTGAAATAAATGTTCATTTGACAATTTGAAAAAGAGAAATTTTCATTAAACGACGCTGACTGCAGGTTTGCGTTTCAAATTGTAAGAAAAGGGAAAATTTTTAATAACAAAAAGAAAAAGCGGAAACTCTTAAAGTAGTTTCCAATTTTAATCATCAATCGTTGGCGAGATTATAAAATGAGATTATAGATGAAATGATTTCATCAAATTTGTGGTTGAACGAAACAATTGCCAAAAAGGACAAAATAGGACTGGCAGCAAATGAGAGAAAACCGCTGAGTCGTGCAACAGAATCTCGTTGCAATTTTATACCACACGCCAATTACGACCTTTCCATGTTGTATTTCCGCAAATAGTAGACTCGTTGAAAAGGATAAACATCCCCCAAGAATTGCGGAGGAATTATGTGTACGCAAGTTCGCGATGCGCGGTTATTTTACTCTTCCCGAAAATTAGACATCCATTATTCGGAATGTGGAGTGCGAGCTACAATGAGAGTAATTAACGCGAGTATAAATGGATTGTGCGCTACTCTAAAATTACGAAACAAGTGCACCAATCTACAATGTATTAGGATGTTAAGAGGGTGCACGAATTAATCAGCTTTTGGGAAAATAAATCTATTGGGAGCGTATGCAAGCTCGAAATCTAAGAAGCTTTGCAGTAGTTGACTGACAGAAGGCTCTGTACTCGTTTGAATGTAATTCTAACGGTGCTTCTTCCTTTAATTTATGTTCTATGTTCTCATTAAACATTCGTACGTCTCGGTCTTACACCGAATTCACTAATTATGCTAACTCACTTTATTCAATTTTGCTTCTAGCAGCTAATAAATCTTTGAGATGCATTGCCATGCTCTGTTTAATTGTGATTCTAAACTTAAACGCTCCGCGTATTGTGTTACATTTACTCGAAGCGGGCCCACAAATTCTTACGAGATAAGGTAAAGGTGGAACGTAATTAGACCTAATTTAATAATAAAATGTTATCTGCAGCGGCAGAAATTAAATCTCCAACATTATTTTAACCGAATTGCCGAAAATATGTGTACCGCATCTGACGCAAAAATTATTAACACAACTCTTAACTGGGAAACAAAACAGCGCAGAAATTACAATTGTTTTAACGCCAAATTGTCAACCCCCTTTTAAGGGTAGGCAAATTTTAGTTAACTTTTCAGATGAAAATAAACAGATAACTTTCCCTCAACTGTAATTGACTGCCTTCCTAACTATTAAATTAGCAACGTAGGTTCCGTTTGTTTTACGCACACGTCCAAGTTTCAAAGGAAATGCGACTGTAGTCGACATATTATTTATTTTTGCACCAAAATTACCATTAACGCATTTAGTAAAATTTACATATGCTACTGTACAACTACCTCCTCCTCCCACCTCTGCAGAACAATGCATTTTAGAGTCAATTGCGGTTCGTTATACATATCGTTAATTTTGTTGCGTTCCCTATGAATTTAAATAATAATAAATAATTCCGACACTGATACCTACCTATCTCTGTTATTTGTCGTAAAAATAATTGTTTAAGGTAGATTTTTATTGTATGTACACTTCGTATGTTTGCTGGTTCGAAATTCGTGATAAAATTCAATTTTGTAACAAATGAACTCAATTTTTCATCGGGACCTTTAAAAATAGGGTCTTAAGTCTGATTGAAAACTTTCGCCTACTCAAAATTAATGTCTGTAGCTCTACAATAATTATACTTCAATTTTATGGAAACGATTCCATTAAATGTTTCCAGCATGACAACAAGCAACTTTCAGTCGGTATTTTAATTCTAAGGGACAATCTTCAGATTCGTTGTATTTGGTTTACTAATGAGGAAGGTTTTCCAAACACTAATTGGTAAAGTGTATGTGGTTTTCCTGTGCGTACCGTATTCTTAAATGCGAAACGTGTATGATACCTATATGATATTTCTTTACTTATTCTAAATCTCAAAATGAAAAAAGTAGTTGTTTCCTCATTTTGAATTGGGTAATATTCTACAATTTTTAATAGTTCACATTCTAGTGTTTCCAAGACCAAATTACCTTAATGGATTTCTTACATTTATAGAAACACGAAAGAAATTCCTAATCAGGTTTCCAAGATTTGTGAGGTTTCGGAGAAGGCTTTTAACCGCTGATCCTTTACTTTAGAATGTGTACACCAAACGTCCTCCTTGTAATGCATGATGCATGATGTATAATCTTAAAAACAATATTTTGATCTCTATAGAGACAAAACTGCATTCTTAATATTATTTATTTTTGCACCAAAATTACCATTAACGCATTTAGTAAAATTTACATATGCTACTGTACAACTACCTCCTCCTCCCACCTCTGCAGAACAATGCATTTTAGAGTCAATTGCGGTTCGTTATACATATCGTTAATTTTGTTGCGTTCCCTATGAAGTTAAATAATAATTAATAATTCCGACAGTTAAGTCAATAAAATCCATTTTAACGGTATAGGGAATATCTTTTTAATTTTGTGTTATATTATTAACAGTCAGTCCATAGAATCATCACTTTCGTCATAAAATCATCATCATGTGAAAAAATGTGACAGTAAAAACTCTACCCTACCTTAAACTACAACTAAATGTACACAAAGATCTTAGCCACATACTGTTAAATTAACCCTAAAAAAACCTACCTTACATAATGTAAACGGGGCATTACAGTCTAAGAAAATTGTTTTAGTCATTGCTTTTGTATTAATTTAGTAACAACGATGCGAGTTTCATTTGATGCATTGACACCTTTTCAGACTTTTCAAGTACAACTAAACGGTGTCGCTCACATATTATTATTTTAATTTCGCGCTTAGATTCATGCGAAAAGTACAAATTTGAGCTTTTGATCAATTCACGTGGCCCTTTAATTTATAATAAAGACGGCATATAAATTCGAAAAAGCAAACTAAAGGGAGCAAGTTAATTTTAAGTAATTTTCAAAGTAATTTTAAACTTTACCGAGTCAACTCGTTCCCTAAGGTTATCATTAAACTCTCCAAATTTCCTCAATATCCAATACGTCTTTAATAATTACTAGAAACGTCGTAGCTTCGGTAAAGTTACTTATTTGAAGGTGTATTTCGTTTTTGTTGCTTCCTTGGCAAACAGTAGATTTCAAAGCCGCGTTTCGGGTATTTGAACTGTGTAAGATACCGATGTCTATCTACATTTTCAGACCATCGAAATATGATTTAGTTGAATATTCGAAAAGTTTTACGCTCAACTTACTCGATGTTTTAAGGGTGTTTGTTCTTCGGTTTGAATCCTTATATTTACCGCGCTATTTTTCTAGGAGCGCTTCAACAAGAAGAAAAGGTGAAGTTTGTGAGTGTTTTAGTTATATGCCCGACTTTCGATTGCTTTAACATGCGTCTAAAGTAAACACGAGGGGATGTAACAAATACCTCCCAGGCGTCTGTAAGGGGTTGAGCACACACTACGGGGATGGCTGACAGATCTATATGCGGTTCCGTGGTTATGTCGTAGCCTGTTAGGCACATAAGGTGATCTGTCACCACTAACTGCTACAAAATTCGTCCCACTATCAAGAATTTGTCATTCGTTACGGCCTATTACATGTCTAAAATGTGACTACTATTTGTTACGTTGATGGTGCACTCAGGTTTCCCTCACTTTTCCTTTGAGAAACCACCGCCATCGTTACGAGGGCAATTTTTCTCGAATTCTACACTACATTAAGAAACACATTCTCATACATGACAATCTTAAAACGGAGAGACTTTTTTTAAATCCGCTCGCGTCACTATAAGAAGCAAAATAATTGTGGAGAATTAGGGTTAAAGTTTACCTTCTTTTAAAAATAACCTTTTCCCACATTTATGAAACTTCCTTCGAGAAATCCGATAACGTGATTAGACGTAAGCGCCTTTAGATCTTTTTAAAAGAATGTTGCTCTAAACAAAATGTTTTCCACATTCTGAAAACTCAAAAGCCTCGGCTATAATAAATTTTTAGGTTTCCTTTGAAACAACATGAAAGTTATGTTTTTCAAGCGAGCATTGTCTTAGTGCCAAGAATCTTAAATTTTTTTCACTTATACTTTACCAAATTTTCAACAAAGCGTCTTAAAATAAATGAATATTTTTTGTGTGATGTTACACCATAATTTTGCTTATGTTGCTTTTCTAAAACGGCGTAGGTTGCAATGTAACTTGGTGATGACGTATGTATGTAAAGCCCCTTGTCTGGGGATTTCTGTTATTCTTATTATATTTTGTTATTACCTATATCAGTGCATTCATTTTAATAACTTTTAATTTAAATGACTACGTTACCAACTGTTTAGCATTCATATTACCCGTTATTTACACCAAATAATTTATTAATTTAATATTATTTTGTTTAGTTTACACTATAACAGTTACCTACCTATCAATAATCGAAATAAATTGTCATCTGAGGTATTTTTTTGCATAGTCAACTATTCCATTTGAAAGATTGTTTCTCCATAAATGTGGAGAATCACTTAAAGTTCTTCTTAGATCTCTCTGTCTAAATCTCCTTCAAAAACAATCTAGAAATGTACTTGTTTGAAATTCTTTTTACTCGGAACAGTTAAAAATCTCTTTACTAGATCTCTTCACTAGAGGAATTTTTAGAAATTCTTAGAAACCATGTACTTAGGAACCTGGTAGTATAAAAACCTCAATTCCCGAATACAGGTCAGGTTTAGTTCAGGAAAACACTATTTCGCGGCGCGTTCCAACTTTATTCGTTAAATCGCATTTCAAAACCCGAAACGCATTTTTCTTTGAGTTTTAGAAAGAGATGACTTCAAAGAGAAAGAATATATTAACGACGCTCGCTTTATCTAGCATGTTGACCGTCCAATTCCGATAAAGGTGCGTAGTCGATTAATTCTGACGGATATATTGAATGGCATAAACCAGTTCAGGTGATAACGCGTGATTTTGAATACGTTTCTTAGCAGTTGTGATCGCACTTCGAGGTGACGTGTATTAATATCGTATCGTTTGAGTAGACTAATTTTCTCGATTTTAATTAACTCCAGTGAATTAATCGTGCTTATTGCCTGTGAATTGAACACGATTTTGTGCCACGTTCAACTAATGAAAAAGAATTGGAAACGGAAACTTTTTGGAAATTCGTAAGGTAAGTTTTCGTTGTGTGTGTGATTCAATCGTGACGCAGATACAAGCTATAGGAATACGATTTGGTTGTTTGACTGTACTACATTAAAATCAAATTTAAAATCAGCAGTTCGTAGTCTAAATGGTTATTTTACCTTCGTCGAACTCGAAAAAAATGTATGAAGTTGTAAGCGCAATTTGCGCGTACGTATATACCTACATCCAGAATATTTTTTATGAAACTTTGAAAGCTTTGAAATAGGAAATAGTAGCATTTGTTCCTGGATGCAGGAATACTATCAGACTATCAGAAACTGAAATTTTACGTCAAAAAAAAAACAAAACTAAAGAGTTTGTTTCGTAATTTGGAAGTCGGCCTTACGAAATTTCCCCACTATACATGCGTGTTCCAAACTTTTTTGTGGCTGGTCCAAATTAATATTTACGAGTAACAAAAGCCGATCCATTGCAAAATGTTATTTCTTAACTAAACCTTTGAATTCAAAAATACTTGGTCGCTGATCAAAATTGGTGTTTAATTTAACTATAATTATGAAATCAGATTTGACAAACATATTGACAGGTAAAACTGCATCTAAATCTCATTTACTTAATACTGTGCTGAGCTCGAAGAAAATAACATTCTCTGTTTGATTGATATTGGGATCCCCTCTTGAAGACCAAACACTCGTGAATCATTGGTAAAAATTGTGTAGTGGTCGGTTGCTTCAAGAAAACCACGAATAATGTTAATAAATGTATAGTAATTTTTCATTTAGTAGCAAAGTAGCACTTGAAAACACGCGGTAATAACTTCAAACCACCCCCGCCCCCCATTTCCAAAAATCAAAAGTTTTTTACTAGGAGAATTTTAACGAGTTTCGTTTATTTCGTAGTCTAAGTCTAAGAAGTAAGGATCTGAAAATGTGTTAAAAAATATTAAACTTAAAATTATACAAAATGGTCGATCTTTAAACATTTAAAAATTCTGAAGGAACCCTTGCTAAAATTCGAATTTAAAAAAATTTAAATATCAGATGGTTTTCCACGGCCTTGCTGTTTAGGGTAAACTTGAAGAAACAATACCAAGGAAAACTGATTGAGTTTTTACAAGAAGTTGATAAGCGGAACTGTAACTAAAGTCACTAGGACTAGCAAGGAAACGGGCGATTTTTAAAAATGGGAACGTGTAAAAATTAGCGCTTTTAAATTTTATTCCCCAAATGAAAAATCATAATTTTGGAACCTTAAAATTATAACTTCTCTTAATTTATTGTAAACTTTTTTCTATCATCGTGATTTTTTATATATAATTTTGCGGAATTTTTTAAAACCTATCGAGTACTGCAGAGGTTGCAATTGAAACTAGCCAAAAACATTGAGATAAAAAATATCATACTGTGAGGAGTTGGCACCTGGCCCTTTGGGTTGTGATTAACTCAACCAAATTAATCGAAGTAAAAAAGCATATTTTCCTTTTATACATTCAAACACTATATCGGGATAGAGCAGCCATAGGCTTCACAGAGCAATGAGGCAGTTTGTAAAACCCCACGAACCTGGAGCTTTCTGATACTTTGGCCTATTTGGTTCTTTCCATTCATTTTCAGACAGCCTGGTGCGAAAGACGACATAAAAAACTTTGCAAAAAATGCATTTTGCCTTGTTAACAGATTTCTGAAAATCTCCTATAGTTTTCTGGAAGGGTACCAACCCATGAGCTTTTTAAGAGCGCCAGAGACCCTTAGGGTGTTTTTACATTGCGTTTTAGCGGCTTTTTAAGCCTTTTGGTCAATTTCTCAAAGTATAGGCACATTCTAGAGATTTGTCTGATCTTTTCGAAAGCTCTATAAAGACATTAGGAGTCTCTGAAAATTATTTAAGACGCCCTGGGAGTCTGGCGGTCCCAATTTTTGGCGTAAAAATTTCCGCGGCCCCCAACAGTGCTGTAAAGCTGTAAAAGAGTAAACTGTAACAGGAATGGTACCAAAAAATTTTTTTTATGGTTTTTTATTTTTGTTTTCATCATATAAATGTAGGTTACATTTACTCACAAGGTGGCGCATTGTCTGAGGAAGATTCCCCTCTCGGCGTTTCATGTGTTTCCCCGACCTTGCTCCGACTTCCACCGTACGGGAATGATTTAAAAAGCAGTCAAAAAGTGTTAAGTGTTTGTAAGGGCATTTTAGGTGTTTCAGAACACTTGCCAGCGTCTCAGAAGAAAGCTTCTGAGCTGTTTAAAGTGTTTTAGCGCATTTTAAAAAAAAATTGAGGTTTTATCTGGAGCTTTCTAATCTTTTCAGCTTCAGACAAATGGCCTAAGCAATTTTTGCAACGCATTTAGGGGACTGTAAAAGTCGTCGGTATTTTAAACGCATTTTAGGCATATTCCAGAGCTGTCTAGGCTCTTTTCAGATTTTATAGTCCCATTTATCCAAAAAAAGCTGCTCTATTGCTGATCCCAGGCCAAAAGGAACTATACACAAAACACTCCTTAAACTAGCTCTACAAATATGATTTTTCCCGGTACAGATCCTCACCGCAAGACAGAAAAATGGTTTAATTCTGACCTCAATTTTTATTAATTTCCGGCAGACGGTGAGCGAAATTCCAAACGGTCTGTAACAAATTTTGACCAACACTTACAATGGACTTTGGGCGAGAATCAAATATAATTAATCATACTTTGAAACATGAAACTTCTCTGTTTGTCGTTAATAAAAGGTTCGAATTAACACATAACTTGCGTGAAATTATTTATTTATTTATTTATTTTATGCTGGTACTTGGAAAGACGTAGCCTCATCAACTCGAAAAAAACTCCGTGCGACTCTCGCACTAATTAAAGCTTGTTTCACACTAAGGCGACGCTCACGCTCCACGTGTCGCTTTTTATTAGTTGACAGTTTTTCTCCTCTAATTGGTAGGCAACAGATTTTCATTACCTAAACAACCCAAATTTACTCGGTAAAATACACCTCTTGTGCAATTATAAGTGACAATTCAACTCATGTATAAAAAATCGCATAAGCCGCAGTGAAATTGTCACTTTGACAGCGGCAAAAGTTACCTGCAACTTTTCCAGCGACAAATGCACTAGTGGTTTTTTCACTTATTCATTTTCGAACCAATTATCGCATTATCCTTTCCCATATGACTAGTTTGACGTCTGTCAGTAATTGATTAGTTATGTGAATTTCTTGTTCGTTAAATTGTCCTGCCGAATTACACTCGAGGTTTGTATTTAAACCGAGTAAATTTGTGTTGTTGCAATTCAAATCTGTTGCCTTTTAGCAATTGAACTCGAAAAACTGTCAACCTAAAAATGCTCCACCTGCGGTGTCGCATTTTTATTAGTTGACAGTTTTTCTCGTCTAATTGCTAGGCAACAGATTTTCATTACCTAAACAACCCAAATTTACTCGGTAAAATACAACCCTCTTGTGCAATTATAAGTGAAAAATCGTATGGAAAGTGGTACTTTTTTTTCACGATTTTTGCTATGCGTTTCCATGGCGTTTCGTCCTGTCTATGACCAATAGCCCAATTGTTGAGTGACAGAAAATGGCGAACGTCAATGATATTATGGAATTATGGGAGAAGAAGATTTCTTAGAAGTGGATGAATGATATTATTCTTCTGGATAGGGAGTTGATTGGCGGCTTTACAAACCTTTAATTATTTCATTGCATTTCAATGCAGTGGTATGCGTTTTAGTGTAATCCAAAGCCTGTATGCATGTTGTTAAAACCCATTTTAAAATCACATTAATTATCAGTGATTAAATTTCTCACTCTGTGGTATTTTCACCACCTCCAAACTTAATTTACACTCACACGGTGTTCATTAAAAATTACACGATTTGTTTTTGTCTCACATTACATACGTTTAGTTACTGTAATATATTTTACCTAAGATTTTCGCACGTATTCCTCTAAAAGCTCAAAGTCTTTATTTATCTCTCGGCAAGGAAAAATAAACAAATCTGCTGTGTACGGAAACCGACCAGTCAAGTGAACGCAGACAAGAATACTTAAAACGGAAGACGAAAAATCAATACGAAAATAACAGATTTGGGTAATGGTGGAAATGAATAGCAAGGATAGAGTCGAAATTTGTTTCCCGCTCCCTTATGATTAATTTTAATATTCTGGATGAGAGAAATTACGTGAGGTTATATTATTCAAATACCAAAATGTTATGCATAATTTATGCTATCTTGTCAGACAAACACAAACATCGCTTTAGCGCACGAGAGGAAATTACGTCAGCAAAATTTCAAAATTATACCACCTCAAAACCAAACAACGGTAGGCACTGATGAGGGCGGTGCAAAAACACACGTTCCGCGAGTACTTACTTTTTAGCTTAGTAAGCCGTAGATATAGGCGAAATAAATATTTATTTGGCGTCTTGTTAAAATTGGCAAAGTATGCCGGCAGTGTCTGGGTATTTTGAAACGAAATTTCTACTCGGCAAGACTGATAATTTAATACACTTAGTCAATTAGAGACCCTGGCTTGTTATTATGTGGGGAAATTACCTCGCAAGGGCACGATTATAACAATTGCTCCAACAGTGCGCATTTTGGCTCGCTTCTTACCTCGTACTTGCTAGATAATTTTCAAATTAACATCCCTAAGACCTTATTTGGATAATCTACAAAACTGATTTTACTTTATAATGGCCCAAGTTCTATTAATTACTCACATCTTATCTCGCTTACGACTAATGCATCTGCCTGTATGATGCTTTGCGTGTCATTCCGAGACTGAGAAAATGTCAACCTTGTGCATGCGAGAACCCTTTTGCATTATTAAATGCCGCCCTTTTAGCTCTTCGCTTAAGGATTCAGACCCTCTTAATTATAAAAAAGAAACCCCTGTAATTTAAAAGACAACATAATACACGTCTTAAGTGTAAACTAATATATTAGTAGAATCGCTGGAAACTTAATATAGCATCCGTAGATATATCTGGAAAATTTATTGGTCTTTGCCGAGCATTTTAATTAATTTCCAAATAGAAAAGTGAAGAAGACCGTTTTTAACCGGCGCGCCCTCTTCGTAATATTTCTAAATGTAATTCTCCGTTTTATGTAGAGACAATATCCAAGATGAGCTAAATAGAGCAACGTTAGTTATTTTATTTGCTCTGTCAATATTGTCATACCGAAATTAGATATCTTCGTCCAACTTTGCCTCCCCCATTCCTGAGTATCTTTAATATTGTTATCATGGCTTTCCGCGATACACCTCCTCTGTTCGCTTGCCTTATGAAAAGCCGGAGATTCAGTTAAAGTAGTACATTTCAGCTCGTCTTCTCTCTAATCAGATACTTATTCTGGAGAAATGAACGGCACAAGCACGGTAGGTTTATTATACAAATGTCCCTTCTCATATTTTTGTCAGTCAAGAACTGCGCTTTCTTACTTGAATTTTATATTACCGAAAAAAATCTGTTTTTCTTTACTTTGAACTTCTGAATTATGTATGTAGGAAGTTTTTTTTTGGACGCGATTCTTTTATGCGAACCAATTGATTTGAATTTCCGAGACTTACGTAAAATTAAACAAAAATTTAAAAACGACGCTGCATAACAGCAGAATTTGAACTTACTCCGCTTCCCTTCAGGAAGCTGAAACATTTGCACGCGTTCACGTTAACCGTCGAATTCTGAAGGGTAGCAACGGACCTGATGGTATCTTGTTTATGTCCTGAATGTAAAATGTGTTTAAACTTTCTGAAAACGTATTTCAGTTGAATGTGCATCATAACAACATAAATAATGTTATTAAAATTTTGGAGTTGAAAACTTTTCACAAATAAGAGCATGTTTATTTTTAGCGCATTTTTGAAAAAAATACGCTATTATATTCGTTGTGGCTGGCAGGCCGGCTGTCCGCGTGAGATCTCCACAACTACAATAGCTAGAGAATTCAAATTTTCACTAAAAGCTTTCTGCTATAGTGTAGATGTGCAGGCACTAGCCTATTTTGAGTTACATTACTTGTGAGATCGATAATTGAAGAAAATAATTTCGATATGAGTTTCGGAGGTGCTATAATTTTACCGTTAGATAGCGCTACCAGTATAAAAACTTATTATTTACTTTGTGATTTGTTTTACAAAATGAAGACGTACCCTCAATTGAAATTAAAAAAAATTAATTATATTTAACACAGCCAAAATTACTCGTGAGATCGATAATTTTAAACTTCGCTAATAAAATACTGACCTGCATTACCAAAAATGCGCTTTAATCATGCATATGCTGATTTACAACTTGTTTATTGTTGGATTGAGTCTAAAATATCAGATTATAATTCATGGAGAATTTTCCGAAAATGTACCTATATGTTTACATGGCGCTCAGGGAAAACGAATGCAATCGTTGTGACACTTAACCTCAATTTGTTCTCTTTTTGGCAATCGGACATCAAATATCTACAAATTCATTATTTATGTGCCATTATGTACTTGCCAAATTAAAATGTGCGCCTTTTGCCAACAAAAAGGTCGTTATACGTTCCAATTATGCCCTAACTGTTGAGAATGGATGCTTTTTTTTTGCAATTTTCCTTAATTACTTGGGTAATCTTTTTGATATGTTTAGCATCAAGGTCTCTTGAATTTTTCAATAAATGTTCATCGATTTTGCAGAAACTTTCGTGGAGTGTCAGCTGTACAGCTAGGAACTTTTCCCTCTCAAACGACTTTGTGTACATAACTCCATGTTTAACTGCTGGACAACAAGAAATTAGTTTTCCAATCATTTCCATGAACTATCTGATTCGCTACAACTTTTCTCACAGAGAAAGGTTCAACCAAGGATAGCAATTTAACTTTTTCATCGTCTGGGGAGGGAAAGTCTCGCAATTGTCAAAAATCTGCAGATAAGCCTCATATGATTTCCCCAAGAACAAAAATCATCTTTGTAAGACTGAAAAAAAAAACTATTTGACGTAAAGAGACAGCCTGATATTCATAAAATAGGTATATTTTTAAATTTAAACCTAAAGTACTTTATGTACCATTAAATAGGTATCCTTCAGACGTGGAAGCGTCATAAACTAATTTTTTTTAAACAATTTCACCACCCTTTTGCGGTCCTCAAGTTTAAAAAGGGATCGTTTTAACAAAGCGGTTGAAAGGATCGAGGTTTACAATGATCCTCTTGGAACCATCCGACTTCTGAAAAATCTTGGACACAATTTAGTCCCTGCATACTGTTACTTGGTTTTAAACAGATTCAGTTCTTGTATAGAGTCATTAGACGACCAAATTAGTTTGTGTTGCCTTCTGAACAAGAGGCAATCTCAAACTCGAAATGCAAGATAACATTAATTTATCAGGGATAAACTTATACATAGGGGCTAGTATTCTCTGCGAAACTGTGCCAATGTCCGTGATATAGCATAAATCATAGGCGCAAGATCGGTACCCAACTGTGGATCTGTTACAGCCGCTCATCTGGTCGTACCACTTGTAAATTCAAGGCTTCTTTAACTTACGTCATGTTCAATTTTGGCAACACTAAGGAAGAAAATTTTGAGGGAGTCTGTATTTCTACGCCTAACACAAAATTGCCTTCCTTAAAATCGAATCCCATTTAGGGAAGATGTCGGAATCATCACCCGGCCCAACCTCCCGTAAAGGAAGGTCACTTTTTCTCAAGGGTGGTGTATGCAGTAACCACGGTAATAGAATCAACAAAATTAGATATGAAAAATTAAGCAGGGTACTTTAAGTAGTGCATAAAGGACGTTACCATTGACGACGTACTTTATAAGAAACAATTAATATTATAGATAACTTAACATACGAGTTTAAATGAATCTTAGAAACGGTTTAAAATGTCAAAAATACTAAAAACCAGGTGGCAAATTCTTGACCAATAGTTACCTAGCTCAAGCCAGGTATAAAAAAAGTTTTTGATAGTCTCACATCCTTGATGCGTAATATACACGTACAAAATTTTCGATGCTGTTGCGGAGCTCCAAAATTTTTTTTTAAACCCGACCCGATCTTTTTTTGCGTTTGCCTTCCATACATATCCAATCTTTGAACAAACTCCGTCGAGCCGCGTTCTCGGAAATTTGCCAACGTACGTACACACATACAGACGGAAAATTTTATTCTTTAAAAGTTGCTTAAAATGATCTAAAACGTCGACATTTGATGATGTCCAAAGCTCAAGCTAGGAAGCTAAAAATAGAGTGTTGTCTTAAAAGAATACAATGGGAGTTACCAATTTAGTAATGTGGAATTGATTTATTTACCGATAGAGAGCCCGAGCGAAAAGTAAAATTTAGTTTCCTTGCAGCTTCTCTTACGTGTACTAACGTAAATAAATAATAAATAACGTGGAGACTCTGCATTGGACTAAATGGGTTGTAGAGACGTAAAATTTATGTTCCACTTTATAAAATTTAGCTTTGTACTTATCGTTGCTAATGTATCTGTAAGTACCTTAGAATAAATGATAAAAAAAAGGAAGGTTTGCGCTAATTTTTGATAAATGAGGGATATTACCGCCGACGTTACGAGACCACTAAGGGCGATAATGATTGGCGTTCTTTGTGACAACATAATTAAAGTTGGAGTTTGTTTCTTTTATTGCTCATTTTTATTAAAATATCCACAAGTAGCTCTCTAACTGCACATAAAAAATGTAACCTCTCGTTCTTTTAGTAGTTATGTAATTAATTGTCTAATACACGACTGTGATATATTTTGAGGGTTGTACGTACAATTTTTTTACTTTAATGGATTATAATTATTGGGTACTAAGGCAACCCTCCTATGGATCGTAACAAAGTATGTATCCCCTACAGATTTGAAAGCAGTGTTCTTTTTATTGTACAAGAACTGTTGATCGATTTTCTAGAACTTCTTAATAAATTTTCCTATGATATTGGATTATTTTGAAAACTCGCAACGACCCAACAGCATTGTAGTATGTTCTGCACTTTTTTCCGTCCTCGGCGTCCCTTCGAAATAAGAATGACAGATGTCACTAGAATGCACAATCATTTGATTAACTTTATATACCCTTGCGGTTAAAGTGATCACTTTATCTGCCCTTACGGTTAAAGAGCGACTTATTTAAACGTATTAAAATATCAATTTAACATCTGGCGATAAAATAAGAAATCTTCAATGGCTGTTGAAACAGTCGATTGTCTTTGAAGTAAAACGATAATTGAATTCGTATATGCCAAAGTTTTCTTGTGAAAAATGCGTCAATTTTCCAATCTACTTAATTTGTCCATTTTAAAGTTCCAAAAGAATTATGCAAGTAAAGGAAGAAATTTGTTTGTATGATCCACGGGGTGACATTTTAGATATAATATAATTGTCATTCTTATCATGTTTCGTAACGTGCAGTGCAAAAAGCTTCCTATAACATGCATGAAACAATATGAAAATTACTGTCACTCTGTTGCCTGTAAATAGCGTCACATTTTCCACTACTCGGGAACAACATTATTCATCAAAACAAAGATATATCTAATAAAACTTTTAATCGAAAAGTTGTTCAACACAATTCACAATCTTTGTTCGTGGCATTAGAACACACAACGCTTGAACACCTACTATATAACTTTTTAATTGTTTCTATCCTACTAAATTAAGTCACTTATATTGTAGCATTTCTCTCGGGAAATTCTCCAGTGCGGCATATCAAAAATGCGATTTTCTTCTTCCTGATTTTCGCGTAAATACATAAATAGTGAATAACCGATAAAATAAAAAAAACCTCGGGAATAATTAGATTACGCCAATGTCCAATTAAAAATACCACTACAATTATAATAAACAAGCGTACCTAATACGCAAAGGGCAAATGAGAAAGTCTAGCAGCTGTTGCGACTTTTTCCCATGCCATAAATTGGAGTTAATTAAAAAAAAAGTGAAAGAGTCTGTATTTTTTAACCGTTCCCTTTGTAATATTTTGCGAGATTTCAACGGTTGTCATTGCGTAAAATCCTTCGGATTCCGCGATATTTTCAAAGTAAAAAAATCGTGCACCGATTTCCTTCTGTTTTAAAATTCCCTTCGCCAATTAACGTAAATGAACAAAAGGCAGGATGCCGCCAAGACATTGATTTTTCGTATTCATTCCATTAACTTTGATCTTTGTGGTAGTCAAATGAAAGTCGTTTATTAGTTTGCGAGATATTGGGAATTGTATCGATTGCTCGATTAATTCATTGTTTCTATATCATTCACGCAGAATCTCTATTCATCATCTAAACGCATGGCGCAGAGTTGTCTACGTCACCGCAGTCGACGAGTGAATATTTGTTCCGTTTCGGTTATTTGTCAACGCCAAGTAGAAATTCATTATTATTATTATTACGTAAACCCCCTATAAATTGAACCCACGTCGGGTTACTTATAATGCTAGCTGAAGGTGGATAGTGCTCAACACTGATTGTAGCATTAAAAAAAGTACGCAAGAAACTCGTAGTGGATGATACTTGAGAAACACTCAACTTTGTCCGCACCCCTTGAACCATTCAGTAGTATTTCCGTACCCCTTCATTTGATTGTTCGGGTTAAACAATCCCTTTTATAGCTTATCAAATATAAAACTTGTTCTCTTACGAATTTGCAAATAAGCACTTTTGCCCTCTTTTTTTTTTCTTGTTTGGCACGCGAAAGCTATATGCATTGAATTTTTATGGGGGCGTTAAAAATTTCTTTAAAGACGTTGTAAAACTAACGTGCGCTATAATGTTATACTTGCAATATTTTTACAGTCATGAAATATTACGTAGGCAATTTGGGAAAATGTGCACATTGCGACATTTTAACTTTAGGTGTAACGGAATTCTCTTGGAAATCGATAGATGTTAATTTCACGTTTCAACGTGGTTGGATGTCATTCGTGTGTGACCTATTCGCTGTTTTTAAATAAAACGGGACATTTGCGAGGTATTCATTTCACGCATTTCTACTGCCTAAAATTTAATGTGCCCTTTTCCAAATGAAGCCACTTGAATTCAGCGTTCATGATTAATTTTTGAATTACTTTAAATTTCTCATTTTAATTATGGTACCTCTGGACTTAGGACAATGGACTTCCTGTAGTGCACGAGATTACTTTCAGGTAATTTTTTAAGGGAAACTGGAATGCAGAACCAAATGCACCGCCTGTTATTAAAAGTCCATATAAATACAATATGGAAGAGTCGCACTCTCAAAACATACGTAAACAATTACATCAGTAGATGAAAGGCATTGCAATCTCAAATTAAAAATTCCATATTTCTGTTCATTTTGGCGCACAAAGGTGGAACTTGGCGATAGATCAGCACAAAACGAGCACAATTCGCCATGTAAAATTGAATTCGACTGCAAATGTTGGCATGTACAAAATTTAAACCCAAATTTTAATTTGAAAAGTTTCAATTTATGAAAATTTCCTCGATTCTTTAAATTAGTGCGGCGCATTTATGGCACACTTTTAAAAGACTCGGACTTACTGCTTCATGTCATGAGTTGCTACAATATTAGAATATTTACTTCAGAAATTCAGAGAATTATCACCGAAGTAACAAAAAGTTTTATATTACACCAATGCCAAATGGCAATGTGTAGTGGAAAATACATGCTCCATTACTTTACAGCGAATTTTTTTTTGAATTTTGATTTTTTATCTCATAATCAACAAAAATATGCTTGCTCCGTCTTGAGTACCCACAGCACGAACGATTTTTCTGGTACCCCTAATCCACGGAACTGAATCCGGATCTTTACCCAAAAGAAGACTGAAGAGTATAATCTGTTCCTATTCTCTGCCATTGTAGAGGCTAGATATACTTCTTACGAAACATAAAAAAATGTACTATTGTTGCCACTTTGTGGGCCCGTCCATAGGTTCGTCCGTCCGTCTGTCTCTCCCTACAGTTGTAGGGCTTTCAGGTCTTTATCTTATGAACTACTTTTTTTGCCATTTGGTTCGTTATGGTGTGAACGCTTGCACCAAGGATGAAACTTTTTCTGTGTCTCTTACACAAACAGTTATAGCAAAAAGATCTATTTTTTTGCTTCTCATAATTTTACACTTTTGCCGTTTATTGTGCTTATACATTTTATACGATTCTTTCATTTTCATTTTTGATTAGCCAAAACTTAAACATGAAACTTGCTCCACTTTAGCGATTATTTTGGATCAAGGAATCCTAATATTTGCTTGAGGAAACGGTTTTAAATAAAAATATAAATAAAATAGTTATTTATTATACAAGACGATAAAGGGATATTTTAACCATTGAGTGAAAGATGTTAATTTACGATGGGTGTAGCCACGAGTAAATTAACTTTCACGAGATAGTTAGTTTTCCTTTATCGCCGTGTATAATACAAAACTATTTTATAGCAGATGCCATATAAATCATTCTCAAGCTTCTGACAATTCTGAATAAGAGACGTCAAACATGGCAAGCTTGGTTCTGCCGTCGTGATCGAATTGTCATGTCATGTTCTGGACGTCATTTTATATCGTGCATTATAAATATAAAGAATGACAGATGTCATTAGAACGCACAATCATTTGTTTCACTTTATCTATCCTTACGATTAAAGAACGGCTTAGTCTAGTCATTCAAACCTATTAAAATTAATTTTAACCTATGGTATAAAATAAATAAAATTTCTGTTGGAAACTACAGTTAACCCTTTGGGTCATTATTTGTTATGTGCACTTTTTGAAAAAATTTATTGCGCATGTGCAAACCCAACTTTCTTATTTATGAGCGGTTTTCTTTTCCGAAATTTTAAGGGAAAGTGTTGCCTAAAAAATAAAATAAACGTACACCAAAAATTAAAATGATTACGCATCTACAACATTACATTGTTTATTTGTGACCCAATTCTCCTGAAATTTCAGCGGAAGATACTCATATGAAAGCAAATTGAAATCACGTGCTACAGAGTAACGATTTTTTTCGGACAAAGACTGTTAATGTGGAAATGAGCTTTTTATAAATCGTTTAGGATTACTTTTTACCACCCGCACGCTAGTAAGGGAGGTATTGCATTGGATTAAAAAATGTAAAAATATTAAGGAAGTTCGACTTCGTAGTTTGAACAAATGTTTGGTTGTCACTGGGCATTTGAATTTGAACTTATATATGGAAAAACAATTACAACAATTAATTTCTGAGTAAACAGTGAGCCTATATTTGTACAACTCTTAGCCATATCATACAACGGTTTGTTATTGCGTGGTGATCGTTTGAATTTATGTAGTAAATATTCAAAATTCATACCAAATGATAAAGCAGTAAAGGTCCAAGTCCTTTGTAAAAAGTGCGAAATAGACAAGGGCGTTCGTCGAAATTTCTAATTTGTTCTTATAAGTAAAAATTTGAACATTAACAGTTTGAGTTACAAATCCTAATTTTAATTTTTAGGATATAAATTCAAATTTTAAAAAGCCGTTTTGGGTTTTACTTATGATATAGTTTAATGTAAAAGCAAAGAGTTAATTACAGAATTATAGTTTAAAAAACTACCTTACCTAACTATCGTGTTAAAAATCCCCCAAAAAAATTAGATAGCATCATTGAAAAAATTCAGATACACAGTTTCGTTGAGGTTAACATTTTTCCGCATCCCCGTTTAAAGGTACGCTGCCTTGCGATTTTTACAGAAACTAAAAATTAACGAAGAAAAAAAAACATTTTGGATCTTAGGTTTACTTTACCACCTCATTTTTATCATCTTACTGCTGCAGGTTTAAATTTAATTGTGGTTAGAGATCATATACTGAACAACCCTTCTGTCTTGCCGTTGCTTTGTGCTGTGTCCCTTTCTGTAACGAAATCCCTTTGTTGCCGAAAAAATGTTTGACAGTTTCTGTAACATGTCAAAAGTTAACGGGAGTGACCTGGTCAATAACTTCTAAATTAATATCTCAAGCTTGAGAAATGAGAACTCCTTGACCCATTGATTTTTAGGACGTTTGTTTTAGGATTCTTGATTTTGCTCATTTTCTTGTATTAGTGCTTACAATTTTTTATTAAACATGTTTACAAGAGTAAAGAGTTCTTAGTTCTTGGTGGCTTCGCCGTTTTCTTGAAACATTGGTATGCTATTTTAAATACGCAAAAAGCAACTTAACCGTATGGTAAAGATAATGATTACTGACAAAGAAAAAGTCAGTTGGAAGATATGTGAGGGTTGCCACCTTAATCTAAATTAACAATTAGGTACATTTTTCCCTCATTTAAATTTTTTGAAACACAAATAGAGGTAAACCTGCCTATAAAGTGTATTGTTTAATTAAGTAGTTATTATAGTAATATTATTGATGCCGCTTACATTTTGTCCATTTATAACGTCCGGTCATGGACAACACCAATAAAAAGTCCTCAACTTCTGCATTCGTAATCTAATAATGCGCCCGAAGATTTTTGTAGCTTTTTTACTGCGTCCGTCCGGTCGGGTGCCTAACAGTGTTTATCAATAACTTTTAACGGCACTTAAATGGAATTATAATTACATTTACGGCCTGCCTTATCGATAAACAATCATTAAATCAATAAATTCGTTCCTGTCAACCCCCAGTCTACCCCAAAGAGTGATGACTGAATTAATTTAAGTAGGACGTCTGTCAGTTATATCTTCCTAAAAACCTTTTTTTTTATTTTCAGGTAAGCTGTGCATGACCGTAATGGAGCCGCGTAAGTACTTTGAAAGTATTTAAATTACATAGGATAATATAAAAAAAGCTAAATGCATTTCTGGTAAATTTGCAAGCGGATAACTTGCAATTAACAGTCTACAAAGTTTCTGAAATTAATTATTGCGCCATTATTACTATACGCTAGTTTGACATTTGGCATTTAGTTTTATAAATTAATGCCGACGGGATTGTGTAAATCCAAGAAATAAAACAATTTCCATTTTACTTCATTAGTTAAAACCGCACAAGAAAAATAATTACTGATAAAAATGTTTCTGTCAATATTTCCCTTACAAATTGTACTCATTAATAGAAATCTATATACAACCCTCGGTAATTTTGTTTAACTTAAGAAATTGAGATTTCTTAAGAAAACGGAACGCAAGGAAAAAGTTTATTATTTTTCGCGAAGGGTTTTTATTAATCCTTTTTTATTTTGTTTGCGTCGTTTTACCGGTTGCTGTGGATATTCCGTGTTTATTATTTTAGTTACGTAAATGTACCGCTCCCGGTTGTAATTTAAAAATTAAATTGCGAGTTTCTAGTAGGTCTGCTGCACCACTGAGAGGATTTCTCCCAGGAAAGCGCGCAATGGAATTATTTTGTTGTTCCTTGAAATTGTCCGTTTTGTTTATTATTATTCTGAAAATTTTACAATCGCCGCTACGCTATTTTCTCCTAAATCGTACAAACATCAACAGGAAATGCCAATCCCAATTTTCTCTTTTTAAATAAATTTCTTTTACAGGCCATTATGTACTTTTTATTGTTTACCTTTTCGTAATGTTTATGTCAATAATTATAAAAAGTATACGCGAAACTCACATTATAATAAGGTTCGCATCTGCAACACCACCTACTTGTAAAGTTGAAAAATGTTAAAAAAACATAAAATGTTTAAAATTCATTCATGTAGTAAGTGTGTCATGTGTACATTTTGCAGAAAAAACCTCTTCTTGGTATCTCAGGCTAAATGTTTTTAGATTCAAATTAGAATTAAATCCCCCTCTTCTTGGAAATTCATCAAATACAAATTGTTCCTTTTTCACTTCTTAAACATTGTAATTTTGTGCCCTTTCCGGATTTAGCCCTCATTCTAATACCATTTGAGATTTCGTGGAACTGTTGCTCTAGGCTTCTAACTAACTAATTTTCTGAGAAGAATTGTTTTTTTTTTCTGACAAGATTTTGCATAGTTCGCTTTTACTTGGAACTTTCTGTGCATCAAGAATGTTTTTACAAAGTTTTGGGAATGTACCTTTAAAGTTCCATTTCTGGAGCTGTCGAACTATTTTGGTATACCATGTCATGTCAAAAGCTTTTTTTAATATCAAAGAAAACTGAACTTTTTGTTGACAAATGAAAATTAGAATTAGAAAACTGTTACAAAAAATACAACATTGAAATTAATTGCTCTGGTAACTAGCTCAGTCGGTTCTATTTTTATTTTTAGCGCATTTTTGAAAAAAATACGCTATTATATTCGTCATTGCTGGCAGGCCGGCTGTCCGCGTTAGATCTCCACAACTACAATAGCTAGAGACTTCAAATTTTCACTAAAAGCTTTCTGCTATAGTGTAGATGTGCAGGCACTAGTCTATTTTGAGTTAGATTACTTGTGAGATCCATAATTGAAGAAAATAATTTCGATATGGGTTTCGGAGGTGCTATAATTTTACCGTTAGATAGCGCTACCAGTATAAAAACTTATTATTTACTTTGTGATTTGTTTTACAAAATGAAGACGTACCGTCAATTGAAATTAAATAAAATTAATTATTTAACGCAGCTCGTGAGATCGATAATTTTAAACTTCGCTAATAAAATACTGACCTGCATTACCAAAAATGCGCTTTAATCATGCATATGCTGATTTACAACTTGTTTTACTTGTCTTACGTTGGTTTGCTCCAGGGACATTCCGCAGCTACTAACAATTGAAATCCCAGTAATATGCACTGTTCAATTCAATACCCACGAGATAAATGATTGACTTTTGGTATATTGAAAGAAAAACAGACACGAAAATAGTTGGACACTTAAGTGTGCATCTTCTTAGACACGGTAATTTTTTATGAAATGGCCATTTCTTTCTCTAGTTAAATGGTTCACTGGTTTGCACTGCAAAAGCAGTTCATTTTGTTTATAGTTTATATGTTTATATAATGAAAACCTTCCGAGTTGGATTCCCTTAACATGAATTTTGATTGAAATTTGCTTGGATTCCAGAAAAATATGAAAGAGTGTAAAGACTGGTCACAAAGTCAGAGATTCTATTAAATTACCCAACGATTTAATTTAATTTTCCGAAACGCATTTTTCCTATTTTTACTTAATATTTGTGGTTGCTTCACCATGGTACTTGTTTTTGCATGTTTACGTTCATCTTTTTTGGTATTGATAGTACTGCAGCTCTAATAATTATTACCCTGTGGAAATTATTACTGTTGTGTTCTACATTAAAAAAAAGTGCATTGGCTTTGTAGATGTGAAACAAAATGATCTCTATAACACAAATCGTCACTTCCCATTGGAGTTCTGAAACTAAAATTCGACTAGCTCATTTCAAGTTAATTTTTTAGAAGACTTAAAATCATTTTGTCTTTTAATCTTTCCTATCATTCACACCCCCAAAATGATCTAAAATTGTGAGCACCTTTACGGCATTTTTTAAAAGTATTTGTTTCACGAAATGTAAACCAGATGGTTAATTAGTTTCCATTTAAATTAATTCATGTCTTCATGGATCATTCTTTCTAAGACGATATCTAGAAATGTTGAATCAAAAGTCCTAGGAAGGCTTCTAACTGAATTTTAAGAGATTTCTAATGAGATAAGAATTATAGAAATATTTGTAAGTACGAGGGGATATTCGAGTCCTTAAAATGTCAGATGATCCTTATTTCGTATCGTACTACGTGATGCTTGTACTGTACTCTATCTGTTTTCAGATTTTTTATTGGTTTTATGTTGTATAAACATGAGAAAAAGACGCACTAAACTTATTTCGGTTCAAACTTCTATGGCGCTCTGTGGTAAAAATTCATAGCGAATTTGTTAAATTCAAAATTAAAACTTTGCTTAAAGTTTAACTGGAAAATTAAAAAGAAACTACTGCCATACAACGCTGGAAAACATTGCCAAGATTGTTCGAGCATCCTTTATGTTGTAACGGCACGGCAGAGAAAGTTTGGAAAATTTGTTAAGGTATTATTACTTGTGTTTGTTTTATATACATATTTTATATATTACATAATACGAAAATGTATGCCTTCTAAAGTAAAACCAAAGAAAATATTTGGCTAGAAACTTTATTCACAAAGTTTTACACGTACGCTAATACATTGTTGGCAATCGGCCGTAAAAATCGAATTAAAAATTTCACCCGTCTCACTATATAATTCGTATCGCCTATAAAATTAACTTTTGTTATATGTTAGGTAGAAATACATGCACATAAAAGCCGCAGACCTATTGAATCGATTTATTTTAGTTGAATTTGCTCCTTTCACCACATTCTTCCACAACAAACAATTACTAATATATAAGCAACTCGCTTCATTGTTCGCAGAGGGAAAACTTATTCCACAACACAAAGCGGTACGAAATTTAGGTCGTAAAATACAGCCGTTATATAATTAATTTTTCTTTTTCTTATAATTTTTTATCATTAACTGTCACGAGCATATTAGTGCGTTTTTCTCGCGAAGGGTGAAACTGGAAATTAGGAAAATTGTCACCCCCCAAGATTAAATAGCTACCCGTTCAATTTAACTCGATTTCCTTTAATTAGATTAAGCACATTTTGTGCTCTCAATCTCGCTTATAAAAATTTCCCTAAATGAAGTTGTAATTTGGGTGTAATCAAGCAAATTTTAGTTAATTTACGTCTCCCTTTAGCCAAGTGTGTGAGTAAAATGATTCTTGATTCGCACTGATTGTAAACGTGAGGTCGTAAAGTCGGAATGGTTTCATGGCACGATACTCGAGGGCGCGCATAAATAGCTCTGACCACTTAATCATTGAAATCGCACCTCGTTGGCATTCATTACACAGCGGCACAAGAATCGATTACTTCAGACTAGATTGCCCAAATCGATAACCAGAAATATCAATTATCGGCGCGTGCCTCTACTACAGGATTCGATCGACTGCAGGACTTTCGGTCGTGATTAATATTATCATCATTAGATCGGGGTCTTCAAAACAGCTGCTGGATGGTTTGCGTGTCCCGGCCGGATATGAAAAATTGTTCATCCCTCTCGTGGAAATATTTTTCTTTGGTAAAAGTGAGAAAGTAATTCTCAACAGTCAAGTACTCTGGGAAATTGTTTACAACACGCTTTTATTGCGGTAATTATTTTTCACAAGCGTTTCATACAATTGACGATATTAGCCGTATAATGGTTGCTCCGGTTTTAACGTATAGCTACGGCTTTTAATACGTGACGTAAAAGTTAATTTTCCGAAATTATCTTTATGGACTATCAACTTTCTTACGCAATCATTGTAGTATAAATTTTGTCGCTCGTACCAGAAGGGATGTAATATGGCTGCGAGTTTAAATTCGTTACGTAGAATGGTGCGTATATATGATCCTTATATCCTTCTCCGTGTCCTTTAATAAAAATCCAATCCGTCTCTTCTCTAAAACAGGGTTACGCTGCACAATTCTCATCTCGATCTTACATTCTTGGCACTGTTATATACATACCTTTTTGTTGCCTTCTTGCAATTATTAACTCTTGCTTGTAGGGTTATTCTTGTTTTTTTCCATAGTAGGGCAGGGCATCTACTGTGATGTGATCAACTTATTTTTTACGAAAGCTTAACAATTATCTTACGGAAGGGGTACAATTATTTCTGTATTACAATTTAAATAAATCATTCAGTCCGTTTTTTTTGGTAAATATGTACAATTTGTTTTGTACAATCATTTCCGTATTTTATGTAAGAATATTTTTAAATTCTATATTTTAATTACATTCTATTTCCTTATTTCAGTAGGCTCAGGTTTCCTTATAAACCTTTTCCAGTTTTCTCTGTCTTCTACCTTTCCTTTTGCCTCCATCCACGTCTTTCCTCTCTTGTTTAATATCTTTTCAATTACCTGTTCCCACACTTGTTTTGGTTTGTCTTTTTTCATTTTGCCTATTGTTTTGCTTCCCAGATCTTTTTGGTTTGTATACTGCTGCCCATCCTTAGTAAATGTCTCCACCTAATTCCTTTGTAATTACTAGAGACCATCGCGTCTCCCCAAACTCTATTAAATATTTTCAGAAGTAAGTAATTCTCCCATACATTTCACCATTTCTGTAGTTCCCTGGTGCTTTGTCATTTTTTCATTCCTTTATCAATTTATCCATTGGTATTTCGCCGCTTCCCTGCTTCCTTCCTTCTTCTATTCCACTTACTTTTTCTTCATCTTGTACCCTTTCTCCATCCAATACGAGCAGCTTCTGGAAGTATTGCATCTTCAATCTTCTTTGTTTGGCTTCTCTTACTAATTTTGTCACTTTTCTCCTTGTATTCTTCATAATTCCTTTCTGCTACTTGCTGCTTAATTTCTTCCGTCCTACCATGCCTTTTGTTTCTTGTTTTATTTTCTTCGTATATTCCACATGTATTTTTGGCTGCTTCAAGTACTATGTTTTTGAATGTTTTCCACAATTCCTCTGTCCCTTTATTTTCTGTTGCTTCCTTGTAGTTTAATATTCTTCTCCTTATTTCGTCATATCAATCGGCCACTTCTTTTACCATTAGTTTGTATGTCATAATTGTTTCTCTACCCTTCTTTACTTTCTCCTCCTTCTTTGTGCACTTCTTTATACCTTTTTTCCGTTCAATTTTGGCTCCCCAATTCGTATCCTCTTTTAACCTTCACATCTTTAATTAGCTTTATGTTTTCTCTTTCTATTGCTATACTGCTGACGTGTATTTATGCATCTCCTTGTGTTTGAAAAATGGAATTTGCGATAATCAGGTTATGTACTCTGCAGAAAGTAGCCTTCTTCCATGATTTTCATATCACTCTGTGTGTTTTTTTACCTTTTTCTATCCTTGCATTCGTGTCTCCTATTACCAATATCCTTAGACTTAGTTGCTCTCAAAATTCAAGTTTTCTTTGCCCTCTTTCATCTTCGTTTGGCCCGTATATTGCAATTACTGTTTCTATCTGCGTTTGCTCTTTTAATTGAACTACTAAGGTTCTTTCTGATATCGCCCTTTTGATGTCCTTACTAAAAATACACCCAATTCCTGCTTGGGCTCTTTCTTCATTTTTCATTTCTGTTATTCCTTTGCCCTTAATTTGTCTCTGGTAGTATTCCCTTATATGATGGTTTTGTGCGTCTGACTCGAGAACGAAAAGAGATCAAACTTTCGCCAATCGATTTCTATGAGTTCAAGGATCAGTGCTATTGAATATGAGCCAGATTAAAAGTCTGGTTTCCGAATACAAGCCGAGTGGCATAAAATTTCCCTACTGAAAATCGTACGCGATTCTTGTATCTTGCTTAGTATTTCCTGCTTCTTGTTCTGTTTCACGCACGTTCGGCGCTCTTAACCTCAACAAATGTGTAATATGAATAAAATTCACTCACTAAAATGACCTGAAACGTATCTTTTCGGTCTTCCCTGTAAACCTCATTTTATATTTTCCCTCGTAACGCTACTATTATGTTTTTAATAGCTCGGTACGGCCTCAAATAGACTTTTATATTGGAACTTCAAAACACAACGTTCACGTCAAATTCCGAGTCAAATTCCCAATTTTAAGTCCTGCGAACTGCAAATTGTAATTGCATCTCATTAGCAAATCGTGTTACTCGTTGGCCACAAGATCCTACTCAAATTACAATTTCAATAAATCATTCGGTGGGTTTATTTTGGTAAATATTAAATGTAGAATTTGTTAAATTATGAAGTTGCAGTTAAATTGATGCTGTGTTGACACTTGAAGTCGATTGTCCGAAATATTGAAGAGGATGCCGATCACGGTAACTGATAATTTATGTTGCTGCGTGAATTTTGGTTTGAATGCTGATTCTATAGATGATTCTTTTGCCGACGTCATTAATGGTAAATCCCCAAATCTGTTCAAACTCGAAAGCCTATCACCCTTCCCTATTAGTATTCAAAGTAAATCTTCATTACACCCATTATGGTACAATGACACAAAAATAAAATAAACATTTCTACAAAACAAACAAATAATCTGAAGGCTAACAGTGCCTTATTGAAACATTTTTACCCCGTTACAAACGGCGAATAAAAAAAAAAGTTTTAAAAGTACTCGCTACTTTGTTGTAATAATCCAAATTTTTGTCTGAACAGTTTAGGTTTTCACTAAGGTATGTAGAGTTTAAAGGTTAGACACGATTCACAGCTGCCTTTTATTTCCAAGACACTTTCCTGAATTGAACGGTTGGGTATTATAGTCAAAATTAATTTGATCATAATAATAAATAATAATAAAATTTATTGTCTTTTCACAGCGATAGCTATATCAGACTTGTCAAAATAGAAAACTACAATGCACATAACATTTAGATATCATAAACAAAATTACAACAGTTTAAAAATTCATTAAATGAATAATAGGCTAAGTTTTAAATAACTAACAAGTGCATTTTTTAATTTTTGAATAGGTAATAATTTTAATTCTGTTGATAATTTAGTATAGAATTTGATCCCATAATAATTACTACAATTCTGCGAAGTTGTAAGACGTGAATTTTTAATATTGATGTTATTTTTATGTCTGGTATCATGATGATGAATATCTTGAAAAGATTGGTAGTTTATTATATTGTTAGCAACAAATAGTATGCAATTGAGTATATAAACAACAATAGTCCAATATCATATAAGTCCCCTTACAAAAGTATCTATACTATATACTTCCTAAATTTCTTGTAAAATATACAGAGATTCTCATTTAAATTGGAATGTGGTTTGGCTAATCTTTTACCCTTGCGTGGCAATTACTGCATAAATAAACCACCTTCTGAACATGTTTGCCTGTACTAAAAACTTTAAGCGCCAAATTTAAACTGTCAGTTATTTTGGATCATCCGGTCTACAAACGTAAAGGTCTGTACCGGCAATTTTCAGATAATCTCTGGTATACTCGCTGTTATTTTGTGGAATTCCACTGACATTCTGCACTAAAAAATCGACGAGAATACTAAAATACGAAGGGAATACTAAAAAATATTAAAGAATAGGTACATAAAAATAGCTGATTGTACGAAACCTGCTCTCAAATGAAAGACAAAATCAATCGATGTCAAGTACAACCCTTATGCTTAAAGGTTGCGGAAATATCTTATTATACGTTCATGGTAGCACATTCCAACATACTATCTAATATGATTACATGAGGGTCGTTTATTGTTTTTCTTACAACTACATTATTCGTACCCCAATTTTGTATGCTATGCATTCAATTTATATATAAAGTAATGGTGACTAAACGTCATAAGAATGATGTCAAGCACATATAAGAGATAAATGATAATGATAAAATGAGCTGACAAGCGAGAAAATTTTAATTTTCTTGGGTAGTACGATCGTATTTATGTTAGAAAGGCAGACGACAGAGAAAAAGTCAAAACGGTTCCAGATCGAAAATGAAAGTCTGTCACGGTATCACAAAGAGTCATTTTCATTTATTTTACTCGGTCTACGGCCTCGATAACGGACTTATCGACTGTGCTGCCGGTTTTGTCCTGTCAGAACATCAGCTCGTCCCTCGTCTCATTTCACGGATCAGTGCTACCAATTACAATAATGCCTCTAACATTGTATTTTATGAGTACGGCCAAAAAAAGTATTACGCTCTAATAGTTCACTAATTTATACAAATATTTGGAAATAAAGACACTATCTCCCCAGGCTAAAATCGCTTTTATCTTGCCGCTGTGTTTAAGTGAACTTTATGTGGTCACCTCCATAAGTTACGAACCCAATTATCCGTAAAATATCGAAATGGTCTCTAAATTGTCCTGCAGCTGTTATACTACAATTGTGTATAAATGGCAATACTTTTTCGATAGACCCTTCTAATCGGCGAGCTACCGTATTGGATAAGCTGAAATTAATAAATTTTAAAAGATGAAAGGCGTATTTACTTTAAGCTCGTTGAGACCAGGGGCAATTAAATTCTTAGCTTAAGAGGATATCAATTCAAGAGGATTTAGATTGAAATTTCAAAAAGTTGAAACCACTCAACCGAAACGGAGAGTACAATTAAGCAGTGTATCACTAACGATCGATGTTTGTGTCTTTTATTTTCCTTGATTGGCTGTGAACAATTCCGGTTAATATTCATAAATGGAAATTGTACTAAACAATTAAAAACATTATTAGTGTAATGGTAACTGACTGGTATCAGGGTAAGCAATTAAATCAATTTTTATTAGTGTACATTTTAATCTAATTACTTGCTTGATTGGAAATAGTGCATTATATACTCCCAAGAGGGTTATATTTACAATAAAGAATTGTAGTAGGTATATCGCAACCGAAAATATTTGGTATCACCACCACCATTTTCGTACTTCAGCAGTTTTCTCATTCAACTTTTAGCACACAAAAAATGTTAAACCATTCAAAGCTCAAGTACAGTTTATTCCTTGGCGTGTACTCTTCACGATCGCTATTGTAATTAGGAGAAAAATTTTCCTCTGGTAAATTTCCCCCAAGAAAATTCAATGCAATTTACCCCGGTTACCGTTACCTTACGAAAATTTTGCATTTGCGGCAAAGGAATAATCCCGAGGAAGATTCCACTCCGGAATATCCTAACGCAGGTAAATTTGCCCTGGTAAATTCTGTCATGAGAGTTCCTATCATCTGGAATGTTCGCCTGAAGAATAATTCATCATTACATTTGGCTCAAATCCTTCGCTGGAATCTTTTGCACCAACAAGTTTTAATTACCTAATCCAGCTGAATTTTCGCTGATAAGAATTTGCCCCCTAAAAAAAAATTAATCACCCTAGGAATATTCGTCTACAATAACTATAGATCGTATCATCTAAAAAAGGAATCGCTGGAAAGTTCCCACTAAGTTTATTGTTCATCTCAATATCGCTGTGCTATGAATAAAGATAGGTATAAATCTGGTAATCATGTACGCCATTGGATTTACTAATCCTTGTAATTAGCAACTAAACTGCAGAGATTATAACCGATCGGGACAATCAAAAAAATCGCACAGACGGTTCGATGAGGAATGCAGAAACGCTTTTAAAACAACAAACAAAGCCAGGATGACTAGGAATACTCAAGAGAACATATGAAGACAGTAGAATAGAAACAAAAAAGATATCCAGAGAAAAAAAGGGGAAGAAAATGGGAGAATAAATACAAAAATTGTGGGAAAAGTTTAAATCAATTTGATGAGTACCTAGTTAGTTTGCTTCCCCTTTACTTAAAACTACTACACTGTCTACTAATTGAACAAGAAAACTAAATAATTAGCGTTTAATTTCGACCACCGAAAATCCACATTGAAAATGAAAAATTCTCTAAACTAGAAAGTTTTTTGTTAATATTTCATTGCAGACCGCGCTTTAAAATTTGAAAATTATTTAGCACTCTGCTGTTATACGGCGGCTCGCGTCCAAAAACTTAGTTTATGAATTTTATTAAAACTTTTTACAAGTTGGGAATTCCTACGGGTTTAATAATGGCACAACTGAAATCACACCATCTACAAATAACATAAAATTTAACAACTTCTCTCAGTTAAATAAACTCCTGTTTCTGCAATAACACATTTAGAAGAGGCGTAACAAAGCAGAACGGTGGAAGGTGCACTACAAACACCTGTTTCTTATCTTTTGCCTTAAATTGGAACAGGAACCCATGGAAGTTTACTAGTTTTTCTTTCTGTCGCACCTTAAGTTGGCTTTTTGTTTGATTTTAGTGTTGGCGAGAAAATTTAATATTAAGCAATAAGCAACATAAAACGTATGATAATGGTAGGTTATTGTTTTGTAATTTGTTTTGCTGTGAAAATGTGTGTATGCACATCTGTTCTCTTTGCGCTTATACCCTGAGATTTATGCAAACATTTAGTTTAATATTGTGTAACTTATGCTTCCAGTACTAAATCTGAAAAAGATGTAAATAGCAATAAACAGTTTATTCTCGGATTTTCATGTTTTCGCATACCTATAGCGAGTTTCACATTTAGCATTAATTTTTAATTAAGAAACCGAATTAAACATGGGTCAGGATTCAGGAATAAATACCCGCTGCATGGATCTACTATGATGAATAATGCGAACTTCAAGGAAATGCGCTCTCATTTAAATACGCTTTCAAAACATGTATTACCAATTTTAAATTTCCAAAGGTTCGCGATTTTTGCGATAATAAGATTTCTGGAGGTTCATGTATTTTAATGCCGAAAAACAGAAAACGTTTCTGTTATTTCCCACGCCATTTGCAATTGTAATTTTTCGCCCGTTTTCCGGTAAAAAGCTCTTAAAAATAACCTTAATTACGCCCAAGATAGTTATTAATGAACGAAAGTCCTTAAACTATGTTTGCAATTACGTTTCTCTTTTACTCCTTAAAAGTTTGTGTCAGGGTGGAAAATTTCGTGCATTAATCTTTCGCGAAGTACTTTAAGATTGGAAAATAATGAAAATTTTAATTAAATGTTTTAGAATTATCTTTATTTAAGCGCAAATTAATCTGCACATGTTAATATTATAATATAATTCCGTAAAAGTGCGGTTGTCGAACACACAAAATAAATCTGGACATTTAAAATTTGAAATTATTTTTCGCATCTACTGTCCAACTATTAAAGAAACCACAAACATCGACTGTCATTAAAATTAGTTCTTCTGATTCCTTTTACGTTTGTATTAATTTTTTTGCTTATTTTATGCCTTCCGTTTAGTTATATTTACGCGATGTGAACTATAATTTATGCATGGGTTTAGCTTTTGATCTTACATTTATCAGTTGTTTAACGGGAGATATAAATCACCAAGCTGTTAAGATCTTTCAGAAGTATTGCATTAACACTTTGAGTGAGTAGCATTTATAGTAAAAAAAAATGCGTTAGTAATAAGAATGAGTACATTGAACTTTGCGATAGGATAAGGATTAGCGTACGGATTAAGAGTAGCTTAGGAAATTAAAAACGGGGGACGCTTCGTGCAAATTAAACTGTTACAAAAGCGCGTGAAACGCTGTTTCAGATGTAAGCTTTTCAACATAGATTATCAATTTCAGATTTATATACGTGAACTAACTTGCAGATATTTTGTCACGTTAAAAATTGGAGCAAAAGAATCTTTAACTATCAATTTTCAGAAACCTGCATATTTAAAACTGCTAGTACATACTCTTAAAACCTGGACTTTCCAGAAGCCCTTCGTTGAGAGTGTTGTCACCCATGGATCAGAAACATTAAGTATGAATGAGAAAGAAAGAAAGGCCATTTTTTTAAATTTCAAAACTCTGATTAGGTAGTTACGCTTTAATCAACCGAACATCGGATTTTTTTGGTTTTAACGCGTTTCCTTAATGCGATCTATCGCTAGTAATGCCGTATTAGTTTGATTTCAAGTTATGCCATTTCAATCGATATTGTAATACGAAGAAATGGCATTGTCGTTCTAAGCAAGTACTATGCAGCTCTTGACTAGCTCTTGTAAGAACAAATAATATTTTTTCTCCTCGTCCACTTCCGGCATCTGCAATAAAGAAAAACCCCAATATTAACGTAAATTAATGATTTGGGAGACTCCGAAAATTCCAAAGCATTAACTACACAAATGTTAATTTCCACTTTTTCCACAAAATGGATAAACCACTTTAAACTTCTCACATCTTTTTAGTTAACTTACCTACCTGTGCACATAATTGTTGTAATATTGAATTTTCAAATAAAGCCGTATCACACTAGTTGATTTCGCAGAGTCGGCAGTCGACTGGGGAAGCTCCCTGTTATATAACACACGTACCTAGCGGTAAACAATTCGGCTCAGAAAATATAAAAATTGCAATGTTGTCACTAATTAGTATATCAAAGATGGATTCATGTGACGCAAAGGTAGAATTAATTTTTTCTCCAACCACCTGAATAAGACGCTATTTTGTGACGGTGTTCGGTACGTAAAATTGACGTTTTGCGGATTAATCGCTTTCACCATGGCAACTGTACAAAAAGTGGATACTTTTGGTCCTAGTACCAAAAAGAAATTGACCTTGAAAGTTGACCAATTAAAAAATTACAATCACGGAGATATGTCACATTGACATCGGTTTACATTGCAGGTTGTAAGATATTTCTATACATACAAATCAAATATTTTTGCATATTCAATGCAAATAATGCTGTTACCTATACGTATGTACATGTATTGAAAATGATTTACGCTCGCTATTTTTATTTAAATCATGTGTAACGTAATTTACATATTCGGTGAACGTAATTTTAATACGTATACAACCCGCCGTCGCGCGTAACGCCATCTACTTAAGACACATTGCACTATTATCTGTCATTTTGAATTCAAAATTTGAAAAAGTTAATTGCAATTAATTTTAATTAAAAAACTGTATGGTAAGTTTTTTATTTCAATACAAAATATAACAATATTAATTGTGTATGCATTAGAAATGACTGAAACTGATAGCGACATGGATTGCACTCCGCCAGAGATTATAGAAACGGCAGAACATGCTACCTCAAGATTTGCTCCCTACAAAGTCACGAGAGGTGAGAAGTAAGAAGTAAGAACGAATAGGTTATAAGTTAACCTAAAAACTAGAGTGGCATGACACGTGAGAACAAGAAAGCAGATGTTCTTATACTAGTAGTGAAACTGTGACTGAATCTAAATTCGAATATAATTTGAAGTAAAGGGGGTTGGAGAAAAAATTTTATGTTTTATTCGTACAAAAAATGCGTTTTCGGGACGGAAGGTTGCGGAACGCGTCGTCCAGCAACTATCTTCCTCGTCCCGAAAACTGACATTTTTTGTACTAATGAAACAAATAACTATTCTTTTCTTTTCATATTTTGCGGTATTTAGTATGGGCAAAATAACGTTTAGTATTTTTTATTAGGTTCCATAGCGCCTTTGGCTTATTTTTAGAGTGCACAATCAAGTTATGGCAAAATTGGCGTTTTTCCTTATAACTTGTTGGATTACTATCTTTTAATAAGAAATAGTACTATTCATTCGTAAAAACGCAAGAAACTACGTAGGTACACTACCCAAGACAAATTCTTGAGGCAAAAAAGAATTAACAATATTAAAAAAATCTGTAATGTTTACATTTTTGAAATTAGAAAAAACAAAGATGATGATGGTTAACCGAAGACGAAACGACGGATTTAAAATTTAAAACTAGCATCTTGTAGAGGGAAAAATAATAATGTGTAATTTATTTTGAAAATGTTTTTTAAATAATTTCAGTAAAAAATAAAAACGATTTTGCAAAATTTCCGTCTCCGTAAGTAGTCCGAATTTTTTCAGTTTCAAAACTGCATTTTGTTAAGCATCAAAATACGCAAATTTTTACACATAAGTTGATAGGTTGATTTGAAATTGTTCTTATTTTATAGAAATTAAAATCTGGAACAGCCCATATACGGTAAATATGGAAATCAAGATGAAAATATACTGCAAATATGAAATTATACGAAAAATAGGAAAATATACGGCAAATATGCAAATATAGCGCAAATATGAAAAGATGTCACAATACCAATGAAAATATAATTCAAATATGAAAATGGTGTACACATTTTTTGCAAGATGAAACATCCCCTAATCGTATTTTAAAGTGCTGCCGTGAGTAAGAGCGAAAGACCACTATACGTATAACGTGAACTTTGCATTGCTGTCTGTCTGTTAGTGTGCACGATAACTTTGTTGAGAAACGTCAGATTTTTCTGGTACGTAGACTAATGGGGAGTGGGGGAGCTACGTAATAAAAACTGGAAATTGTGATAAGAAGGCTTTTGGTATAAATGTATGTTACGGTCAATGAAATTAAAATCCAAAATGGCGGCTAGGATTCAACATGGCTACCTGTATTGTGTATTTGCTAGACTTTTCTTCGTACACATCACACAAAAGCAAAAGTAATATGATTTAAATGTTTCTCAGAGCACAGGTTATCCCACAGCTTCATTGAGGAACGACTATTGTAAACAGGGCTTCAACAGTATTTCAACCTTTGAAAAAGAACAACGTTCCCCTGTTCAGTGCTCTTGAGTTGACCTTTTAAGTGAACGCCTCGGCCAGATATTGGAATATACACAAAACTTACCACCACCAGTAACATAATCCATTTTACCTCGTTCCACCACCTTCAACACAAACTTCCAGCCTTAAGATCCTTTTTTCATAGATTATTCAATTTACCCCTTAACCAAACCAAATACAATGCAGAACTCCAAATTATTTATCAGCTAGCTTCTCAAAACAATTATCCCTTAAAATTAATCCAAAATCTTCAATTCAAACTTCTTCATAAATCTGAGATCCGCAATACCACCTTTTTTTTAACTCCCTTACCCGAAAATACTAACTTATCATGAATTACCTTATATTTACTCATTGTTTTCAAAACATCTTCCATAAATACAACATTAACATAATTTTGAAAGCGAACAGCAATCTAAAATCGGTCCTTTCACACACCAAAAATCAAATCCTCCTCACAGACAAATCCGGCATCTACAAATATACCTGCCCTCCCTGTAAATCTCCATACATTGGCTAGACAGGGAGAAAATTCTTCACAAGGTTCCATGAACATTTCCGATCAATTAAAAACAATAATTCCTCTTCCACCAAAACCTCTTTTGCTTGGCATATCTTGGAAATGGGTCCCTCTTCCTATCCGAATATCGAATTTGAAATTTTACGTATTTGCAATATGACTGAATTTTCTGGAATTTAAAGAAATTTACCATCAAGTCAAACAAAACCGTCACCCTTCCCCTTTACATAACTTTCTTTTAAAATTTGCCGATATGCCAGTTTCCTCAAGTGAAGCACCACTTGGCCCTGCCCGTTAAAAAAAATGCGTTTCACCCCCATCTCGTTCATTTTTGGAATTTGATTATGAGGGTAAACTTTAATTTCAAGATTGGAACATGAAAAATAGTGTGCAAATAAAGTTTCTGAGTAATGAGCAAAAAGGAACACGAACTTTGAACCATCTCAGATGAACTAGATTTCCAAAAAATGTGACTCTGGTGACAAGACAAAAAGACAAATTTTTCAATATAACCTTAATACACTGGAAGGCTCCTTCCTCATCCAGGATGGCAAAAGCCAAGATCGGCAAGTCGAACTTGATGACTTCGATATTTCAGGCGCCTCCAGATGACGAAACTGTTAATCGGTAAAGCTACTCTACACCTTGACAGAGCAGCACCTGCAGCACTGTTTCCAGTAATGGAAAATTCGAATGGAACGGTCAAGGGTTAGGGAACATCTTTCATATTTCATAATTACTACAATGAAACCGTTTTATAGCGTCAGTACGGTTATTTAATCTTGTATAAGTTTCTGTATTTAAATCGTATTCCATAAAAAAAGCGTGGCCTCCCCCAATTCACGATCTTTTCCCAGATTATAATTTATAGGGTCAGCATTTAAGGATCTGTGTGGTTTATGTAAGCACGCAATCAAACGTCTCATTACACCGATAATTTAGTGGAAAATTGCTCAGTCCGGTGTTGTAAAGTGGTGGTGTTAATTGTTGAAGTAGATGGGGCTCGTTCAAATTAAATGAATGATACGTGGATCAGGGCAAACTGTACTTTTCCAATGCATTTTCCCTTTTTCATGGAGTGGGTGTGTGTGACTGAAGTATATTAGTCGATTTAAATGGAAAATGCATGGGCCTTACGATCAATTTCTTGAAAGTGCAGATTTGTCTAATTCCACGTAAACCATTCTTGTCCGTAAATGAGTGAAAACCGTGTTCTACGTTGGAAAGAGTACACATAAAACAAGATGCTGTTCGAAGAACGTTCTCCAATTTCCCGATACCTGAGACTCAAAATGTGCGCGTGAAAAATTACACGTAATTAAGGATACCCTCCTCAGTTACGTAACCCGAAATCGACACCATTAATTAACGCACGACTTTCCGGTTTAATTTGTATTGTTTGCATAACTTTGTCGGTTTCGTAGGTGGTCCCCTGTTCTAAGAAAAAAACAAAATCATGCGAAACATCGCGTTTCACGATCTGAACAAAACTCGAAAGCAAAATGAAATTCTAAATGGAGCGTAAGCGTAAGCATTATGTAAATGCGTTAACTTAATTAACGAAATTGTATTTTTGTTTATTTTTACGCCCATATCGCTTTGTATTGTGTGTTTTTCTAATTTGAGATAAACCGAAATCACTACATGAAATGTTTTGGGGGAAATTAATGGCTTCATAAATTTTAGTCGCAAAGATTTGCGTATGTGCCGTTTATTGATTACGTCCTATATTGCATGTACAGAACAAAAAAAATTAACATAATTCTTAACACTGTTGCTGCTGTCAATCTAATTTATGCATTGAAATGTTGTCTAGGTTTTTAGTACTTACACGCATAAAGGCCATATTTATTTAAATTAACTTTTTTAAACAAATGGTAATTGTATGTTAATGGTAATTTGTGAGGTAGGAAACGTAATTATGCGTTCATTACCTGTGGATTTACTTGTTGGGTATGCTGAAATGGCTTTTTCTACTTGTATAAAACCTACCTTATCGGGCACCTAAATAATCGCGAATTGCGAAAAAATATGTTGGTGTTTAGCCTATATATCCGAGTAATATACTGCTTTTTGGATTGGAAGTTTTATGTTCGTTTCCATCTAGCTTTCACGGATTGAGTTTTACGCACTTTTACTGATAAATTACGTCGGGAAATGTACCTAACGTAATATGGCGAGTACCATTTTTGATACAAGAGAACACTCTTTTTACTCTTTACTCGTTTTTTAGTAACACAAAGGGGTAACTTTGTCACCATTTAACATACAGTGTATCTCTCACCGTTTCGGAGGTTCCAATGGTGAGCTACGATTTGAACCACCCTGTACAGTATGTGCGTATACGTAGTTTAGTTAAATTTCTGTCGCTTTTTCTTGAATCGCAAAAAATAGTTTGTTAATAAAGTGCAGATGTTTAATTGCAATTCCATTTCTGTACGTAAATGATATCCCTTTAAAATATAAGAAAAAATGGATTGTTTGGAATGCGGTTGCGCAGACGCACTCTATTGGTGGTAAGTAACATTAGGAAAATACAATAAATATCAATGTAAACAACCACTAAATTGATCACTTGGAGATCATTACAATTCGCTATTTTAGAAATAATTTTTTTAAAATGCCCATGGTACCCTCAGACAAGGAGCCCTGACGGTATAGTGCATTTCCCATTCATCTAGGGGTATTATTATTCCCAACCTGCTCCGCTTATCATTCTTCATGCTTTTAATTACTTTCCATAATTCTGTGGGCCAAGCTCCTCCGATCAATTTGGTTACATTTCCTCTACCCTTCTCGTCTTTAATTTTCTACATTAGTATTTTATTTTTTCTCTTATATTCATCTCTGCTTTCTGTCGTTCTTTTTGTTAACCATTTATTGCAGGATATCTTTTTTTCGAATATGAATTCGTCCGTTTTCGAAAATGGTTTATGGTGACGATTATTTTCTTCGATTGAAAGGGCACATTCGTAAAAGTAACAATAAAAAAACATTGAGAAATAGTGCGTAGGTAAGATCCAAAAAAAAATCATAAATATTGGACCATCCCCAAGTGATCATCCTTTCAATATTTCAAGCTTGATTTGTGAACTAACCACCGAAACACAAAAATTAAGCTCTAAAAAAACTCATAAATCCTGGTCTATTTTTAACTTTTGAGATTGGATTGGGAAAGTTCGCGTGAAGTCGTCAGTGAAAATTGGAACTCAAAAATTAGTGAACAAGTTTCAAAAAAAGCTCTTAATTCCAACTGTTGTGCTTCTATTGGTCAAGTTGACATGAAGTTGTCGGTACAAATTTTTTAAGATTAATTTGTGAACTTATTGGAATTAAAAAATTATGAATGAAGCTCCAAAAGGGCTCATAGATATTCAATTTATAGGCTTCTTGTGGGCAAGTTGGCGTGAAGTCACCCTACCAATTATCTTTAAACTGCTATTTATTCTTTTCAATAATTAACATTGATAATCATTTAAATCAGAGAAAATTTCTAGCGCTAAAAAACGCAATTTGACCGCTATAAGAAAACTATATTAGGAACAAATTAAAATTGCTACTGATTTTTTTGCAAACAAATCAAATTCTAAATTTTCCTGATGACTAAAGCAATGTTATATGAAAATAAAAATGCTTATGCACGAAATTTTGGATTTTTGGCATTTATTTCACAGTTAGTTCCTGTACTAATCTTCTGTAGTTTGACACTAAGTTTTATTAGTAGTGCACTAGGGTCGAAGATGCCCAATTTTATTGGGAGAATGGTCGACCGACTCGGTTCTATGTAAACGAAGCTTCGTACCATCAAATACATCATGGTTGCCTGTCGGTTGGTGTGTTTGCCTGTCTGGAGTCTGCAAAAAACTTGTCTTTTTCATTTATAGAGCTATTTTCATAAAATTTTAATGGTATACTCTCGTGATAGTAAATAAAAAGGAAATACGTAGGTAATTGAGGCGTGGCGATGGCCTAAATTCAAATATTACACAATCCCCTATACACAACCCACAAATCCCGACCGAAATATACGAGGATTGTGTAAAAAATAAGGTTCTCACATTGTTTTCAGGTATAAGTCGTTTTTGAACTGAAAGATACCCCATTAGAAAGCTTCAGATTTGCCTAGGTATTTTTGTTGACGAGTAAACCACTTTCTGGAAATCTACTTATAAAAATTCTGCTGTCAGTTCATTGAAGAATTTGGTGCTCGCTTTTTGCACCTCGTCGTCTATCGTCTATCGCCACTTTAATTTTGGGAACAAGTGGAAATCACTAGATGCGAGATTAGGACTGTAAAGGGCATGGAATTTCGTTCGGCAACGGTCCGGCGTTGGGAACCTTATTTTTGCACAGCGCTCGTATAATTAAATTACATAAACCTGATAATTCAATTAGACCTATTACCCCAGCTGTGTCTCAGTAGTAGAGCGTTCGGCTACACAGCCGGAAGGTTGGGTGAATTTTTCATCTGTGGTACAGATGGGAATTTCCTTAAATCAGTTTCGAGCATACTGCCAGCTACTCCGAATTAGGCTTTCCTGACCTTCTGCAGGGGCACATCTAAAAAGCATTATGCGGCTCACCTGTAATTAGGCGCAAGCCTGTTGAGGGCCCAGAACAAGAGAGAGACAATAAATAAATAAATTCCTAGCCAAATTCCTAATTACATTTCTTTTAAATACATTTTATCTTTATCCATACAAAATGCAAAATACCTACCGCCAAATGTATCCAAGTTAAATTTTAAACTACACAATTTTTTTTATGTTTTTTTGGTTTTTAATGTTAATGTTCCTCTAATTTGTTCTTTGTTAACGTAAGTTTAATTTCATATTTCTCGGGAAGAAAGCGTCACATTCGCCCTAGCTTTTTATCGCCTTTTATGGCCCCTCGATGGCTATCGGGAATTCTAGAATATTCGCTACATTATTGTATATTCTTCTAGCTAAGTTAGTATGAAGATAACATGCAGTCTAATTCGGTAGATATGGATTATCAACGCTTGACTTTTTTATCTACCCTTTTTGTACATTTTTTTGCTAGTGAGGCTTTTAATGATTTACAAAATCTTCTAAAGTTCCAATCCTTTCTCAAACTCCTAACGACTTTAAACTTATGTTTTTGTAATCTGTCGCCTTTCTAAAATACCGAAATTTTGGGGGTGTGGAGGATTCTAAAAATGGACTTATCACAGTACATGGAGATTATTAATAGACAGCAATAGATTTAACTGAAGCTATATGCCATTTTCATAATAACCTGTTTAGGTATATCTGATAAACCAATAGCATATCTAAGAAACCTACCCAAAATTGTTGCTCCCACGCCTTTCTTACAATTATTTCAGATCATACCTAAATTGCCGGTCCGTGTGGCGCAGTTAAGTTGAAGCTGAACCTATTTCGAATCCGGATTCGGGCATGGATATTTGTAAATGTATAGTGGGTTGGGTTGGTAGAGCAGCCTTGGCTGCAACCCCGCCTACTCAAAAAGAAAGGAAAAATAGAAATACTAATAGTACCTACTTAACAGGAATTGAACCCTAAACCCAGATTTCCTATATAATCATGCGGAAGAAGTTCATATTACAGACAAATTGCTACGATAAGGACTATAATTGTAGTTATCCAGATGAAAATGTCGTTGCCGATTCTTATGGAAATGAAGGCCAAACCTCACTACTGTGTATTGAAATTAGTGTACCTTATGAAATGATTGATAACGGTTGCCCTACACCTATTATACCTTTTGCGTCTGTGATCTTGGAAAAACATTTTCCAGCAATTATTTTCCGGCCAATGCCACACATGCGGGTTCTAAACATCCACCTGTTTTCAATTCGGGAATGTCATCACACATTCCTATAACATTTTTTTGTCTTGTGGGCTGTGGCTACATTTACATTTTAATATACGTACAACCCTCACTTTTGACAGCATGTAACCTTCCTACTCCCCTGGACGCAAATGAACAAAAATACTTCAATTCGCTTTTTCTTGTAATGGAACGGCGTAAGTTGATTTAAGGAAGCCGCGTACTCCCCAATTCGTTTGGTAAGCGAAAACCTGTAAATTAGGGGGACAATAATGAACGAGTAACCGTAATTATTATTGACACACTAATATCAATATGTAAATGCCAATAAACCTGGACCAATTTACTTAACGTTTGAAGGACGTACCCGGTAATCGGTTTTTGTAGTTTTGGCTCACCGAACCCCGCCCGGCTCTGTCGTTTTATATACTTCTCTCTCACCATCGTTTTAATTAATGAATTGAAGTATATGATATCATGACAAATCGCAAGATGTCAATTGAATATATTCAAATCAAACGGTTGTAAAGGAAATGCATCTATAAATAAAAACTTTTCCACTGCAATTTCTTGGGTAGTGAAATGACTTTGGACAGCTTCATTTTCAAGTAATGCTTCCTTTGCGCGCTTTTATATGAAGTGACAGATTCACCACCTCATATTTCTTTCATGAATGTCAAGAAAAGGCAGTAACTTAATATGATGTAGTCCTTCCTTATACAACTGCAATTTTTCTGCATCAGCTGCTTAATACTGAAAAATGCTATGCAGGTTACGGTTGCGTCTCGTCGAAATTAAATTTTACATTTCTCTCAATATTTCCTTTGCGTTTTCCTAAACGTGTTGCTGGATCTAGCGTAAAATAGGATAAATATGCAATTGGCAATCGCTCACGTGCATGTCTCCATTACATATCTATAATTTTTAGCACGTATTCTATAACGATTTCCACAAATTTACAAGTGAAATAACTCCTCACATTTTCCGATCCATTGTCACATGTCTCTCGTTTTTATCATAAATTGAATTCGAACTGCAAACTGTTGAAATACTAACTTACTTACTCCTTTGAAAAAATTGTGTGGAGAACTGGAAAATGTCGGCATTAATAGATACTACCTGCAAAAGATTATAATGTATCAAATTATACGTTCAACAAATCCTCTTGGTTTAGCTTTTCTGGAAATTGAGCCTCTATTACAATTACCTTCATGAAGTCTTTGACTGCATTTTCAAAAATAAAAACTTAATCAACCAAGTGGTATCATTCTTTGAACTGAGCTTACCTTAATAATGTCCCTGATGAAAAAACGTCCTGCTGGAGATGTTCATACAAAAATAGGCTGGAGACGACCCTCCTTACAACACCAATGATTCGGAGAAATTAATTAATTTATTTATTTATTATCTCTCTTATTCTGGGCCCTCAACAGGGTGGCGTGTCGTTAAAAAATCCACTTCAATACTTGGTAATTGCGGCTAATTAATTAATTATCTTGATGTGGACCTTTTGCTTACCACATTTTGCTATGTATTGCATAATGAGTCCGTTACCATAACACTAAGGTCTTTAGAATATTTTTTCTCTAAAACCCTTTTGGGAGTGTACGTGATTAGAAGAGTAATCACCAAACAAAGGGGTAGATTAAGAGCGTTTCGTGAAATAAATTCGCTATTAGAGGTACAAATGTAGACTTTCACTACCGAATAAAAGTGTACAACAGAAATTATTCCCCAAACGAACTCTGTATTGCCAAACAAATTTAATAATATAGCATTTTTCATTTAGTTTGGAAAAATATTTACCTAATGTAGTCTTATAGTACAATATTTTTTGACTTGTTTCCACGTCAAGTTTCCTTCCGCGACGTCGGAAGGTACTATCTTATTAACAAGTAAATTGTTATTTATTCAGTTGTATACCGACACACTGCCTTATATACAGAATGGAATGATTGACGCAGGGTAATTGAAGAATCATTATCGATTTGTCTAACCTTCATCAATCTATTCAACAGTTCCGTTATCACTGACCCATCTATTTTCCGCTCCGAATTTGCATGCGAAATGGAATAAGGGAAGTTTTTTTTTCGAATTCAAGCCGGCGATAAATACGCCGGGACGATTCTTCAATTTATCAAAAGGTTCTAATGTTTATGGAAATGCCGTAATCCTATTTTAATGCCGTATTTGAAGTAAATCGGTTGCATTAAAACCATTTCCTATTCATATACGGCGTCGGAGGATTATACAAACGTGAGAGAGGAGGTAAAGTGCTGACTGCAACTTTTGGACGAAGTGTTCATATTCTACAAAATGGTTCCCTACTTTATGTGGTTTAATCGAGCATATAATGGGCGTCCAAGCTGACCGTTTTGGTTCATTTCATACTTCAGTAACACACAAGGACCTAGAGAGAATAACTTAGTTCAGTTTTATAACCTATTAACACTTAATTGACTTCGAAGAGAGAAGGATCCAATTTACATCGATGACACATTGAATATTGACTTTAATGCCCCCCTTAACGTATAGTAATTTGATCGTGTTAGTTCATCCCAATTACTGTTTAAACTTTTCCCAAGTATTGTAGTTGAAGCGAAATTAATTATCTACGGATGGGGTAGTTTCGTATAAGGAGAATACTTTTGTGGATGCGTATAGATTACAAAGTGTCGGGTGGAAGTACACTGAAATAACAATCCATTAGCATGAAGTTTAGGGCATCATCTTAGACAAGTGCTTCGTATATTTAGGATATAGAAATAACAGGTTGGGGCATTAATTTACGATTTTCCGGTACGTCGATTCAAATCGGAGTTTATTTAATGCGGCCGTAAGTTAGGGAAATGATTGCAATATTTTACAAGGGCTGAGAGTATTTACGTGTGAGCATAAATAACAGTTCTTTAATATTCAAGTTGAAAATGATTTATATTCTCACAACTTCCATCTCTCTACGGATTCTTTTTGCCAGCCTGTATACGGACGCTGTTTGCTTTGAATTTTGTATGATTATCCTTCTGTATTTACTTATTTAAGTTCACGAAATCTGCTGGTTTGGTTCGACTGCAACGTTTTCCCGATTCCTTATTGATCCGTATCCACCACTTTGTTATATCTTAAATCTTTATATGCGACAACAAAGTACAACGCTTGTATTTCTTATTATAACAGACAATTATAATGTCAAGCTGAATTTTGCGAAAAATTACACGAGTGGAATAACAATTTTGAATGCGTTCTGCTAACTTTAAATATCAACACGTAGATATAAAGGTCTCCAGACGACACTATTTTTATGTGGACAGAATCGTTATCTTCTACTGGTGACTCGGCAAACATTAAAATGTAGTGCAATATTTTCATTGTGAATGTTTTGCTGACAGTAAAGTTTATTAATGAAGTAGAAGCTAAGTTTCAGCAAACTGCAGGAATTGCATTTCCAAGTTTGAAAATTCAATGACAAACTCGAAAACTTTTATATTGCCTCACTATCTCTCAGACAAATTTAGTACCTGCTTCTATACAATGTTATAACATTTTACCATTCAGAAAAGAATACTTACTTTAAATACGTCAGATAATCCTAGCTTTAATAACAAGTTATCGACTTGCAGGAGAGGTACGATTGGCTGGGTAACTCGGAAACTGCGAAATTCGGCAGAATTATTGCTACAGATATGCTAACTGAAAGGAATTTTAATAGTGGGAGCTTTACAAAGAACTGTACCACTATGACCGATAAGGAGAAAGTTATTATAGCATTATGAGGTTCAGCCTCTTAGGATTGACGGCTATTTTAGGTGAGGGGAAAAACAAGGGGCGATTTCATCGTTATGGCCGAGTCTCAGGTTGTTTCCATTATTTTTTCCATGTTATTTTATCGTTTATGATGACGTTTCCAAAAGATTTTTGCGGATGATGAGCCAAAAAGCGGAGGGGAATTTTCGAAAGCGAATACGTTTGGTCATAGCTTACGTGTAGAGTTTCACTCTGTTTCTCGGTCTCCAATTTTCGCTGCCAAAAAGGAGACCCCTCGTGATGATATCAATGATATCAATATCAACTAGGGGGTCTCCCTCCTCGTTGATGTCGATGGGGGGATTGATGCCCATTTGAAAATCGGGGGAGATATCAAACACTTCTCAATAGTACTATCGAGGTCGTCTCCATCTTCTTCTACATCCTCGATTGGTGAGACATCACTCACTCCCTTTAAAATATTTGCAGAGTATAGAGCACCCAGTGCAATCTCGCAGGACATACTGTTAAGAAGTAGTAGGGTCTGAGGGCATGATCGTCGTGGCATCAAACCCGAATCTGTTTGATGCCATCCCCAATCAGTAGGGGTCTTGTGCATCCCCAACCATTCTTGAACCTGGTGGTAGGTCCTGAATGAATGAAACTGCGTCTCTGGCAGGTGGAAGGCGAGCTAAATTTATTTTGTTGCTCGCGGAGGCCCTCACAAATAGGGTATAGTGTTGAGAGCAATTAAATGCCTCGTCTGCACTCTCAGTGCCTCTGCAATTCATCCATTAGCATTCTAATGAGGCGTTCCTTGTTGCTTCCATTGGAAACGAATTTCTACTGGGATGCTTTGATTATGGTGTGCTGCTCGAATAGTATACTCGATCGAATGTTATGAAACCTGTCTTCTTCAATGGCTGTTACTATTGTGCTGTAATTTGTGGCTTTGGTCACCATCTTCATAAATCCATTCCAGTCACGTACATCAGAGTTTTTGGACACCGACATAATTTAATCGTGGGATTGGCTTGTCTGGTAGCAATGCAGATTTTGGTGTGACAACCATGATTCCACCCATTTCGTGAAATGTGTTTTCACCATCAATTGTATCAACATTTATATCAGAACTAGCTGACCCGACGGACGTTGTCCTCTTTCCTAGCTATGCATACCTAATCAATTTGAACTGGAATAAATAATAACAATTATTTCAAGAAATTCGCTGTGCCTAGCGCAGGTACCACCCGCCCCACCTGCGCATGTGCGATTCTGCCCTCTGATGTCTAAGAATATGTGTACCAAATTTGGTTCCAATCGGTTCAACCGTTTAGCCGGAAAAGAGATTTTGACACACTTGGCCCAAAATCTCCCCACAATAATAAAAAATAAACGCACTCACTTCTACGTTGCTTTTGGCGATTCAGAGCTAGCAACGTACCTTTTTTTTGCTGCGCCAAATGCCGTAATTTGAAAGCAATTGTTGTATTTCTGGATGAGTAAAAAAATGTATAGAATCTGGCCCATTTCCGGGAACCAAAGAATGTAGTGGCTCTGGTGGCGGTACCAATGGCGTCAATTTCGCTTGGCCACTGGCGCAACATAATTCCGGGGCTTTTGCAATGTGGACACACAAAGTTTGCATGTTTTATTAAGCTTTTGGTATACCCGCAAATTTAAAAATACATTTCAACATTTCTGTTATTAGTATAGCAATTCATAAAACAACAAAAGTCATGGCTATTGCTACTAACAACAGAAATGTTGAAATTTATTTTTAAATTTGCGCGGGTATACCAAAAGCTTAATAAAACATGTAAAAACAGTTTTGTATCCACCTTTTAATTCTGAACAACTTTAAACTCTACAGTTTTTTTCTGTAAAATGTACAGGAGGGCAGGAGATTGCATAAAACTAATTTCCCATGTTAAATCCCTATTCATACTTACCGTGCACCACCCGGTATGTTTGACTTGTAGGATTTCAAATTCTGCGACCTAAGTTGGTACCGTGTTATGTTGGTACGTTTAATTAGTAGCATCTTGAAAAAACTAAAATTCAACTGAAAATAGAAATTAACTCCCTAGTTGTTCTGTATAACTATGTATACCACGTGTTTAGTCTATTAACAGTTACCAAAATAACTTTTAATATAAAAGGCGTGATTGCGGTGAAATAACATCGACATTTCTAAAAAAAACTCACTGAAATCTGGATAAACTTTCCGATCGAATTGACAGCACACAAATTAATTTTCTGACGGATATATGCCGATCGATGTAGCTGTTAAAACAATTGCTGCCGCACCGTCAAACGCGCAATGTTTAAATAGTCGTTAAGTTTTCTCGAATTTTCCAATTTTCTGCGCGATTTTCTTAGTTTTTCTTGCCGTAAGAACCTTCTACACAGTATTAGAAAACTTTTAAAAAAAAGATGAATGAAATCGGTAAAGTCGTTCTAAAGTTATTGCGTGACCAGAAGAAACAGGGGTTCATTTTTATATATAGAGATGATCATAAACACTCTGTATAAATGTGCCTTAGTCGGTGGTGTGCCTTGTGCTCTCATGACTGCGGAACTCTTAAGAAGCAAAGCCTCTGTGTATGTGCAAGAAAATCCAAAGGATACCATGACCTCCATAGTAAAACCTAAAAGAATGCATAAGATGCAAGATGATTTCCTCTGGCATAAACGTCTGGAAATTAGTGCCATATTGAAAACCTGCCACCACCAACCTTTCGTTAGCTTCCATTCACGAACACAAAACTTACCCTTCTTGATATTCCATTTTTTCATAGACATGTACCCCCCCACCCTTCAAACCTGACCAATTATTAATCTAATTGAATTTCATAATACGCTAAAAATTGCCCTTATCAACCTGAGAACCTACCTACCCCTACCAAACAATTTCTGTCCAACACCATCACCATCCTCAAGCCTTTAACTCCAGATGACAGATACGTCTCCCTACCTTGCATACGTTATGTTTACAATTTATTCCGCGAACTTCACATCTCCATTTTCTTTTTTCTCCCCAAGAGGAACTTCAGTTCCATCTTCGTCCACACTAAAGATTCTATTCGTTCAGACGTTTACGAACTCACCTGAAATAAAAAGACTATGCTTCTGCGTACGTAGGTCATACCTTTATAATGAAAATCCTGAAAAAGCAATAATAATTTTCTCCAAAAAACGTCCTTAGTTTAAATTCCGGTCATTTCTTTTCGATAGGTCCTCCAGTTTTGCGAGAAATGCCTCAGATTTGGCGCTTTGGAACTGAGAGGTATTCACAAACAATTTAAAAAAAAGTTCTTAATTTTCTCAGAATCATCTAAAAGTCTACCTTCAAAAATTTTATTAGCAATCTTTTGGAAAACGAGTAATTTTCTTATCACTTATCTCAGATTATTACTATAACAGAATTGCTAATTGAAATTAAATTAAATTAGAATTGTCTTAATATCAAAAATCCTAATAATGCCACAAATTCTGTCTAACACCTGAGATAAATCTTGATAAACAAATACAAAAAATGTGAACTTTAGAACTCTATCTGGATCGTACAATGGACTCAAATAAAAACACAATTAATTGATTGACAATGACAAAAGAGTTTATTTCGGCTCACACACAATAATCAATAACAAAGACCTGAATTCAATCACATGCGCTAGTTGGTACGAATTAAAGGACATAATTTCTTTCTTATGGCTTCAGACTGGAAACACTTCAAACATTAAGCACTAAAACTGATTTTCCAAAATCAACGTAGCCTTCTTTCATAAGCGGCCATGTCGCATGACACTTTACACGAACTTTAAATTCGTTGCAGCTGCACAGATTATTCTGAGTATGATGAAACTGCCTCTTCAAACAACCAAAAAGGCCAATTACTTGGCAAAATTACTGTACAGAAAGGTACACGCCGCGGTCTCCGTTATTTTTGTTATTTAAACTACCACTTCCACGAAACCATCATACTCCTACTTCCGGTAAATCAAATATAACACCAATAAGGAGCGCTTGTAGTATGCTTTCTTCCATAACAAAATTACGCGCTAAAGAAATCGTGCACCTATATGCTAAACACTAGGTTAAACACACGTCCATCACGAAATTCAAAATCCAAACGTTAAAATGTTGGAATGCAACTAATATTCATCAGAAATTCTGCAATAAAGCTTCTTGCTTCCCATGTTGAGCTATCTCACTGGAAAATTGGCAGCAGCGCTCGACAACTGTTAATAATACATGATACAATAAAAAACTACGAATCTGTTCACATCTGCTTTTACTCTAACAGCCCCTTTCAATGTGGTTGACATCTACGCTTTAATTAAATACCTTTTAATGCTACTTATATAAGCCGGAAGCTAAATTTAGAGGGAACGGTTAACATTTCCATAGGTGCAGGTAGTTCCCGAAGTTTACTTAACGTTATCTCGTATCGGATTATACAGAGCCGCGTAGGGGTGTGCAAGCGATATCTTGTTGTGTCCCCATTTTTTGTCTTATTGCAAGCGATTTACATTTACTTCTGATGCGAAAAAATTAGGTTAATTAAACTTGTCCTTGTAGATTAATGTCTAGAAAGCGGAAGGTTAAAACACCATTAATCTCATCATAAGTTCTTAATCTCATCATAAGTTCTCAGTAGTCGAGAACATTGCTGTCAGTCTGTGTTAATGGAAGCACCACCTAACTGACTGCTATGTTTCACCTCTTCTCTTTCATTGGAATAGCTATCGCTTAATGAGACTGAAACCATGTTTTCGGGTAGATACCTATTGATTTACATTCAATTTTCAACACATACGCGAAAGGCGTCGGCGTAGCCATTGTTTTGTAATCGAAACATATACAAAGGGGTAATGGAGTGTCCTGAGAGTTGAGCAACAAAGTAAACACGTGTGTTGTACGTATACCCATTGAACACACCGCCGACATACCACGAAATGGAAACACTAGCGCTTCATACACGCAAACACATCTCCACCATCCACCGAAACTGAGTAATTGTGAGGATTTATGATAGCTCGGAAATATTAATACTTGAATTGATTGGTTTAAAGAACGCGGCCATTGTTAAAGAGCACACGGTGTTTCTCACTGTTATTTTTAATTAAAAGATTTCAAACTTTCCAACTACAAGAATAAGAACACATAACAATAAACACGTAAAGAACATTAAAGTGTGAAAATAAAAATGCTGTTTCGCTTCAAAATAAAGAGTAATGTAGAAATACAACATTTGTCACAATTCCTTAAGAGAATATGGAGAATACATTAATTTGATTAAAACGATCTTTAAGATAGTTTTAGTAGCAAATTTTCAAGTACTGACATAAGAAATAACAACCTATGTTAATGGGTTACAGAGCGAGAGAGTATACAGTGCTATACATTAAGAAGTAGACATAGAAATTTACGTATATTGTTTTTACCTATGGCGCCTTTTAAGTGACAAAATCTCTTCTGAAGGGCACCTAATTTTATACTACTAAAATAACTTCTAAAAAGAATATTAAAATTTAAATTTAAACCATTCTTTCAGGAACAAAAACTCTTTTTAATACCTTGTTACTTAATATACTATATTTCGTACGAATGTAACTTTCCTATTTTTAGCTTGCGCGATTTTAAACGAAATTAATTTGTCGTCGCCCAAATGTACGATAGAAAACCACACACGAAACAATGCAACAACCGAAAATACGATAGTGTTTTGTATGCTTCATGTCTCTACAAAAGCTATATTTCTAAACTAAAGAAGTATCTTTTAGGATTATAAATTAACCCCCTTTCTCCCTTTAATATTTTTGAAAAGCGATCTCATTGAAACTAAAGATAAATTATATACTTCAATCCCTAAACAGATTAGTTATGATTTTTTCGAGCAAACTATGTGCCATTAAAGCAATAAATAAGAGAAATTAATGTGTCTGGTGATGAAAATAAAAGTCAATCTATTTCTTCAAATCAAAGTTAATTAAATTAGAATGTGAAGTCGACTTTTCCTGGACTGAAAAGAATTCCTTTACGCAAAATTAATTTTGTTATATACGCATCGGCAACTTCAGAGAGAAAAAGTAGAGGCGTGTAATCCTAAATTGTAAAAAGTGTGCTTGTTCCACACACATACAGAACGGATATCTATTACATTACACAGTGAGAGCTTCCCACTTCTCCCCCACGACAAAGCGGCGTACTTTGTTCTTAAACTTTCCAGTAACGGCGGTTTCCGCTTTATCTCCTCCACTGCCAAATTTACACGCTGATATATTCGTTCCTTTTCCCCTTCTGTAACAACAAGTAAATGCAATATTTCCTCGCGGCCTTAATCAAATATTAAACACGAACTCGCCCCGTCTTGAATATTCATACAATTTAACTGTTTAGTTTACGAGATGAAACGGTAGTATGGTTTACGAGAAAGGAAAAAGGGCTTAAGAAAGAAATGGTAAAACTTTTCGAAATAAGCCCGAATGGTTATGCGCCGCTGTGAACACTCCACGAATCCAGTTTTATTTTTCTATCCTAAGTGGTTTTTGTGTGCTTTTCCTCAGACGTAGGATTCGATAACCGATATCCCGACTTATTGAAAATGTTTTCCTGTACACGTTTCGTCGTCAATGAACCTAATATTGTACAAGACACGTTTCGGTAACTCGGCGAAAAATTCCTTAATTAAAAACAATCGAATTTGACGCGACTACCTACCTAAATTCGATTAATTCGCCTTAATTGGGTTATTCTCGCCCATAGAAATATGCAAATTGGGAAGGTATAAATTGCTAAAGCCGTTTGTTGTGGTGTTTAATATCGAAAAGATTAACGAAACCCTTTTACATATTTATAAACAAATTTTACGACGCTTCTTATTTGTTACATTTTGCGATCTCTTTGGTAATGTGTTTACACAACTGCAATTAACATTTTTCGTATGTTCTGGAGTTGTTCTTGTTGAAATATATAAACTCAATCAGAACTTCTTGGAAAAGCTTCTTGAAACGTTACTGATTTCGCCCTAGGGAAGACGGTTACCAAGGCATAAAGCAATAATTGACACGTGAAAAGTGAATGATGATCATGCCGGACAACAAATCTGCTCATTTTTGATTAATAATTTATGGAAATGCTTTTAAACATAATATAAATCAGATGAAGATATAAAACCTTGAGCAGGCTACTGTGAGATCTGTAGATAGGAAACCAAGAGCTTTATTAGAGTAGATTTTATCAGAAATTTTGGGAATGCTGAACATATTTTAAATACTATTCACTCCTCTCTTTTTTTCGTGAATGTTACATGCATTTTGAGCCCAATATTTTTGCAGATTAATTCCGTAACGTGAGGTGATGGCACTGCTCTTTTCTCAAAACCCGCCGCTTAAAAGGCCAGCTAGCTTAGGGATGTTAATATTTAAAAAGACATGAGATACCTACTTTAAGACGCGAATAGACTGGAAAGTTTTCTCACGCAAGCTGCTGTGTGATAGCACTGTCGCGTGACAATTTCATTCGACCGATCTGAATTTGTGAGAAAACTTCCCCGAATGTTTCGTATACGTTTCGTCTAGCAAGTTTTACTGCCGTAAATTACTTCTGTGATAATTGTCGCAAGTTGACTTAAAGTGGTTTTTATACTCGTAGCTGTCCCTGCTGTCGGACAGCGGACTTGCGTGAGAAAACTTGCCAGTCTATTCGGGCCTTTACAGTCGCTAATTCGGTAGGTTAGGTACGTAACTTACCATATTATTGAGCAGCACCCCGTTTTTTTAAGTGTTTGAACCTTTCCCGTACAAAACTGGGAAGTATTGAAGGAAAGCCATAAAATAAAATAAAATAGTGTCAATATTTTGCAACGAAATAATCCAATAATCTTGATGGTTCTAAAGTTCTAGAGATTTTAATTCGTCATCGTCATTATAAAAGTAAATGTTCTAGTTCGAGTTGATATCAAGCGTAGGGTTACGTTTACGGAGAAACAGGTTGAGTGTTTGCATGTATCGAGCAGTAATCACACCTTTCTTTAAGGTTTTTCCAATTACCCGATCAAGTGAAGTTATCCACCACCAAAAAGCCACATTTGAAATTACAACAAAACCAGTTTTTTAAATCAAAAATCAAGTGAAAGTAAAGAAATGATCATGTCCGTGTTAAAGAAAATTGCAGTTATGACTGAATGTTAGGATTATTACCTAACTCTTTAAGCTAATTATAATTTTTTTTAAAATTTAATTGGTATTAATCGTTCGCATGTGCGTGTGGTACTTTGTTTGCAGGCCCTAAGAGCCTTTCTGTCTTACAGCTTATTGATTGATTTTTGTCAAATAAATTTGTGTCGTGTGTAAATGATCAGCTGTGTATTTCATCGAGCCCAAATGATGCGAGTGGTTTAGTGACCTTTTGCCTTTTCACATAGCAATATAAACGTATGGAAAAAAAATTATTGCGGGTCTGACTTATAATAAACCCAAAAAGCAGTATATGAGTGTGCATTGAGACAGAATACAGAACAAACTAAAAGCGCTATGCAATTCTTGCCTCTCTTGAGTACTGAGTGCTACTGTCAATGTCGACGTTGGTAAAGTTTGTCTCGTTCACACTCATATAATGCTTATTAGGTTTCTTTCTACCTTATTTTGTCAGATCCACAATCCATACCTGTGTATCAAACAGATCAAAGTGCAATGGACTTGTAATTAAACGTGGATTTTAAATTAGAACTTGAAAATAAGACCCTGTAAAGAAAATTACATGTCAAATTCCGTACAAAAAAATCTTCGATTAATAAGGGGGATATTTAGAAAATAATTCGATCATGTATCTCTGCAAACTATTCCCTCTTAGACATTGACCAAGCCACATTCTTTTCCTTCTCAAAATTGTGTTATACAAAGATCTTCCCTCTTCTATTCTTTCCTAGTTCTGTCAGACCACTTTTCCATAGCTTCAATTCTTTTCTTATCTCTATCAAAATTGTTCACGTTCACAGTCGTACAGCATAACACTCCATACAGAGCACTTCGGTATTCTGTTTCTTAGGTTCATACCCAACTTACTGCACAGTATTCTACTTGACAAATACTACTGACAAATGCTTCTTTTGCCATTCCAATGCGCGTTTTTATTTCATTCCAACTTTTCCAATGATCTGTTACAGATGGTTCCTAGATATTTACAGCTTTCTAATTATTCCAGCATTTCATCTTTAACATACACTTGCATTTCTTTTGCCTCTCCAATTCTCATTACCTTATGTCTTCCTATCTTATCAAGGTTTTTTTCTATATTATTACATTGATTTTTCCACCACCTTTTCCTAAGTTCATCAGTTTCTTTTCTTATCTTCGTATTTAGCCTCCGATATTGTCTTCCTCCTCTTTCGGTATTGATGTGTTTGTACCTTCTTCTTTCTTCCATCCTTTCCTGATTTATCCAAGGTTTCTTTGGTCTTATTCCTTTCTTACATCCAACATTCTCTTCAGCCGCTTTGATTATTTTTTCCTTCACTCTACATCTTCCACTTGTGGCGACTTTAGATGCATTATTTCTTGACCCATCAATTTCCCCACTTCATCCAGGTTCATAAACTTTAATTTGTCTAAGTTCCATTTGCTTTTTCCCGCTCCTTTCACGATTTTAAGCCAAATTCTGATGCCCGTTTCTGTATTGCTTCCGGTAATGATTTCCAGGGGATTGCCAGGTGTACAATCTTTTCTTATTGTTACTAAACCATGTGTTTGTAACTATAATAGTTGTTTCTTTGTAGAAATCTACCAGTCTATACCCTCTGTCATTTCTCTTTCCACGTTCATACATGCCAGTAATCTCTTCCATTTCCCACCACTGCATTCCAATCGCCCATTACGATTTTACAACAACCATCTCCTTCTTCCTCGATTATACCTACTTTCTCTCCTTGCGTTTACTTTTTCTACTTCCTAATCTTCGTGGTCAGTGATGGGCATGTACACGTGAATCACTAACATTTCCTTAGGTAGAGTCATCACTAAATTACGTACGTTACACACCTGGAGTTCCTTGCCAACAATACATCCTACTTCGTTTTCTCTTTTTTTTTAACTTTGCATCACCACAATTTCCTTGTCCCTGTCCCTTTTATCTTGTTTCACATACTCCAATCAAATCCAGTCCTGTTTGTCCTCTCTGCACAGCCATTTTGTTCTGGACTACATGAATTCGTAACTGACGAGGTAACTGACAATGTTATACCATTCTCCATCATAAGTTTCCGCACTTCAGCGTTATCGAACTCCAAACCATCGTCGTATTCAAAAATTCTTACTGCTCATTCAAGTCGATTCTTGACAATTTTTAACATCTCGGCAATTTTTCTTACAGTCTCGGACTTTTCTTTGAGAAAACAAATGCATTTTCGATTAGTCTCAAGCTCAAGTAAAACACAAAAAATATTTTGATCCTCTTAACGAAAGACATTCTATGGGACCACAAATATCAGCCGCTATTGCTTCTCTGGTTTGGTTATTTAAATACAAAAACTCTGGCTTTACCGTATGTGCAGATTGCTTGGTCTGCTGCTGGCAAACTGAATGCAGTTTCAACCAACATTTTTTGTGCTGTAGGCAACCAGCAGCGCAAATATCTTAAAGAAGCAACTGTTTTTAAAATCACCTGATTCGCTGCGCGATCTACCTTATCCTTATCCCAAGATTATATTCAGCTCCTTTGCTACGTTTAAAGGCACTCCGCTGCGTGCTGCGCGTGCTTTAATGATTATACACTGGTATCTTAATATACTATTTTTGACAGTTTAGATTCGCCGCCTTTAAAAAAAGAGGTTCCATTAATGTACAGCCCCAAAACTGAACAAAGGTAGTGCAGCGAAAATTTATTGTAACTTTCAGTACACATGATTTCTATTACATACCAAAAGTCCTTTGTTTTGCATTGATAGGTATCTTAATTGGATCACATTTAATCCAACAAAGAGCGCCTGACCAATTAACGTTTATAATTGAAGTAAATAAGATCGTCAAAATATAATGAGGTACCGTTTCTAAAGTAGCAAACCTACGTATGCTGTAACTGCAGTACAGTCCGCATGCAAATTATCTACTACCATCATTTGGATGGATTTCATAAAGCAGCTACTCCCTACCGCAAAGAATTTCCACACAAAGTTATAATTTAATCAGAACAAATTACGTTGCTACCTTTTTCTACACACATAATAAGGAACCATAAAATAAAACACAGTCGTAAATATGTAGATGGTTTAAAATACATATTCATACTTTTGCTCTTTCATTTATTACCCAGGGAAATGTTTCGAAAATTTCATGCACGATTCGGAAAATTGGTTACATTAGTTTCCATTTTCTTACTTATCTCGGTAATATTTTTTAAAGGAAAAACCCCTTGCCTTTTTTTTTAAACTTTTATCTCTCTAGTAACCCTCTTAGACATAAATATTTCGAAAACTTTCTTAGTCCCCTTTTAACTTTTGACGAGAAACTTCTGTCAACTCTTTTTAAATTGTTTCATAGATAAAATTACGTTTCTTTGTTTCTTTGTGCGTTGGGGCTCGCGAACAACATGTTGAACTTCAAAAGTGAAAACTAATAGTATAACATCGAGAAAAACAATGTAAATCTTGCTACTTTGTTACGTAAACGCCGTCGCGTTTTAAGCTTATTCGGTGGTTCTTTCAGAAGGTAGAGCGAAGATAATGTAGTTTATGCTTTTGGAGAAAAGCACTAAAGTTACTTCAGGAAGCCGTGTACTTTGTTTTATTAAAGATTACACAATGAACTGTTTACATTTGCCAATTTTTTATAGGCAAAAACGTTTTGTTTATGAGACGCTTAGGTACACAAAGCGTTTTTATGATGTGCTTTGTTCCATACTGAATAAATACTAGAAGTGTGATTCTTTGCTATCGTAACTGTCAAGTTTAAAATGCGATTTTGAACATTTTAAAGTCGGTGGGAGGTACGTATTTTATATAGGGAATAATTATTCTCCCGCTATTTTTCCAACAATTAGGTAAATTAGGTCTGTTGTGCCTCCGCAGTGTAATCCAACGCAAAACTAAAAAGTGCCAGTTTCATTTTAAGACAAAAGGTCAAACCTCAATTATATTTTAACATTTTTGTTAACTGTATTGGAAAAGTATGGGAAGGAAAATTCTACGATCAAATAAACTTACCTGAAGTTCGATCAGAATTATAGGCATCCCATCCAAAGATGTTATTAATTTAACAACGTAGGATGTTTAAAGATAACTATTTCAGTTTGAATTACACTAATAAAATTTATATTTCTTGGTGGAGTTACATATTGGAAATACTGCGAGCGAACTCGCTTCTATCCATAATAACGTTGGAGCTCCTACTCCACCCTGCAGAGTCCCTAAAAATTGCATCTCCGCTCTTTTTGCAGCTGATGTGGACGCGTGCCTATTCGAGTGAGATTTGAAGATGCTTGTGTCAATACCCGCTAACTGCAGAGTGCACTTTATCCCATCTAGTTTTTGTTTCGAAGCGGTTCTATATAAATCTTTGGTAGGTTAGGAATAGACCTTCTTTGCCTTATTTTTTACTCTCCTGTAAGTACCTCTGGAAGCAGTAGAAAACACAGAGGTGGGGATCGTCGAATCTGGGTAGAATCAAGCGTCTAGGAGTTGCTAATATGAGCAGGTTTATTAACTTCATGGACAAAGCATTTCAAAATTAATTAAAAATTTGCCACCCAAACGCAGTTGTATGGATGGCCTTAATCTTCCCACCCCCTTCATAAATCTCTTGAGCATTGGATCCTCACCTAGGTTTCCTGGCAGAATTAATGACAGCGCTGCCCTGTGCGAGTTGATGGTAACGATGTGTTGTAGAAAAGAAGTCACTTCTTGAGTTGATGTCTGGAAGACGTCATCTCCTAAAGCTTCTCGGAAATTCCACCAATTTCTGAATGTACTGCCATATTGTGAGGTTGTAGGTTCCGAAATAGAGTTTAGACCCGTATCGACGGCGTTTACATACACACCATTGCTTTCTGGATAATAATATTTATTTATAATATTGATATTTATAATAACCGAAATTCCACCAGGGTAAGTTTGTGGATGCAAGCGGGTGGGCTTCTTGGCTGTAAGGGTATATTAACGTCCGGTCCGAAATAAAGAGGTTTGCCTATTGCCAGTTTCACAAATACTGGGAACCAAGGTTGTGAAGTCCAGTCTGGATTTCCTAAATTTCTCCATTGATGGGTAACAAATGTATCTGGGGGTGCGATTACTCATTTTCTCCTTGCTACTATTGCTTGAAAATAAATTTCCAATTATATACCGGGTGAATAAAAAGTAAGGAACATTGATGCTGGAGCCGTTACTATTGGTCATATCAAAAAAAGTTGGTTATAAAAGTTGAATGTTTAAATATTTGCCACAATCTGACGGTTTTCAATTTTTTTTCTGACGTCATAGTTTCATATCATGGCAAAAATTTTCAAATGGCAACATATATTTCTTTGGCAATGTTAGACGGCCTTTTGTTTTCTTTCACGTATTAAACAAAGATACGTAAAGGTCACGTTTCGTCATCCTTGATCTGGAAAATACCCTACGCGCATCTTTGCACCCTTACTAAACTATCGACTGCAATACGAATTAAAGTCCTCTACGATTTCGAATAGCAGCTACATAAGTAGGTAGTCTAAAACCATTATTCAATGTTTACTAATTTTTCTTGATGTTCTCGCATATGTGAAACTGTTCTGCTTTCCTATAATTAAAGCATTAACCATTGAATACATTGTAACTGAACGAGTTCTTGTTTTGCTGCGTTGAAAACACATTAACTTCAATCTGAAGTGACATGAATGTAATTTAGTTGGCTGTTTACAGCTAGTAAAATGGCATTTGAAAGACAATATTTTTCATCAATTTAATTTACAATGTTATTTTTAAAATGGATATCTATAATTATTAATTTAGGAAACATTAGATGTTGAGCGTTGGAGATCAACCTACTGGGACAGGGTCAAAGATTAAACGTATGCTCCCGCCACTTCATTATAGCTTTGCGTGGGTTTATTAATTTTTATTACCCCTGATTTAATGTTATCAATTATTTCTCCAGATTAATTTTCCTCGTCATCCAAATACTACTACTCCCACTCGCCCATCCTGATACTATTCTGAGATACTTTCTGCATGTTTCTTAACACGATTAACTTTAAGTTGCCATTTATTGCCACTCTTTTAGTAAACATAACAAAATTTCTGAAAACATTTTTTTAAACCTTCTTTAAAGCCATAAACTTCTTCCGCACTTCAGGGAACTGACATTTTTTAGGAGTCTTCGAGGGAGTCTTATTGAAAATATTTCCAGGTTACAATTTAAAAAAATCTCATTGAAAATAAATCTTTGTAGGAGTCTTCAATTAGATTTTAATAGACACTTTAATTAAATTAATTAAATTTAGAAGTTCTAGAGACAGCTCTTTAGAAGCCTTATTTTTATTTTTTAGAGATATTTTTTAATTGAATCCTACTATCAAAGACCTGAAAAACTTAAAAATTTTTGAAATTTTAACTTAAATCTATATCTATATCTTTATGTAAACGTTCATCGGGAGTAAGAAACACTACTAGCTTTTTTTTGGGAATACAAGTTGATATTCTTTGAAACTTATTTAGTAGGTTTACGGATGTTTTTAAAAATATCGAGATTATTTCCAAACTTCGGGAAACCTGGGCGATCATTTTATTGTGTTTCCTTGATGTTTTCGTGTGAGATTTTGTAGTTTCGATGGACGCAAGAGTTCTGGTGCATTCAATAAACCTAGATTTCCAAAATTCTTGATCGGTAATTCAGAAATTAATCACATCGAATCTCATGGGAGAATTAAGAAAATAATATCAGTACACTTGCCTTGAAGTTGAACACATTTTTCTGCGGCAAAATTCAGCACTGTTATCAAAAAACAATTAACAACACTAAAAGATGTAATAGAAGACAAAAGAGTCTTCGAATTTAGTTATTCGCTGTTTTTTAAGCTGGAATATTGTCGCACGTTCAATTTATTAATCCTATTGGATATCAACTCAAAATAAGGCGATCAAAAGTAGAACAAATAGACTAAAAGAACACAATAGAACCAGTTTAAAAACAGTTTTAATAACCTTCTTGGCAAACTCATTTTTCGTAATCTTTTAGACATCTCGGAATTTTCTTAAATATCGTACTACATCGTTCTCAAAGTCTGCTAGCAAATTGTAATACAATTATTTGTGGCAGTCGAGGTGGAAACTATTATAAAAGTTTTTGAGAATTTTATAATGTTGGTTAGAAATATTTTTGGAAAAACCTTCTTGGACACGTTTTACGATTCTAATGTTCATGAAAATATTTTTAAAAGTCGTCTTATCTTATTGGAAGTTAGTCATTAAAGACTTTGCTGCAAACTTTTGGTGAAATTTTTTAAAAATCCTTATCGGCTTCTCGCGGTTTTTCTAAAAACCTTAAAGAAACTTTCTTCTGGAATAATTTGATATAAATCTCTTTAAACACCTTTTGTAAATGTTCATAAGAAGTTTAGGAAACAAATTTGTTCTTGAATTCTTTTAAAATTCCTTGAATTAGTAACAAATAATATTAACCGAATTAATAAATATATTTGACAAAATTTAATACGAATAAAAAAAATCGAAGTATAGAATCTACTTAGAATTTCTATACTTTCCCTAGAATGTTGTAGAATCCTTTTAAAACCTTCTTTAGGATTTTTTTAATAATCCGTATCTTCTGTATTTCGAAATAAAATATACGCTACGAATCCGCAAAAGCATGTGGCATATGAGGAAACTTCCCTTTAGCCTTCCACCCTCTTGTTCGTCCGCGCTTGCACAGCTTCCAATTTTTCAACGTCGACATTTTCGGATCGGTTAGGATATCCGAATATCCTTTGAATTAAAATGTTATTAAATACAAAATTAGAACAGAATTATATTAATTAATATGATCAGCAGACCTATTGCAATTCCCAGTTTTGTTCATAATGTATCGAGATTGCTGAGTGGGTAGGCTGATTCAAATTCGAGAGCCCCCATGGGGATCTCGGAAGCTGTAAGAGATAGGTAGGTAGTTTAAATTTGTCAAAGATGCGTATATTGATGCTGAACAAAATAACGAAATTGAAAAAATTCCGACTACATTCGGAAAAAACCAAATTTTGCAAAATCGTTTTTATTTTTTACCGAAGTTATTTAAAAAGGTATTTCAAAATAAATGACACATTATTATGGTCACTTTTTTCCCTCTATAAAATGGCTAGTTTCATTTTTACTTTTTGTGTCACTTGATAGAGCATTTTTTTCTAATTTCAAAAAATGATCACTATTTTTTTAAATGTTGTTAAAATATCTTCTTTTTTGCCTGGCAAACTGTGTCTTGGATAGTGTATTGTTAGTAGTTTCTTGCGTTTTTACGAATTAATAGCGCCATTTCTTATTAGAAAAGTCTTTTCTAATGGATTTTTGTATTGGGTTATTTAAAGTACTATTTCATCTTCCGGGAAATATTTTTTTAATAAATAAAATTAATAGTTTCTTTTGTGGTCCGTAGTCATGTTGTCATTGTTCTCAATTATAGTGGACCTTTATTCAAATTTTCATATCCATTGACCTATTGAAATGGGTTTCGGATAAACTGTTCTTGCGTCCAATTTAACGTTGTTACATGAAATATATTTATTAATTTCAGTGCTTTTCCTTGGTTTAATTGGTCAGAAATCCGGAAAATAAGCTACAATATAAATTCTGGTACCAGTTGATTATAACGAATAATTAATTACAAGTGCTGTGGCGCATGTATAATAAATGCAAGAAGGGTGGACTGTTTAGGGTAACATACCATACGCCGACCAGTCAGGTCTGACAGATAGTGGAACATGTGCTTGCGACCGAAGTTGACGTTTTCGGTTCGGTGTATCATAATATAATGTGGAGGTTACATTTTTTATTATGCGCTTTCTGTTTGTGCAATTATTTAAAAGGTAGGTACGTGTGTTTGTTTGTCCCATTGCGCGCACTTCCCCAAAGAAATTCGTCTCTTTAGTTGTAATTGTAGGTTCACATGCGAGCGTGCGATTTTCGCGAAGATGTCACGAAAACTTCTAGTCGGTGTGATTTGTCAACCTAGCAGGTTATGAAATATTTAATCACGAATTCGCTCCAAGAACAATCTGATGACATGAAAAACGAGACAATTTTTGTACAAAGCGTCAACTGACTTCATTATCTATCTATTAGTTACCCGATGCGTTAACGTCACAACCTAATTACCGCTGGATCGAAATTAACTTCTCAACCCTTACAAACTCGCAAGACGTGTTATAAATAGGTGTAACTATAAGCATATCAAATTTCTTTAAGGGTCCCTACCATATGCCGTCTAACATTACAAATTAAATTAATTTATGTCGCCGAGAAAAACAAAGTGGCAAGTGCGTCGCGTTTAATCCGCGCCAAGGAACATTTTTTAAAATGATAAGGCATTATGTAGTGCATAATCAGAAACAAGGGTAGATTGTTATTAATGCTGTCAGACAGCATACCACTGAATCCTATTATACTACGCCTTTGTTCATTTAAGTCCATTCGAACAATCCCCGCATTGCAATTTTCGTGTTAATTTAAATAGAATGTGTCATATGAAGACAATGGGAGAACGATGGGGGTGATTTCGGCTTTCGGGCAACGTGTCGAAATTAAGTTTATTCTTATTGGTGGAGTAGTTGGGGGTGGACGTAGTGTTTACCTAAATTGCCGCGCGCTACCTTTTGTAGCCACGGCCAGGTGGCATACCCACTACAGGCAGATGTCTCTGTTCTCGTGTAAATAGCAGATGCCTCACGCGTGCTTAATAAACTGTTATATAAATGTTCGATGAGCGATTCTTTTTATTATTCTAAGCCTAAGGGAAGGTACGTTTTAACACTTCGAAGTTTGTAAATAATCGGATCGACTTACAAAAGGCAGACGGTTTAATTTTGTATTGGCTTTTACACGTGCCTATTGTAGGCTCCCCTAATCGTGCATCGCCTTTTTATTTGATGGCTCAGGTCGAAAATGTTTTACCCTATATTAGATCAAAGGTGCCTTTTTGAAGAACCTAATCCGTATTTGAGCTTAGGAGTAATTTTTTTCACTCAGCTCTCAATCATTACAAAATAGGAATTTAATTGGATCGGAAAAATCTCCTATTCACAATAACGACCCATTATAAATAACGGTAATTTTGATAATGTTGCAGATGTTGAAGTCTAACGTTACTGTTTTAACAAATATCTCAATTTGCAAATACAAATTTTGAAAGTGGTCCAAAGAAGAAACTAAAATATGCGTCTGACGGGGTTGGTATGGGACGAATAATAATTGAACTGTTCGTATATCAGGTACTATTCTAAAATTGGGAACTGATTAAATAAATATTTGAATAATACAATAGTCACAGAATTTGAATAACTACTCTTCTTAGTTACTTTTCTGAATGTGTTAGGAATGCTTTGTTAATAACGTCAACCTCAATGAATGTGCAGTTTGTGTATTCATCATATGTTGATCATACAAAATTCAGATGTAGGTACGTACCTAACAATATTTTGAAAATTTTATCCATGTTATTACTCTTCTGAGATTCCAGTAATTTTAATTATTCAAAAAAATTGATTATGGAATATTCAAATAGTATGTATACAATTTTTTTTAATTTTGGTCAGATTATTTTATTTAGATTTGTTATTCACAAATTATGAAATTTCAAGAAACACGCTCGCTAATAAAGAGTAATAATTTCATGTAGTAGGCATAATTTTAGGTAATGACTGTAATAATTGATTTCAATTTTATACTGCATTTTAAATTACTGATTTCTGGATACTCCAGCCAGATATAGAATAGCTCTGGCTACAATACAAAGGGCAGTTTGATACTACAGTGGCGTCTTTTGTTTTTCTTAAAAATTTTAGGTTTTGTCTTTAAATAAAAAGGTTGATTTGGTGGGACCTCTTTTATTACGTTTTTACATGTTTCTTTTAGGACCAGTTGAAAATTACAGGGGCGTATCGAGTATCTTTCTTCTTTGGAATTGGTTCAACACCTATAAGCTTCACTGTCCTACTCTTCGGCATTTTATCGAAGCTAAACATTGCGTATAAGCATCAGGCTAATAACAATCTTCCGCTTATTTTATGTGTAACGATTATATATTCTACATCATAATTCCTAAAACTACCATTATTTACCAATGCCTTACAACGTGTAATCTACCGAGTACTAATCAAAATTATAACTTATTCTTTTTTTTGTTTCAGGTGAGTTTAATTCACCGTTCTACCGTATTCGGGTAAGTTAATTAAATTTATTTTATAGCGTATGTTAAATTGAAATTTTAATAGGTTTGAATGAGTGGGCTAAGCCGCTCTTTAAAGGTAAGGGTAGATAATGTGATTACTTAACCACAAGGGTAGATAAAGTGACACAGATGATTGTGCATTCTAATGATATCGGTCATTGTTATTTCAACTGGGACGCGGAGCACGATATAAAATGGTCTTCAGATCATATGATAATGCTGTTTCTATGGAAACGACCACGACGGCAAAACCTAACCTTGAAATTTTTGACGTGTAACATAACATTCAGAATTGTCAGAAGTTTTACAATGATTTATATGACTTCTGCTATAAAATAAAGTTTTATAGTATACACGGCGGTAAAGGGAAACTCACCACCTATAAATTGATTATTAAAAATATAATTACATATATCCAAGATATGACTGTGTAAAATACACGTATCATAATCAATTTATTATAAACTTGGATCAAATTACTTATGAACTACACTTGAAAATGGAAATGGAAAATAACTTCTAGAAAAATTGGCGACCCACCAAGGCAAAAGTCTAACATTAAATACATTTATTTCATAAGTTTCATCGAATTAAAAATTATTTCAGGTTTTCGCTCATAGAGTAACTATAATTGTTCAACGTCTAGTGATCAAATACTGTAATTTATTGCTATTGCCTACCAACTTTTTTTTAAAAATTGGAAAAGCCTGCCATATTTTAGGATTACCCTCCCTATAGTGTTGAAAATTGAAATAACAACCGACTTAGTGTTCAGACGCGATGAATTTTTACGGTCGAAGGAATATCAACAGACTTTTGAATATATAATGTTTGTTTGGGAAGGAAAAAGGTTGTATTATAACATACAGCTTCATCATATTGTAAACGAAGCGTTTTTCTGTTTGTTCCAGCGCACTAGTTTTGTATACAAATTCTGTAAGCGACGATTGCCTTTCAACTCTTTTGATATCGAGGCGAAATTTGCCAGTAGGATATATCCTTTTGCTTCAACTCCTAATTTCTCATATCACAAGTAGATTACTAACTTTGGACAAAAGCCACAATCATATTTGACGCAACCATTCGAAGTTTCCATTGTAGCCAACTTTGACGAACGTTCGCATGTTTAATACAACATTTATCAAGTCCCGTGTGACCGATGATGTCAATGTGTACTAAAATAGGCAATCTCTTTTTCAATTCATTAAGTAATTTATTCCGTCGAGAACCAATTAGCTATATTACTTAATAGTGGTACACTTACTACGACTTTGGGAAAGAAGTAGGTTATTTAAAAAAAACCAGTTTATTTGCGTATTAAGTAAATTATAGCGCACGTCAAACCAATGTAATTTAGTAGTAAGTCGAAAAATCTGCTCGAAAAAGACTGTAATTTGGAGTACTTTCGATGCAGGAAGGGTGTAATTTAGTCGTTACTGATTTGAGGTGTTTATTATTCAACTGACGAATGTCACTCGTGCGGGTATACATTAAAAAGTTTAGAGTTCTTTATTGCTATCAAGAAAGTTGTTACGACTTATGGACACACTGTCTTTCTGCGTACGCTCTAAAAGTATAATCATGTCATAACTCTGATTATTTTACCAGCGATGGACAACGCTGATACATGTCCCAGTTCATAATCAAATTAGTAGACTAGGAAACTCAGTTCTGTAAGTGCAAGAAGGTTGTCCAACAAACAATCTGTCTGTAACTCTCGTGAAATAGGTTGCATTCCACCAACGAGTTTGTATATTCAATGTGAAGTTACCAAGTATGCAAACTGCATGTAATATATTCAGATACAATTTACTCCTTAAACGTCGTCCTTAATAAACACAATAAAAGCTACTTCTAATATTGCGGACCTTGTCTTGAATATATTAATTTTTACTTTACGATATTTTCAATAGTTAATTCTTTTATATTGAGACACAGATTAGACCAAAAAAAAAGGTTACAATTCCAAAACGTAATGCTAATGAGTCTATGAAATAATGTAAGTGAGGGAATTAAAAATGGGATTTTAGGGAATTAGGGGACATTTTAGAAATATAACAATGAAATTGAGACAAAAATAGAGAAACAGTGACAATTTGTGTGTAAACTTCCCTTCGATTTTTACCTGCAGATTTTAAAATCATTAACGGAACCGTAATCGTGTGTTACGGGTTCATTTTTGGTTTATTTTTGCGTTATTTATTATGATTTTTAGGTTAGGAATTTTGTTTGTTTTGTTTTGAATATCATCCAATAGGCGTTCTCATTTCCTTAAATCTCTTCTTTTGATTTCTTCGCTTCCTTCTGTTCTTGCAACTTTCCTACAATTTTATCTTTCTTTTGGGAATCTAAAAGCTTCTTCTTCACTTCCTGCTTTCACTCTTCTAATCTTGTAGGTTTTTGTGTAAAACATTTTATTCAAAGATACGTTTGTGAGTCATCTTTTGCAATTTTTTCTAAACTACGCTATTCTTCCCCGCTCTTTTCAAAAATCTATTCTTCTTTTCCCGCTTACTTTTTATGTTCCTTATTTATTGGTAGTACTGATCTTTTTTTTCAAAATTTTCTACGTTTCGTTTCCGTTGTTGATAATTGTCAATTTTGTCATTGTGTGCTAGTGAGGTGCGGATTTGTGTAACCGTTTTAGTCCAAATTTTTGAGATTTTTACCCTCGTAAATACTCGATCTAAAGGAATTAGAAGTCTTCCTTATATAAATACCCTATTTTGGGGATCAAGAGTAGAGGAGAAGCACATTTGTGCGTTTTTCCATCTACAACTAATATACCGAGTGGTGACTTGAACAATGCACCATAGGAATTTCAATCGTAATTTTTTCATTTCTAATTATTGGCTTCCCTAATTATTTTAGAGTATATTTAAGTTGAAATAAAAGACCAGCGGGTTGGGTAAAATTCAACACTTTATTTACTGTTTATCGCAATCGATTTCGGCCTAACAGGCCATCATCAGAATTAAACTCGTGTCTTCTAGTTTCTGTCACACACTTCAACTCCAATTTCATGTATTTCAATATAATTACGCATTTTTCGTTGTACTCATAATAAATGTTTTTTTAAAATTTTATCCATCTTCTTATCATATGACGCTACGCCTGATGGCCTGTTAGGCCGAAATCGATTGCGATAAACAGTAAATAAAGTGTTGAATTTCACCCAACCCGCTGGTCTTTTGTTTCAAATAATGAAATTCAAATTAGAAGAGTTCATCAACAAAATATATTTAGGTTTTTTTGTAGCGAAAAAAATTACGAATCCATGCATACTATAGCTTTTTATTTGTTGAACCAAGAAATTGGATAACTAAAAACTGGCGCTTTTAAGAAAATCAGTGGTGCCATGGCAGTTTGAGATCCAACAAAGCTCTTAGTAAGTAATAAACTTCAAACTAATAGCAAAAGCAAGCGCTTTTGTTTGATTTCATAACTACATGGAATTTTATTTAATTATTTATTTTTTTTTATCTACTTTATAAAGGCGACAGTTTTTAATTTTTAAATTTTTACTGTTTACTATTGAAATGCGAATGATGCGTTCGTCAAGTCACCACCCCGTATACAGGCTGATTCAAATTCGAGGGCCACCATGGGGATCTTGGAAACTGTAGGAGATAGTTATTTATTATTATCCCTCTCACGTTTTTGGGCCCTCAACAGGCATGCGCCCAATTACAGAGTGATCCGCATAATGCTATTTAGAGGTGCCTCTGCAGAAGGTCTTAAGTTGGTCTATACTACTCCGGTATTTACCTTACGAATTAGGAAAACTGCAGGAAAACCTAATTCGGAGTAGCCGGTAGAATGCTCGGAACTGGTGTCAGGTAATTTCCATCTCCGCCACAGATGAAAAATTCACCTCAACCCAGGTTCGAACACCCGACCTCCGGATTTATAACCCATTGCTCTACCACTGAGCAATAAATCCGATATAGATATAGATAGGTAGGTAGTTTAAATTTGGCAAAGTTGCGTATTGTGATGCTGAACAATGCCGTTTTGAAACTGAAAAAATTCTTACTACTTTCGGAGATAAAAACCAAATTTTGAAAAATCGTTTTTATTTTTTACTGAAGTTATTTAAAAAGATATTTCGAAATAAATGCCTGATGCCACTTTTTTCTCCTGTACAAGATGCTAATTTTAAATCAATTTTAAACCAACATCAACTTTGTTTTTTATTATGGCAGTAATTTTTACTTTTGTGTCATTTGATAGAGAATTTTCTTCTGATATCAAAAATGTAATCATCACTCTCTTTTAATAAGAAATAGCGCTATTTATTTGGATTAATAGGTACGAGGTAAGTAATTAAAAATTTTTTCTTTAGGTTATCGATTTCGCTACCTTTAATATAGCATCTTCGTACCTTTGCTGAAATATATAAGTACATATGACTTCTTGTTTGTAGGGTTACATTACAACAAGAAGTCATATGTACTTATATATTTCAGCAAAGGTCCGAAGATGCTATACTCGTATTAAAGGTAGCGAAATCGATAACCTAAAGAAAAAAAAATTTAATTACTTACCTCATACCTATTAGTCCAATTAAGAAAAGTAATTACCTACTATGGAGACATACATCAATAAAAATAGCGCTATTAATTCGTAAGAAACTGCATACGTACAGTATGCCCAAGTCAAAGTTTTCTAGGCAAAAAAGAAGATATTTTAACAATATCACAAAAATTGTGATGTTTACATTTTCTATCAAATGACACATAAAGTAAAAATTACTTTCATCAGAAAAAACAAAGTTGATGATGGTTAACCGGAGACGAAACGTCGGATTTAAAATTTCAAACTAGCATCTTGTAGAGAGAAAAAAGTGACCATAATAATGTATTATTTATCTCAAAATATCTTTTTAAATAACTTCAGTAAAAAATAAAAACGATTTTGCAAAATTTCGTTTTTTTCCGAAAGTAGTAGGAATTTTTTCAATTTCAAAACGGAAGTTTGTTAAGCATCAAAATACTTTGCCAAATTTAAACTACCTACCTATCACGTACAGTTCCCCAGATCTCCATGGTGGCCCCCGAACTTGAATCGGCCTGTCTATTACCTTGCTCGCCGGATTTCAGCCCTTTGTAAGTAACCATTTTTGTCGTATCGTTTTGTACGCCTTTGGCGCTATTAATTCGCAAAACCCCAAGAAACTGCGAACATACACTACTCCAGACAAAGTTTGCCAGGCAAAAAAGAAGATATTTTAACAATATTTAAAAAATAAAAAGTAAAAGTCGCTTCCATTCCATAAGAAAAAATAAAGTTGATGCTGTTTGACTGGAGACGAAACGTCAAACTTAAAACTGAGATCTAGCATCTTGTAGAGGGAAAAAAGGGGCCATAATAATATGTGTCGTTTATTTTGAAAAATCTTTTTGAATAACTTCGGTAAAAATAAAAACGATTATGCAAACATTTTCCGGATATCTTCGAAAGTAGTAAGAAATTGTTCAGTTTCAAAACGGAATTTTCTTAAGCATCAAAATACGCAACTTTACCAAATTTAAACTACCTACCTATTTCTTACATTTTCCCAGATCTCCATGGTGGCACTCGAATTTGAATCAGACTGTACAGTTTCTGCATTTTAGAGTTTAAATCAGATACCGATTGGTATTGGTATTGATTGGGAAATAATAAAGTTGTTGCATAACCTTTAAACATTACAATTCTAATTAACAAACGAGGCCGAATATAATTAAAAATCGAACAAACTTATCCTAAGTTCGATTTTTATTATATGATGGCCTTGGCCTCGTTGAAGTAAATAGTTAATTAGTCCCATACCCATACCCAAATTTAGGCTGTTAAATTCCATTTACATCCATGCAACAACTACTTTGAAAGAAATAGACGGGTTGCTGGCAACGGGTAAATACTAGCTGAGCCTACTTGTTTCGCTTTAAAAGGGTGGTTTTTTTGTAACGCTCAGCGGAGGTACTACAATTTTTATTACTTCAACGAGGCCTTCATATAATCAATATCGAACATCACTTAAAGTAAGTTCGTTTGGTCTACTATCTACTATAATGAAGTTTCAGGGAAATTGGAAGGACCTTTTGGTTAATTAGGAGGAAAAAATCAAGAAAAGTAGCAAATTTTGAGAAATTTAAAGCAATGAAAGAGCAAAAGGAAGATGTTGACTTATAACATGGACCGCGACCAACCTCTTCCATATCACTTATGACACATGCTTGAATTTACTTGCCTTCACTTTGCATGGTCTAACGATCAATCGATATTTGCATTGAAATAAAAGTTAGACAAAGAGCAAGTGCAATTCTGAAAACTGACAGCGACTGACACCCGTTTATCCGAGTATAAAGCTCGAGTTTATACATTAATGGTACGAGAATATCGAAAGATCCTCAGTATTACCATCACTTTTTTAACGACAATTTAATTTAACCTTGCAAAATACATACAGTCAACAAAAATGCATCAAATTCATGTCTTGGGAATTGAGATAATGCTCTTAGTCTTTTTCCCAAATAATGCTCTTGCTGTATTTCACAACGATTTTGGTGCATGAATAACGATTTTGTCGTTTTGATCAAAATACATATGGTCGACAAAACTGGATCAAATTCGTGTCTTGGGCGTTGAGATAAAGCTCTTAGTCTTTTTCCCAGCGACTTTGGTACATGAATAATGATTTTGACAGGCTCTCATCAAAGTACATGATATCGCCAAACATGCATCAAATTCATGTCTTGGGCATTGAGATCCTCTTAGTCTTTTTCCCAACGATCTTGGTGCACGAATAATGATTTTGATACGCTTTGATCAAAATACATGTGGCCCGCAAAAATTGATCATATTCATGTTTTGGTTTTGTTCCCAAAGATCCCGCACGTTTTGAAAAGTTTACACTAAGAGGTTGAAGTATTTCTGTATATACATAAGATCCTGTATTGCCTAATTCAAATGCTTCTTCGCAAATAATATTCTAAATTCGACAGTTTCATTTAAAATGCATATAGGCCAAATATTATCAAGAAAGGTGAGTAATCGGTCTAGAGGTTGTTGAATATAGGAAATACCAGTTTCAGATGACAAAGGCAAGCGAATATTAAATTTGTTTGTTATCAGTGAAGCAGTGACCGCGTTTCGAGATGGATTGTATCGCTTTCGTTTATTTCTAACCGTCTAATTTTCGCAAATTTAGTTAATTATAGTGCTTTGAAGTATTTAGTGTGGTTTGGTGACGGTCCATTGGAGCGATTGTCCCCTTGTTCAACCATTGAAAAAGGTAAGGACCCATTTTATTTACACAAAAATTCTAATTCCAAAATAAAAGGTAAACATTTGCCTTTCAGTTACACAAAAATTACGAAACCTCCCATTCTTAATGTTGTACAGGCATCCCCTGGCTAAGTTTAGTTTTCCGACTAAACATTAGAGTTCTAGAAGTGTTAATTGTTGGTCAAAGTTAGGCCTTGATTATTGTAAACCAAAATTTGGAAACTAAACTTTTCCTAGCTAAATTTAAAATATTTTAAATATTAGAATGGGAAGCATCTGAACGTATAATCAAAGGTGGCTTACATTCTAATATTTTTAATCACTAATTAACCTTAATCATCGTGTGTGAAATCGAGCACTAGACTGATAATTATTTAATGATCATATGGATACCTTCCCATGTGGAATATTTCGAAAAATTTCGAGCCACTCTGTAATTCGGGTTTAAGTATTGGAAATCGCATTCGGGACATCCTGTACGTAACATTATTCAAAAGCTCCACATTAGTAGCTACGTATCAAAATAGATCCAACATCAATTTGCAACAGATTAATTATAGCATTTAATGTGGAGCAGTAATTAAACTTTCGTTAGATTGAAATGGTAGCTTGATGGACATCTCTTTTCACAACGTGCGCAAAAGGGTAATTGTATAACGAACCGGGTAAAAATGCAAATGAAATGCAGTAAAACGAATGGTCATCACATTAACACTTAGAACATGCAAGTAACGCTTTCAGAAGTAAAATTTCCGGAATTTGCGGAAATAATCGCGTTTTCAATACAAAAGGAGGGCAACGTAAAGCGTGCTGCCAAAATACTAATGAATTGAAGCACTTTCCAAATAAATTGTGTAAGTTTCGATTAAATTTCATTCAAGTACAATAGTGCGGTCGAAAATAATTAATAATCCTTTATCAATTATACATCAAACAAAACGTATTGTAAATTTTCACTATGGCCCAGCTATGCAGCATTGATTAATATTGTTTACCGTTTACATATTTGGTGGAAATACATTTCATACCTTAAATTATATAAATATCTATGAGGTCGAATCGATAATTATATTTGCATATCACACAATGAGCTGTGATAATAATTAACTGAGCTAGTTAAAAGGATATTTCTTCCAAAGGCGTCGAGAGGTTCATTAAAATTGTATATAGGGGAAGAACGAACACTCTTAAATTAGGTAAGCTTACATTGCACTAATTGTTTAATTTGTATGCAATATTTACACTAACGGTATACGTGCCACTAAATAAATGTTAGTTCAGCAAACATCTCAAAACGCTCCTACTTCAAATTACATTAGGGACTGTGTTTTTTTGGCGTGTGTCGAATGGGACAGAAATTTAAAATTAAGAGTAGAAACTGTGAAGTTTGTAGATAATTAACTAAGTCTCTAATTAAGTAATGACAAGGGAAAGGATTTGGAAATCTGGAGCCCAATCCTGATTGGTAACTCAAACGGGTTCCAGGTTCTCTTACAAGAAAATCCAAAACAGGGCTGTTTGTTAATAGTTAAATAGAACTGAACAGAAAGTATAACAGCGCACGAAGATATCCGAGGTGCGTCGTACGTCAAAGGAGATAATAAGTATCTAATATTACGTATTAGGGAGTTTGTACAGTTGAAAGAATACTTTCAAGGGTCCTTAAACCTAAAGACGTATGATCATGAGGAATAATCTAACCTTGAACAGGAAACGCCTTTAAGTCACATCGAAGAACTAGAAGAAGAAATACGAGAGCAAATGTAAAATAACAAAGGTGCTGGATAAAACAGAAAGTATAAAATATGGCGGCAAGGAAGTAATGTGGAAAATATATGATTTAGTCGACCAACATTGGAAGCAGGAAAAGATGCCAGAAAATTGGGTGAATTATGCCACCTCCTGCAAAAAAATGAAAGAAGTGCTCATGACTTTCAAAATCAAAGAAATGATATACAGGGTGGCACAACGAAAACGAAACAGACTGAATAACTAGTTTTTGGAAAAAAACCAAAAACAGTCAATTTTGGTTACCTAAAAATATGCACCCTCCAAGCGGGGTTGCCACTCAATAATTTTAAATTGAACGTTGGGTCCAGTTACAAGTCATTGGAAAGGACTCTTCATTTCCTACACGCCTATGGTTGAGCGACTATTTTGAAAGACACTTGACCGTAGGGCTCAGGTGAATACAACAAACTATGTTTTTACCATCAGCCCCTAAAAATCGAGGTAAAAACCAAGGTAAATATTGGCATCTGGCACACCAGATAATCCATCAGTTGCTCATAATTTCTTTGGCATTTGTGGCTCAAAATTTTTTAGGGTTATAATTGTAAGCCTACCCCGGTTCTGCTTTCTGATAACTCCAACCGGCTGGACAGAGATTAAAATTCGGAATAATTTAAGACTGTTTAATGAAGAAAAAGTTATAACAAATTTTATATGTTATGCAACTTGGGAACTGTCTACAATAAGGAAACTTCGCTAAACAAGGACCCAGTCAATTCCTTGATATACATAAATAGAATTGATAGGTAACCCCGAAGTACCTAACCTAAAAATATCAATGAATTAAATTTTTTTAAGATAATTTCAAAACAGTGTCGTAAAATGGTGAGGATCGCCTCATTTAATTTAATAGAAGTTCGGAGTTTGTGCGGAAGGAATTCAACATCAACTCTTGATTTAATTAAAGATGTAAAAACTTTTTGTGACGTTCACTGCAAACGTTATAAATATGAAGTTAAAACTTTATTACTACGGTACATCACCATATTTCATATCCTCTTGAAGATATACGAATTCTAACTTACAATGTCGTTTTCGCAACGAACCTCACTAGCAGGCCTACAAATTTCGTATAGGACGATTTACATAAACCGCGAATGTATAAAAAATTTGCAGAATTAATGAGTCGTGGAAATGACAGTTCCTTCAATCGGAAGTGTTGTGAAATATTTTTCGAAGTGCTTTAATTTTGAACAAGCTTTCCGGTATCAATTTTGGAAATACCTACAGTTAATTCTAAATTGCATTATACCCCAATTTTGTTGCTTGCGGCGGCGGAAACGAAATTTCAATTTTTTCCCCCGATTAATTGCAATTTAGAAAAGGTGCATTAGTCGAACGAAACGTTCCCCACTTACTTTGAGTAAATAAACTAGGAGCTTGCAAACGGAAAAGTGGAAAAGTGGAAATGGAGCTTACTTTTTCTTGTTTCCTTACTAAAGCACTTTACACTAGCAAACTTGAATTTAATCAAGTTGAAATCAAAGATAACTTCGAAAGTAAGCGGATAGTATTCTCTCATTGAACAAATACGCTGAATTGTTTTCTCTAAAATCGTGTAATATTACCCTAGGACGAATCGCTTTCGACAAGTTGAGCCCCTCTGACATTTTAGACCGGATCTGGGGTTCACAAGAAGTTCTGCATTTCGATCAGACATTCCAAAATCCATTTGACGTTAACTTTAAGGAATTTCAAATTTTCCACCCCCAACCCTCTCTTTGTCGCGCGCGCTTTGTTTTGCGAAATTTTTTCCATCTATGTGCCACCCTGATTACGGTCTATGCAAATTCAACCCCGACTTGACTCGTAGTAACTACGTGACGAAACCCCCCACCTTTTTCTTCATATCACTTTAAAATAAATTGCAGTTATAAATTCTTCTCCAGACGCTTTTATATTTTTCTTGCCACTGTAAATTACCGGTAAGCGTTTTAATACCTCGGGAAAATTTATATGTTTGAATTTTTTTAGATTGAGTTATGCATTTTTACTTCTGTTTAAAATGTGTGGAGATTAATTGATGTGTGAAAGGTATTTGGTATCGCGAACATTGATTAATTGATAATTTTGGGAGGAGTTCCCTGTGTAATTTTACGTTCGGTACTTGACAGTTATAATGTATACAAAATCGTTAAATATACGTACAAACCTACTTCAAACTTCTAATTGTATGCTCAATATTTCCCAAACAGATGCTTGAATTCATTTGGAAATAGGTACACCATTTTCACTTATTGCACTCTGAAATAAAGTGATTAATTATTATAGTTTACATTTAACATCGAGAATTCTATTTCACGACAAACTTCTACGTCTTTCATTAAAATTATAACACTTACCTAGAAACTTGGGTTATATTATTCCGGAACAATTGAAAAGTAACTTGCAGAAGGAAGTCGGCGAATCGGTGCTGAAAGTTTCTAGGCCCTTGCTGCGAAAGTTTGAATTTGGTAAATGACCGCTGGTTTTGAATTAACTTAAACTTTAATTGCACTTAACGAAATTGGCCCAATTTGACATTTATCGATTACCCACACTACAATTTTTAAGTGTGGGTTTTAACGTGGGTTAAGCCTTTAAAAAAGAAACGCAAATTTAATACAGCATACATAACGAATTGATCTCAACAACTGATAGATCTAAATTTGCTTTACAAAAAAATCAAAGATCCTCGTTTCAGAACCCTATAATGTCGAAAAGAAGAAATATAAAGCTTATCTGAAGAACTACAGCATCTTTAAGCGAGGATGCAGGATGCTATACTAAACTCAAGCAATACACCCAAATCGATTTGGAAGCAGGTTAACAAAAAAATACCAAATGCCCTGTAAAACTACCAATAAGTAACGTTTACGAAAATTGCTACTTATTTCCGACAGATCCCATGGAAATTCTAAGAATAGAAAATAAATTACCTTTCAAATACTCCATAAGCTGAGATGGAATTCCTTCAATAGGGATAAAAAATGTCGCAACTAATATTGCGATTCCCCTGGCTCACATAATAAATGAATGTCTACAAACAGGAACATTTCCTCATCAACTTAAAAGAGCTAAAGTCTAAGAGTCACAAAAAAGGCAACAAAGATATAATAGAAAACTATCGATCTATATCCCTGTTGCCAGTTTTCTCAAAAATCACATCTCAAAAGTCTACGTCTCTACGATATACAGTAGATGTCACAAATAAAAATATGCCAGCTGTTACCTTTTTAAATGCAACTCAAACTTGGGACGTTTTGATTATATATGATGTCCATTAAAGTAGATACCGAGTCTTGTCGGCATTGGGAAGAGTATTAGAATGCTTAGACTTAACACAATTTTGCAAGTTTTTAAGCAATAGAGCTAATCTTTTAGAGTCTATGCAAACCATTAAAATTTAAAATGAATAACAAACAAAAAAGTTTCATAATAGTTTCAGATAAAACACCAAATTGTCCAATGTGTAAACAAAATTATTTTTTCTCTCTTTGTTTGTGAAACATTCCATCAATTACCTCGCATTACAAAACCAAAAGAAAGTGAAGTGTGCTTTAACTGCTTACGGCCAGGTCATATTAATAAAAATTGTAAACAATTGGAAATATTGCATGCAAAGGCATTGTTACACATACCTCTACCACTGTCAGAAGGTGCTACTACTTCTACCCATAATGCTGCCTTAAGCACCACACAGTTTAGTTCTCAATCGCATGTATTGCTTTCCACTGAAAAAAATACGCTATTATATTCGCTATGGCTGTCTGGCTGGCTGTCCGGCTGAGATCTCGTCAATTACAATAGCTGGAGACTTCAAATTTCTACTAAAAACTTTCTGCTATAGTGTAGATGTGCCGGCTCTAGTCTATTTTGAGTTAGATTACTCATGAAATAAGATAATTTTAAACTTCGCTAATAAAATACTTATCGGTATCGTTAAAAATGCGCTTCATCATTCATATGCTGATTTACAACTTGTTTACATAAAAACCCACGTTCGGGCCTAAACACCTTAAGTAAAACCGAAAGTAACCACTTGACATGCATTAAATAGCTGAATTATCCCTTAAATGAGAGACTGAAATTCTAAAGTTGCTTAGTAACACGTTTTCTAAATGAATGACGCAGAAAGAAGGACATATCTAACCAACACTCAAATTTTCTGCGTGTTTCCCACGCAAAAACGACAATTAATTAGGGTTGTCTTTAAGAGAAAAAGCGTGGTTTTAGTGGCGTGGATTTACGTCCGTTTTTGATGCATATGGCTTACGTATACTCGTATCATCCCTTCTAAGGTATTAGACGCGACAAAATAGTAAATTTGTTTTTTTATCATTGGACCACAACCTAAATGCAGTTATTACAAAATGTTAATCCTCTTAAAAGCTTTTGCGAATTATTATCATAAAGCACATGTACATACTTTAAAAAAATGAGGGGGATTAATGGACTGCTTTATAATATTTTAATAGACGGAAAATTACGTAAATGTAAATTCAACCACCGACAGAATTTAATATTTAAATCAGAGCTCGTATTTACGATTTTTTGCTTTACAAAGTTGGACTCGTTTTTTAATCGATTCAACTGTACATACGCCGTTTTTATCTCTGTTGCTTATTTTATCAGCTATATAGTTTATAGCAAACGTCCAGAATAATCCATAAGGATGTAAACTCAATTTTCATTCAAAGGACTGAGACCTGATAGGTTTATGATCTCACGGAATAATATTCGCGGAACTTTGATCAATACTGTCCAAATTCTAACTTCCGGTTGACAAATTTGTGAAATGGGACGTGTGTATTGAGAACGAACGAGAACAAAATGTGAGTATTTCCGTGCTTTTCTGATGGTACGTTTTCGATTAAAGTTAGGATACAACCCTCTATACGATTAACAAAAGGTAAACAGTCACCCCTATTTGCATTGTTACGTCAATATACATGGGAATCCTTGGGGTGTTTACTTTGCGTTTACTTCATAACGCCAATACGTGTATAAATAAAGTACACTTCTGTTTGTGGTAACAGACGAACTATGGAATTATTTGATTTATCTACTCAAGTGACATGTACGGTAAATTTACATTTGGCACAACAGGTGTCAGGCTCTTATGGTTTTTGAATTATTCGACTTATTAAAATAGACTCGAACTTCGTACCTGTTCTGGATGTCGTAAAATTAATCCTGTGTTCCTGCGTTGAAAACTTCCCAAATAATAGATAGGTAATCTCGAAAATTAAAACTTTTTTAATTAGTCGTGCGACCTGCTGCTATTCTAAAAATCTGGAATTGATATCAAAATTCAAAATAATTAAGCGCACATCCAGTGACACCCGGCCGACTCTAAGCTACCGGTATTTATCCTCACTCACCTGGAGTTTCGGGTCAATCGTAAAAGGTCTGAAATAACGAAACAAACCCCACCACCTTGCAGGGTCGTTTTTAAATTTACCATTGAAAACAAAACCTGCTAATAATGGCTTATTAATTTGCCCTCTTCTTCTCTGGCAAGAGAGATTTCGGTGGTGATAAAATCAATTTAAATATTCCTACAGGAACGATTGCAAAACTGATACATTTACTACTTAAATTACTTGCGTTATCGGCGGTTAAGGCAAACAATTAAACAAAAATGAAAAATACACAAAACTTACTTCTCGTCTCAGAAGTAAATAAGTAAATTCAAATATTCTTTAGTAACGAAGCGGCCAACTTACAAGCTTCTAGATACCGGGTGTTCAGCAAAGCTGGTTGACTTCACAAATATACGGTGTGGTAATAACTTATTTCAGGGCAAAAAACTGGTGCTTCGTTACACCTCTAAGACATTAACATTAATACATACCTAATGATATTCGTATTTTTAGTTTACGTTACTCTACTTGTACCATAATTGACATTTTCCTTTACTGTTTCACATTGTATTTTCAAAGCTCCATGGATAATAATCCACGAGGTGGATACCTACCTTTAAATTTAAAAAGAATTGCACCGTTTCGCACTCTCGCAAACATGTCATTTACAGATCTTTCAGAATTTCTTTGTTAAAAGCTTTTTAGAATATTTTTAGATAGTTTTTAAAAGATCCCTTCTGCGAGATTATACCAAAATCCTTAATGGGAAGTATAGGATTCCGTCAAGGTTCTGTAGAAATTCTTCAGAAATTTCCGGAGTATTTTTCAGAAGATATTCAAGCCTATTTTGGGGGTTTCTTAATGCGTTCCACAGATTCCTTGTATTTATCAGAGATTTTCCAGACATTCTTCAGTAATAAACTGGGATTCTCCAAACCATCTGCAATAATTCTATGGGATATCTCTACAGGTGAATATTCTTTTTAAAATGTTATTTATTAATGGCAAACTTTTTAGAGGAGATATTTTTTATAAATTCTTGGCAGATTCTTCTGGGGTACTTCAGGAGTTATTTGTTTTTCAGAGATTAATCAAGGTTTTTTCAAATATTCTTCATATATTCTTCAAATACTATTCAAGAATATTTTAGAGCCTCCTCTGAGAGAGAGAACTTTCTAACGCTTTCTAAATCTTCATCAACAGTATTTTTTTCAAATTGATTCATGACATTACTCAGATATTCAAGAGTCACCAAGGGATCCCCAAGAAATTTTGAAGGATACTTTCCATATTTCTAAATTATTTACAATAGTTTTACAGGGCGATTCATCCGTTTTTCAAATATTCTTCGAGGATCACCTCGAGGTTGTTCGAAGTCCTTGAGAATTTTTCTGTTCTATGGTGTAGAGGTTAAGGATCTGCCATAAACTAAATGAAGAATCTATTATGAAAATAAGCATTTTGTAAATAATACTTATAAGAAGTTTTATGAGAATAGATATCTGCAAATGTGAAAAGATCCTCTGAAAAATCTTTGGAGAAATACCTTGAATAGTTTCTGAAAGCACTTGATAAGTATTTCGAGGATTTCTATAGAATTAACATAAAAAAAGGACTCGAAGAATCTGTGAAGAATGTTTTATAATTGGAAATTATTTGAGCACTTGAGAAATACCTGAAGAACTTTTTAGAAGAGTAAGCGGAAAATACCTTTAGTTCAATCAAGAATTTCTGGAGAGTTTTCGAAAAATATACCTATTTAAAAGATTAGACTATCACTAAAGATTTTTGGAAGGTTGTTAGAGCTCGTATATAATTCTTGAGTGATAGTCCAGAAAATCTAGGAGTTTCTTCAGATATTTTTAGTCGATCTTTTTTTGGAATTTCCTTGGACAGCATTTAAAACCTTTCATAGATTATTGAATATTCTTCAGAAAATTTGGAGATATTCCTTAGAAGATTTTTAGACGGTCTTTCTTCATGAAAAATTATTCGGATGCTATTTAGGAACTACAGACTCTTTGCTTATGAAATCTTTCCAAAATTTTTACAGTTACTTTAGACAGATACTCTCGAAATAATTGGAAGTTCTTCCAACATTTTTTAAGAGAATCTTTTCTCAAACTTTTGGTATTTGGGTGAGAAGTAGGGGATTTGCGAAAGATTTTACGAATATTCTCTATGCAAAAATGTTGTTTGATATGCCGGCGGGCTTGGTCTACTGAGTTAGATTCTTTGCTACGAGAAGAGAATCCCAGTTTTTCATAGATACGTTAGAGGTTCATTTCTCAAAAATTGTTTAGAGATCCTCTGACGTCGGTAAAAAAATTTGAAGAGAATTTCTGGAACATTTTTGAATATTTCATGGCGATTCTCTAGAAGTAATCTAAAGATTTCCCACTGAATCAATAAAAAATCTTTGAAGAATAGAAAAGTTTTGACACATTCGAAGATTCTTTGAGAGATATTAAATTACGGATACCCGCAAAAGTGTGTAAAAGTCTGAAAGAAATCTCTAAAAATCTTTGAAGAGCCTTTGAAAGCATTTGAATTCCTGGAGATTATTTAAAACCAAAAACACTCACTTTAACAACCCATTACGAATTCTTCAGACACTACTAAAGATTCTCTAGAGATTTCCCAAACGTTGTTAGATTAAATCAAATTAGAGATATAGATAGGAAAATTAAAGAAAATGTTTGTTGATCCTTGAATTCTCATTTAGAGCATCTAGGAGCTTTTTCAGAGATTTTGAGTCGATTTTTCTCGTTTAACGCTGTCCATACGTTCTTGGGAGTGTACTCAAAAATTTACCATAATTTTCTAAATACTTTTCTGACAACAAAAAGAGTACTTACAAAAGTACCATATTAGAAATTCATCAAAAATTTGCAGTATACCGTTCAATGATACCTTAAAAAGATTCCTCAGAGACTGTTTGCAGATTTGCGGATTTGTTGCAGATATTTAGGCATCCTTCAAATGTGTTTAAAATGTTTGTTTAATATTCTTTCGAAAATTTGCGAGAGAATATTCGGAGATTCTCGGAATTCTGATATGATCTTTCACTGGTGTCTACTGGAAGATTTCTGGAGATCATTTTACAGATAATCTGCAGCAAAAATGCATCTTGAGTTACTGGGTTAGAATCTTTTGTACGACCAGGGGCCTAATTCATAAAGTTACTATGCCACTTTTTTCTGCGCAGTTTTCAGATAATATTTAGGTTCACAAAGGCTATTTAGACACTTGATAACACTCAAATATTTTATGAAACAGATAATCATTTTTGCAGTTCAAAGTGACAAGTTGCAAAGTTGCTTTCTGAAATAGGCCCCAGGATGATCCAATTTTCGAATTAACACAATGTTAGATGGCGATGTCGGTACCCGAACTTCGCGGTCCACGGACACTTCTTCTAAGGCCTGTGAGAAAGTATGGCAATAAAAAATTTCCTTCTACCCTACCAAAAAAAATTACATACAATTAAATTAATATGGGTAAACGAAGGGGCCACATTAGGTGTACTAGAGTACAGAACATCAATATAGAATTAAATAATTACACGTACCGGATTAAATGAAATTCAATTTAGTGTAAAAGGTGGACTTAATTGAAAGTAACCAAATCTCTGGGAATGTCACCCCCCTTCATTCATGTCGGCATTTCTTGCATTGTATATAAATTTCATAATATTGCGGTGACGAAACAGGAGTTTGATATGTTGAATATGAATGCCGCATCCAAAGGGGCAAAATTATAATTGTCGTAGGGCATTTGGTAAAGCGCCTTTTGTGCTTTAGTTTATTTAGGTGGTAGAGTATTATATTAAATTGTAAGAGGAAAGTGCCCCTTTCGCGCAACAAAATCGATTTAGAACCTTATTTTTTCTAACAGCGTTTTAATTGTGATTGTAAAGGTTCCCTGTGTGACAGCGAGAAATAAATGAACAACAAAATACGTTGTGACATCGATGGCTTTTCAATTATAGGAGTGGTGTTTCCTAACGACCGCGTCGTAATGAAAGCTTCCGAAAAATTGCCTTGTGCCTTTTTAAAGCGGTACAATTGTGCAACCCCCATAAAGTTAAGCGGGAGCGCGTTGATTTTATTCATAAAACTTGATAATTAAAATCCCCGTAATATTTCGAACGATATTACACACGTTGACGACTTTCAAAGGCCTAAGATTATGGGCAATCGTGAAAAGGAAATGCTCTCTAAATTAGGTATTACAAAGTGAAACAGAGTTTAACAGGATACCTTAATATATGGGGAAGGTAGTTAAAGTTTCAGAACACGATTATCATACTCCTACCTACTCTAATTCGACAATGCGGAAAATAGCACGTTTTAGCTACAACTGAAAGAGTTGGATTGTATTTTCGCTTCTCTAAAGCCGGTAGAAAATAATAAGAATCGATTTTCTTAATTGGAACAAACCGGCCCGAGGACTAAAATACGACAACAAACTGTTTGCGTTTTTCTGCTTTAAATCTTCTTAATGAGGGAATATTTTCTTAAATCCGGTAAAAAACCAGCTTAGCACACTTGCCATGAGTTACAATGTCACAAGCTTTACAAAACCAGCATTGAATAATAGCAAGGCAAGGATTATACTGACTTGTCGGGAGTATACGAGTCTTTACGTCATGTAAATTTGTTGCGCCTATAATTTAGAGCCGCTGTTTAGCATATTTCGTACATTTTGGCTGCCCTATTACGGTCTCTTTATATTTTACCATTTTTCCCCTACCTTTATTAAGAGTGATTTAGCAATTATTGTGACATTGTTGCATTAAATCGAGAATAATTACCGCTAAAAGCAGGGCGGAAGTAGATATGATACCGAAAGAGTTATCTCAGCCACCTACATATTTTACGAAGGGACATTCTGATCAATAGAAACCTGTACACATTTTCAACATTTTTGGGATTCTCAGATTTAAACTTTCTGCAATTTCTAGGCTATTTTAGAATATAAAAATTATGAATTACGAGAGAATTAGAATATTTAAATTTCGATTGTAAAAAAAGCTTATTCCATGTGGGCTTTGTTTTAAGAGCATTCCTATAAATGCGAATTAATACTTTCCTTAAACTAGTTCCGTAGAATGTCTCTTTCTCATGCTTGTACTTAAAGAGTTCATCATTGTAATGGACCTTACCTATTAAAATGGGCTGAAACCTCTTTTTAGTGTTTTCGATCTCAACTTTACTTTGGATTTGAATTTTTTTCTAATTGGAATAATTAATTCCCTGCCAGCAGTAGATGAAATGATGTTGTGGCGGTAGCGATGTGGTCGTGTGAGGTAACTAGGCGACGATAGAGTAACTCGGAGGGAGAATAACAAGCAGCAATTTTAGTAATAGTAGAGACGCAGACTATGAAAAAGTGCTCAATAAAAGAAGTTGGGTCATCCTCTCTCCTAAAAAGCAATCGCCAGTTTTAATCGATTCTATGACCATTAGGGAGCATTACTAAAGGTGGTGACCACTCTAGATGCGTGGGGCGTCATGACGTTTTGAAGTCATAAAGATGACGGCTTTATTAAAATTCAATTTTTAAGAAAACCACTCGACGAGTTTTGATTTTTTATTATAAAGGTTCTTCAATTTGCTTTAAAAACGGAGATTTACTCAAAATAATTCGCATTTCAAGATTTCATTTAGAAAATGGTAGTTCACCGAGTACAAATATCCCAATAAACTGGGAAAAAAAGATCTGACCAAGAAAAAACCAGCCAACAAATTATAAACTTTATAGCAAAATTAGTTTTCTGTACTTACATTTTTTAGATGAATCCTAACTGGTCGCTTGTATGGAAACGTGAAATTTCAATTTTAATCTTTTTTTAAAAACAAAAGTGACTACAAAACGGTTGGAAGGGTGGTCACTTTGCGAATTCTGCTCCAGATCTTCGAAATGATCCTTTTTTCTTGGTGGTTAATTATCATCTATAAAAATGAAGGATTGGACTTATTTAATTGTTAATTTGTCGATTCAAATCCTGCCTTACGAATCAAATGAATGTTATGGTTCATTGCCTGCGAATGTAATCCAATAGTACCAACTAAAAAGATGAAGTACGATTCAAACTTTATGGCTCGATGGATTTCCTTCCTAAATCCATAAAGTTTCAAAGACGTTCTAAACTTCGATAAAATCTAGAGGCAAATTTACAGCTACCGTTACACCAACAGCCTATATACATCTGCGTAAAGGTGGGTGTGGTCGCTTGCTATTTTGTAATTGTATTACTTTAAAAAATTTGCCCTTAGCACTTTGATTGTTATCACGGGGTTCTAAAAGTGCAGTAAGTAATTTTTAGGAAATATTAGTTCTTATCAAGGGGAATGCATTGCCGACATTAATTTCAGCCCTGTGCGTAATATACAAATCAGATGTTACGTTGTTACCTGGTTGATAGGGAATCCGGAGGGTGCCAAAGGTTAAAAAATAAAATAAATAAATAAATCTCTGCGATTAATTGAAATGCCGTTTTTGTTAGTGGTATTTTATAAAAGGTATTCCGTCCACCCGTGCCAGTATTTTTACTTACTGAAAAGCGAGATCTGGAAGGAAATTTTACAAGAAAAAAGAGGATTTCCCTTTACGTGGTAGTTTTTCCGCCCGTTTCTTCACCTGTTCCTTGTCTAGATCGAGAAGGTAGAGAGATCGCCATTTAAAACCTTTACCAACTTATTTCTGCGGGTTCAATGATCAGTATCATTGAATATGAGGCGGACCAACGATGTTTGGTGGAGGAAGTGGAAGTAAACAGTTCTAAGGTTTAGATCTTCTACAGTATTTCTAATTACTAACGCTATTTATTAATTCTACATACTAACCACATGATTTATTATACAGGATGTTCATTTGGAAACTTCTCACCACGGTTTTATCGAAAACCACTGATTAAAGGAAACAAACGCCGAGACACGTCAAAAGATTTGTTAAGGGGGACAACTTTTTAACTAAAAACTACTTCACTCCCTTTCGCCCTCAGTTCCCCAGGGCCATTGCCTAGACCACCACTTATGACCCAAAGTGGCCTTTGCTATAACTGGTTACTCGGAGTCTCTTTTCTATAACCCCGGTTTTTTTGTTCTTTTTCACACATTTTCAAAAGAAATTCCCCTTATGTGATGGTCTCGTTAGTCCCTGCTTCCGAAGAAGCGTTTCATATTAATCCCCCGCTTTTTGTCTTTTCTTTCCTTCCGAAAATATAAGCTCTAAATCTGCTTTAATATTTACGAAAATCTTACCTTTAATCTCTCCCTATCCCTTAAACCCCTACTACTAAATCACACACTATAATTAAAAATCTTTCTACAGTAGTGCTAGTAGAAATGGCAATTACTAGCGTATTTAAAACGCATTTTAATTAATCGACTGAAGCAGACTTGACTTCGTAAGTTGTACGTGACAAGATAATAAAATTTTAACGGAAGCCACCCCTAGTATCGGTCAAATACCAAAAAAATTAAATTAAACGCGTTCCCGTTAAGAAGTTAAATGTAAGTTGTGCCATAAAATTATATTTGCATTAAGGGGATCGTTCGCATTGATAATATAATTTTCCTTCACCGTTCAAATTTAAATTAAACGCACGTCCAAAAGAATTTTCAAAATGATAATAGAAAATCAATGGAATTATTCACTTTATTTGAATACGAAATTTAGAAGGGTATTTTTCCTTTCTTTCACTAACGCGATGTGACATATATTTTTTATAGTAGTATAATGGCGAACGAAAACTGAGTTTTTCCGTAAAGAGGACCTGTTCAATTTCGGAATATAATAGAGTTCTTTTATGTCAGTGTAGAATATTTTGAAACTGTTATAGAAAATATGTATTCTTCGCGTCTTTACCGGAGTTTCAAGATCTGAATTCTTATAGTGATGTGAAAGCAATCGATCCAGAAATTAAAATGTTTCCATTTCTTATTGTGTTGTACGTATTCACAGAGGACACTCAAAAAGAATATCTGCAAATTTCTGGTTTTCAGCTGAATCATTATTGACCCACATTTACAATACAAGTAAAGCATTCCATTTTAAGTTTCCTATGTTTTTGTATGGCTTATTATTGACTCTCTATTTTGCAGACGCATGACGTACACTATGGGCTGAAAAAATTGATGTGTCGATACCGCATAAAAATAAAGTAGTTTTAATCCAATTCCCTAAGGTATTAGCGGCAACAGGTCTAAAGAAATAAATAAGGACTCTTCATTAGCTGGATGTTGGTAGTTTTTTCCAGATATGGTCAAAGCAGGACAAACATTTTTGTCAGAAGACGTAAAAGGGGTTGTCTCTTGTTTCTTCCTGATTTTAATTTGATATACTCTTTTGAATTTTTAGTAATAATAAGGCTCAGTGTTTGGAGTCTTTGTGCCGTTACTAAAGCCAATAGGGTGGCCAACTTTTTAGAAATTTTTCCAAGGATAAATCCTTGTGAGATTCAAGATCACACAAAAATTTTAAATCGTGCACGCTAGGGAAGGGTTGCGCCATAATGGATGTGGGGTTCTGTTAATAGAGTTGTAGTTCAGTAATTCAGTTGTAAAATAATCAATTCTAATATTATTAAGGGTTTAAAAATTGGGAACCAAGGTTGTCCATTCCAATATGGGACTACTAAAACTCCTTTTGCTCTGTCAATTTTAATCTTTTACAACACCCTCGAAATAATTTCATTTCACGCCGAATGCGATCTAATCGTGCGATATTTTGCTGACTTCTAACTGTATCCGAATAACACTAAGTGAGAAGACGATTTATGATCTAAATATCAGACATCTCGGCTCAAAAGGTTTCCGAAAGCCATTAAGAAACAATGTTCCATAGAAATAAAATCACACAAAGAACATTTCCCCTACGGTATGTGTAATTTATCTTTGAATTTCCATTAATCGTATTAGGCAAATAAATTACACCCCACTAGAGTTTGATACATGGTCAAATTACTTAAACATCTAAAAAAACTCTAAAAACTTGAACTGGAAAAAATGGCACCGGACAATCCTTAATGGAGGGAATTTGGGAATATTTTCTTAGAGACAAACTCTCCGGAAATTTTCCAATTGAGAATATTTTGAGGACGAAAATTTCGGGAACAACTTTAACTTATATGCTATTACTTAAACCCTGGTTATGATCGAATTAAATTATTGCCAGCTTGTTATTAATAAGTAATTTTTGTTACAGGTGAGTCTGATGTTAATTTCTCATAGATGGAATGAGTGAAGGGGGTAAGTTTTGTGTATTGTTATTGTTTTATTATTGTTGCTGTACGTATACAGATGGGGAGCATATTTTTACATCCATTACATATGCCCCACTATCTTTCTTTTTTTTTTTTTGATGCGATGAATTTATAATGTGCTATGGAAGTAGATGTTATCAAAGAAGTTACATTTAAGATACAAGTAAGAGGCAGAGTAATAATAATAAGATTGAAGTTAATGGCCATTTTCAATAATACAGCAATTTTTGAACGGTATTATGCACTAAATACGAGAAGGTAGTAACTTCATTTCTCAAGTCAATAGGCTCTTAACGCATTGCCATAAGAAATACATTGAAAACCTGATACATTTAAGGGATGATGATGTAATCGCGAGATGTCTGCCAGAACGGTATTTTCTTCATTGGCTGATAATAAAGCATTTTCTAGCTTTTTGGGGACCGGGTTAGTCGAATGGTTCGCTAGCTCTTAGACTAATCGAAAAATTGGCATTTTCAATTTTTTGGTGTTATCTCAGTTATTCTAAATATGATTTTTCAAAAATTTCAAATGGTTTTTTTTAGTCACAAAAAGGGGCAACATTGAATCTACACTGTTGCTCTCACCTTTGCGGAGAGCCCAATGGTAAGCCACGGATTTGAACCACCCTGTACATGAAACACACCTAGAATTGTAAGTGTCTTCATTTGAAAAAAAGTTGAAGATCTAACTTATTTTTGGGGTATACATGAATTTACCGTAAAAGAACACATTAAAAATAAGAATTGAGGAGCCCAAGCGTTTTTTTCACGGCTCGAATTAATAAATGTTATTGAATTTATACATTGTTTTTGGGCCGCAGTGTATTGTTGTGTACACTACGTCATTCGGACGTTTTCTTTGCCATCGGCACTTTCAATAACGATGGGTCACCCTGTATGATGTGAGTTTCAATTTTTTCTCTAGCTTAAATGTGGACGATAATTTAGACTAAACATGAATTTCGACCATACCAAGTGAAGTTGAAGATTTGATTGATTGGTTTTATTAATTTTTATTTGTTAAAAGGTAGAGAGGGAAGGTGTAGAAAAAAGAGTCTCTAAATAGAAGGCACGAACGTGGTACGTTGCTTTTTGCTGAGGGCTTTGATTAGTGTATGCCAGTTTACCGTAATCGAGCTTTATTTTGGAAAGACAGTCTGTCTTTGTAGTCGTAAAGTGCTTGTAGAAGAAAGTCAGAGAGTGTTTTTTAATTAACCCGAGTTTTTGTCAATCGTGCGGTTATCGCTTAAGTAAAACCTGTCTTCAAGTTACCCGTTAAAGTTTCCACCGTTAAAAAATTCACAGTTTAAAATAACATCAAAGTCAGAGTCGTGGAAATCAAGAATAAAGTAAAAGTGAAGAAGTGAAGTTTGGTATTTGTATTAGTTTGTATCCAGGAACAGAATTCTCCCTGGAATTATGTCATGTGCTAATTAAAAATTTGTTAAATATTTCTTTGGAGTTGTGGACTCCCATCAAGGCTGCCGAGTTTCTTAAATTAATAAATATTGAAATTTTTCCTCATTTTTCGTAGTAGCAGATAAAGAGCGTGCCTTGGGAAAATTTTATAGTAAAAAATTTGGCTAGGTCCAGCAGACTCGTGCAGGTTGTCTGCCAAAAAACAACCTTTATTTAGTATGGGCGAGATAACGTTTTTTTCAGATAACCTGCGTGTTAAATGGACCTGGCCCCGCCCCAACGATGATTTCATTTTGCTCTTTTAAGAGTGGGGCTAAAAAATTGCAAAAGTATATCATCATAATGATTGGGAATTTCATACATATGTCGTTTTGTCGTTTTTAATGGTAATTTGTTTTGGAAAATGGTCGTTCGCTTACTCACTTTACAAAATAGTGAAGCGACAAATTTTCTTTGTCCTTAACTAGCTGGTGGAAAAATACCAGCAAATAATTTTTGAAGTTATTTCGATAACGTTCTGTAGTGCTGCAATACGTTTTCCGTCCTTTCCATTTTGCAATGGCAGTCAATATAGTTCTTCTTTTACATTGAGACACTTCCTGAAAATTGATTTCAATTTCCGGATGGACGCTTGCATGATGGCATACTCTTATAGCGCGACCGGTAATTGACTGACAAACTGAGTACTGTCATTTCATCTGTGGAAAGTAATTACATGCCATCACGACTCTTATTCTCGTACTTTTATATCTTGATTGATTTTTTATATTCGGTCGCAATCTTTCCACAATAACATACTTCCTTTGTTGGTTTTGAATGCTATACTGCTGCTGCCAAATTTACAAGCTGACAAGAGGTCAAACTTGACGTATTCTTTTTCGTTACCTCACGTTACTGGCAGTGTAATAATCTGGGGAGAAATTCCGCTGCAATTACAAATCACGAAACTGTTGGTGAAATTCCTGGAAATCAACTAACATGTTCGCGAGGCCAAATGTAACAGAATGCATTGTTGATCAGGAAATGTTCGCTCCGAGTACATTTAGTTTCATTTAAATGAAACTAAATCATTGGGGAAATACAGCAATGTTAATAATTTAATAACACGACACGGCACGATTTATAATAATGAAAGTACGTTTTTTAAATGGACACTGTATACCATTCTGCTAATTTATTAAACATAACCTGTTTTTACTTGGAAAGTGTGGGTTTCTCTATGAATATAATGTACACATGTGGCCGTAATTAACTTTATTTCTGGTGTACTTTGCCAATTTACATATTGGGTGGTGTTTTATTCATGTTTATTCTTTTTCTCAGAAAAGTCGAAGTTACGTTTATGCTACTTCATTCTGTAATGGATCTTATCTCACTTTTTAATCATGCCATGGCACGCTCAATTTTAGGGCTCAGATACATTTTTTTACATGTTGAGAGTAATTTCTATTTCTACCTGCAAAGGGTTTTTTGAATCTTGTAAAGAGATAATAAATAGTCACGGTGAGCGAGGTTAGGACTGTAGACCCGAAGACTACCATTTTTTTCCTGTAAAATATTTGACATTTTCTAATGTAAAAGTGAGGAATACTCAAACTTGCGTTAATATAAAAAAATAATTGCTCAAAATAAATTCTCAAAATTCCAAGAGGTTTCCCATTTTTTGAATGGAATAGTATATCATTTGACAGTTTATTTTTCAGATCCTTTTATGGCTAATTCAACCACCGAGATGAATTAAGTTGAATAAGGAGCTTTCAGATAAACTGTCTCATTTGAAATTATACCAATCCGTTAAATAAGTCGGCAAGTAAAAAAAAAGTAAAAGTAAAGGAATAATATTTCAGGATCCACGTATCGAAAACAAAAATCAAAATCATGTAGCACGTCGTCAATAAATCTTTGATAGGTTTGATCATAAGACCATACGAATTTCCGCTCAAAGTTTGATGACAAAGCTGTTCACGGGCATTGGTTGGGTACGTGAACGACTGGGACGAGTTTAGGGTCTGCATTTCATTGTTTTAAGTCACGACTTCCAATTCAAGCCTGAAATCTGGTCGCAGATGTTGCTGAATCAGAATTTGTTCGTGAAGAAATACCAAGAGAAGGTAAAGCTGACCGGAAGATAGTCAGAAGTAGGTGATGACGAGTTATATATACAAGAAAATGAAGAAATAGGTGTAGAAATATTTAACACACCGTCTAGTTTCGGAGGAAGTCAAGGGCCAGACAAAGAAGCATTAGAATAAAACAACCAAAATGATGGTGAAGATATCCAGTGAGGATTATATGTATATGGACAGAGATCCAACGCCTTACTATGAAGCATTGCAGTCAAGCGACCAGAAACAGTAGATGAAGAATTGGAGTCGCTGAAAGAGAACAGAACTTGGGTATTAGCGGATCGTCCAAATCTTGAAGAATGGTTTGGTTTTAAGTCATAAAATTGCTGATAGTGGGAAAATTCGCTTCAAAGGTCGCCTGGTAGATACAAAAGCATAGAATCAACTATGGAGCTGCTGCAGAGAAAATGAATCTGGATCAATTTGATATAAAAACAGTATTTTTAAATGGCGTACTCGAAGAAGATGTATTCATGTAACACCCGAAAGGTTTTGAAGATGATACGGGACGAGTATACCTACTAAAGAAACGTCTAAATGGTTTGAAACAAGCACCCCGTTGTTAATAATAATAATATTGCCTTTAATTATCCCCAAAAACAAAATAGAAATAAAATATCACACTTCTACAAGGCGAAGTTCAGTTCGGCGGAGACTACCGCCGCCTGTTCTACCACTTAACCTTGGAACTATTCCGGTACTGTTTTTACATTAAAATTAAACAAACTACAATATAAAAAATAAAATAAAAATACTTTCCTTAGAATCTTCCAATAAAACGACGTTTGGAACAAGCGTTTCGAATTCATGACATAAAATGGATTCAAAAATAGTGATGCTAATCCATGTCTCTTCTACCGCAAGAAAAAGAAAAATTGTCTATAAATGTTGCAATCTACATCGATAATGGCTTGGTTGTATAAGGCAGCAACAAGGCAGAAATTAATTAATTTAAAATGCGGTCGAACTAACTACATTACTTACAACGTTCAATTTGGAATCCGGAAAAGACTTTCTCGTATATGGTAGAAAATTGTATAATAAAACATTTTAGAATTTCCACATCCCAACAGGAAAACGTTAATACAGTTTACAAACTAAAAAGCTTTGCATGTTAGGAGCTGGAATTGTTCTGTATTGTCCATTTGCGCAAATGTAACTTTTTTTTATGTTTTACGGCTGTCAGTTTGAATAAACGAAAATTAATGTAGCATAACTTATCAACATTATGATCAGTTAACAACTGTTATTTATATCTTCTTAAAAACCAGATATGTTATTAAGGTAAATTAATATACATGCAACATTTTTTTGCCCAAATGTCTTAATTAAAACGGCGATTAATCTAACATTACGTGCGCATTTCACCCTCGTAATTGCCTTTATTATGTGTAGCTATACGCATTTTATGGAATTCATAATTCACATCACATCGTATCTTAAAACGCGAGCAATCTCCTAAAGGAACGCGTTTGAAGAGATCCTCTAAAAGAAGGGCGTACAAATGGTAAAATGGAGGATAATTTAATTTGTGAGTTTAAGAAAAATTTATATCGATTCATAACAATAAATCTTCCGCTTAAGAACACTCAATAGGGGAGTGTCCTTTTTGGTCAAAGGTGAGGACACCGGTAAAGTAATTTCGATCAATTCCGCTAGTTGGACTTATTTTCGCGTAACGAGGATTCAATAATAATTGAGTGTTTTTGCGAAGCGGTCGCATTGAGATGAATGGGCTAATTTTGAATGGAAGGAAAACATGTAAACTACTGGAAAAGTGAAGAAAAATTGCCGTAATATTTAAATAAGGCTGGGGTGAGAAAAGATATGATGACTGTATTATTCCGACAAGCTAGATCGGCCCTGTATAAAATGAAATATCTTCCGCTCTTTGCATCACGGTAAGGTTTATGAGATATGTAAATATGAAGAAATATCGCCGCATATGAAATCTCTGTTCAAAGTTAAACACTAAAAAAACGCCGCAAATTTATAAGCTCGATGATGTATAGGCGAAAATTGCGTTAAACAGGTGCATCGCCTTTTTTTTTCGTAGAAAAAACCGTTCACGAAAAGGAATATTCGGAAATCGCTAGGGATTTTAATCGGATTTAGAAATAATGACTTGTTTAGAGAGGGGTTCTCTTGTCCAGGCGATTTCAAAAGCAATCCTGTATCCTAAATCCAAGTTAAAAATACCCTTGGTGCGGTTTTCAACATAAATCCAATACTTGAGAGAACAGGGCCTAAGTGATCCCAATCCCGCGGGTTAGACTAAAGCCAACGTATATATGTGCAATATTGAACAGATTCACGGCGACTTCTTAAGATGGCCATGTAATCGCACGCGACTTAAAACCTCAAATTGATGATTATTCTCTTTTGTGTTATACGCGGAAAACGTGTACAATAAAGCCCCGCGATAATTCATACAGAACAACTCCGGAAGAAAATAAAATTCCATCATTAATTAATACACAACATCCGGGTGGAGCGACAATTCTTCCGGGCACTCCAAGCGAACAACAGGGGCGGCTCGGTCCGTGAAATCCTTTTTATTCGAGTGGGATTCTACAATGTAAGCACGGGCAATTAAACAGCGGATTTACATGATTTACACAATTAGTCGTGCAGAAAACAAAATAAATACCAAAACAAACAAGATGACTTTTGCTGTACTTACCAAAAGCGTTTGTTCCTAATCCAACTGCCCGTTATTGCAAACGAAAAATGCGTGACCATTCGAGGTTTACGCGAAATGAATACTGCCGAAAATTTAGACGCTTCGCCAAATTTAATCTTAAAGATCAAAAGATCTGGCTTCGGTCTTAGAATTGCACTTGGCGGTCTAAAACTTAAATTATGGGGAGGCCACGAAACTTTGTGTAAAAGAAACGTTGCCGCTTTGATTCGAGCGGAATTAAATTGTTACAAATTAACGTGTTCAATATAAACAAAAGCGTTCGCGCGCTAAACAACACTTATTGTTGTACCACTTTGATTTACGTTACAGTTTTTATGGCCACCCTTTGAATGCGGCACACACAAACTCGTATACACTTAACAAATTAAATCCTTTACATTTCAAACCCTTTGTCCTTACCCTAAAAAAAGCAAAAAGCCGATTCAAATGGGTTGCTGATGTAGGTCGCGCTCCACTTCACGTCAACACAAAAAGTACACAAAAAACACTTAAATTGGTTAATTTAAAATGCAATGGATTTTTGTGAGCTTTTCAGGTGGACGAGAAGCATTAATTATTTTGCTAAAATAACATTTATTATTCTACTTTGATTCGATTTGTGCTTTTAAATCGCTGAAAGAACGATTAACTTTCGTTTGTAAATTTTTTCCTCTACTAACCCCGCCGTGATTTCCGTAATTGTCCTATTTTTTGCACAAGCGGTATATATTAGTAAGAAGGTTTTTTTATGAAATTCCTTGCATTATTCTAGAAATGTTTTGTAAGTTTGTGAGACCAAAAGAAGGATTCTTCAGGAACATTTCTTATTTACAATGCAAACTGAACATCCCCCATTATACTTAAAATGAAATTGAAATTTGGCGGCTGATAGTCAGGGAATCTACTCTCTTCTCGAAATAACAAATAACATTGTTGATGAAGGACTCCATCTTTTGTTTGAGTGATTATTAATATATGATGAAAATTAATTTAGACTCAAAAAATTTTTTATTTTCTAACGGCTATTAGTATTGCCAAGGAATTCTTCTTGAGACGTTGTCGACGGTAGTTTTCCATTGGTTGCCTAGTTTGAGGAGGTTTTCTTGGAAGTTGTTCATGTGTACTCCTCGGATTTGGTAATTAATAAGTGGATCATTATACTCGTACCAGTCAAAAATAACAATTGTATTTTGAAACCACGATGTTAAGTATGTGATATATTTGTTACAAATTTCACAGTAAGTAGCACCCTTTTCTGACAATTGGAAATCGAAATATTCGATATATACACAGTCACATCTCTATTATAACATGGTTTTAAATCCGCAATAAAGTAGGTTTAATTTGCGAGTTGTTAATTAGGTGCTGAATTTGAAGATTTTTAGGAATCATTTTTAAGGAAACTCCCTAGAACATTTTTTTAAACTTGACGATGGTTCCAAGGAGGGTTGGAGCAATTTCACTAATATTTCTAAAAATATATTTAGGAAGATTTTGAAAAAAAAAGATCCTAATAAGGGTTCCAAGATTTATAGAAAAGTTTCGAAGAGTGACTTCCAGAAGCTTTTCCACGATAATTGAACTGTTGCATTCACAATCATCTCTATGAGAATTATATCTATAGGCGAGCTAAATTTAACACAGGTCGATAAAGTTGGCACCTCCACTTTCTCCAAATCAAGTAAAAATATGCCTATAATTTAGGACTAATTAAAGACTAATTTGTACCTGAAAACCGATTTTTAAAATGGGTGTGGTACAAATTCTAATTTTGTGGGTGCAAATTAGTTTTTAATTTATACGTTCCATTTCTTTTTATTAATCTTGAGAATTGCCCTTTTTTATTAAAAATTCTTTAAATAATTGGGTACAAATTTGTCTTTAATTCATAGTTTTTGATGCAACTAATAAAATTTCAATTTGGAAAAGTGGGGTGCTAAACTTTTCAAGTTATTTAGCACCCCCACTTTAAAAATCGGATTTCTGGCGAAACTAAGCGGGTACAAATTCTAATTTTGTGGGTACAAATTTGAATTAGTCCTAAATTATGGGCATTTTTCTAGTTGATTTGGGCAAAGTGGGAGTGCCAACCTTATCGACCTTGAAAGCACCAGATTATTACGAAGTATTCCTTGTCGAAGGTGATGCGAGAAAGTTTCTCATTTTCCGAACGTGTTTACCGCAAAAGTCTGTGTGTTAATCGCGTGTTTTCTCGACTTTAACGGAGTTTGCCGTGGGAAAATTTCGCGAATTCCATTTGAGTATGATTGATTGTAACTTACCAAGCCGAAATGTTTAAACTTTGATGTAATATTGGCGAAAGTTTGCGATTTATTAGTCTCAAAGTCAAAAAATCATTTTTATAATTGCAACACTTTAATTTTTTACATCGTTTTATCTTGGATTGCATTTTCGCACCTGTGCTTTCAGATTGTTACGCTGGTTTTCCTTTTTTAGGTAGTTAAGGTCCTTAACATGGTGTAATTTTAGGAGCGAACACTTGCAAAATTAATATCACGCTTGGCTTCAGTTAAGCAGCAAAAGTTGCAAAGATATTTTATTATAGTTTCCAAAGTAACATGCGAGTAATTAAAATTAATGGCGAACCCCACCGGGTATCATTTATATGCATAAGTTTAAAGGTACGAAACGTGCAATTTGAAACGTGTTCAATAATTGCAAACTAATTCTGAAGACGTGATTTTAGCAACTTCACAAATCCCTTATCGCCGTACGGTTCGCTGTTATTTTTATCTTATCAGGGATCGGTTCAAACTTCCAATTTATGATCTTATTGACTCGATGCCTACTTTCTAGTTTATTTCGGTTCGAGTGTATTTGAGAAAAGGGAAGAATTGAGAAGGGTTATATACTAAAATTAGGTTAGCTCCCGAGAATTTTTAGTGAACCTAATCTATTTTATATTATTGTAAGTGGAGCCTTCATATCGTTGAAAAGATCTTGAAATCTTTCGCATTTGTATTGGAACTAAATTCAATTTAAATATCATAAAACCGAATTTTAGTGAAGTCGTTAGCATTTTTTTGCTCTTATACTATTTTTTTACACATTTCTTTTATGTACCGCATATAAAAGCGGTTTTCTATAGATATTTTTATTAAGTCGTAAACGTCACGTTGACAGTTAAATTTTATACTCTTGCATTTATTAATTTTGAGAGTTGCAACCTAATAGTTCGGGTGGAAAGGGATTACTGCATTAGGGTGTATATCGCGCTTCGTCCAGCAAGTCAACGAGTGGTTGGTCTGAAGGGTTCTACAAAATTGGCCCGCGAGAATTGCAAGACCCTAAACATTCAAAAGGGCGTCTACAAAAGCGACAGTTTGTTCTGTTATAAAAAATGGATGTAGCTTTCACCACGTTTTCTCTGTTTTTAGTTTAGTTTCGCAGAAGTATAGGGAACGTTGGAAATTAATGTATCTACATATGAATGAAAGCGGAAGTGTTTTCTACAATTAATCACCCCATTCAGCACAAGACACTCTAATCGCATTTTTAAACGTATGAGTAATACTATCGAAAGTTTTTTTAGCAATCTCCCCCGAAACCGTCGTTGAAAATACACACTTTAAAAATTATCCTTGCAGTTTACATTGGAAACTATTAAAAACTACTTTGGATTCGTATGATCTGTTTCGAAACTTTGCTAGAAATCATAGAGTCTTTACTACAAATTTAATGTTCTTAAAAAATGTATTTAGGAACTTAGGAATTTCGTTTGAAAGTTTTGAAATCTTGCAAATTTTCTTATGAACATGCATTTAAACCTTTAAAAAAAATCCCTTTGGAAAGTATGAACCATCTTCTCAAAAACTTTTACCAAAAGTTCTTAAACGCGTACCTAGGAATATTGGAACTTTCACAAAATTCAGCACCCCCGCAATCCTAAAAAAATAGCAGGTGAAACTACTGAAGCCTTGAAACCTTCTTCAGAATTGTTTTTAAGAGTATTTTTTAATGATGTTACCTTTCTAATAAATATTCTTGAAACCGTTCTTGAAATCTTATTACGAGAAATAAAATTCAATATTTTACCCTATGATAAATCTTTTACAGGAAACCTCGTTAGACTAGACCCCGAATTACTAAAGTTTTTAAAGTTTTGGCTAGGACTTCTTAGGAATCTTAGAAAGCTACTTACAGACCTCCCCAGAAGTCTTAACGGTCTTCTTTCGCATCTATGTAAATCTGCTTAAAAATATTTTCAAATACCTCCTTAAAAACCCCATAAGAATACGTCTTTGTAGTCTTCTACTGCTCGGAATTTTCTTCTATCTGGAAAATTTTAGGAAATGTTTTTGTATTTCTATATTTCTTTTTCACATGTAAGTAAAACATATCAGGCTCGCCAGGAGAGAATGCCGGTCACAGTTTTTCATAGTAAACCATACGATTGTAGACCGGCATCTGGTGTTCTGTAACCGGCATTCTCTCCTGGCGAGCATTATATTTGAAACAACGACCTCATGCTTCTAACTTGAAAGCTTCGTACTCTTTTGACACCGTTTCATTATGGGCACAAATTAATGATTAATGGTTTGAAAAAGTAATGTTACCTTAGGCGTTTTGAAAATGCAATCAGTTTAAATGGGATAGTAGATCTTCCTATGGTACCACTTACATGGTAATTCCTACTAACTCGGTTAGACCGGTTGAATTTTCAAAAACGCTTATAGAGATTGGTTATGAATGTCAAAAAAAGTAAAAAATAGCATTAATCAAACTACAAACCGTTTAATTTTTACAAAGAATAACGGGAAACACGCTCGGACCCTCATTTTGTTTTTGGATTGCAGATATTTTCACACAAAATGTTGGTATACGGGGTGCTCCAAAAGAGCACGACAGAAAAAATATTTAAATAGGAATACTCGTAAATTCGGATTCTCCAGGAAATTCTAAACATGTTTACGTAAAATATAATATCTTTGTTCAACTGTTAATACAAATGTAATATACTGTAATGTATCTCTTAAGGAATTCCTCGATTTTTAGCGCATTTTTGGAAAAAAATAAGCTATTATATTCGTGATGGCTGGCTGGCTGTCCGACTGAGATCTTAGCAATTACAATACATAGATAGAGACTTAAAAGTTTCACTAAATCTTGCTGTTATAGTGTAGATGTACAGGCTCTAGTCTATTTTGAGTTAGATTACTCGATAATTTTAAACTTTGCTAATGAAATACTGATCTGCATTACCAAAAATTCGCTTTCATCATGCATATGCTGTTTTACATACTTTAACGACATATTCTTAAATTCTGGATCCGTTGAGCGCTCTGAAATCGTTGAAATCATTTGTGGAGGTTCTGGTGTGCTTTTCTTTGGAAAGATTGATGAGTAATTTGGCTGATATTCTCTAATTTTCCTGTAAGATTGATTTGGCGAGTTAGATGTTCCGCTATATCCAAGGATATTCCAAGTTCCCATTCTGGTTCGGTGACAATAGTAAGTCGAGTTGCAAGAGTATCCTCAGCAAAGACTCCAGGATATTCAACTTTTTTTCACGTTTTCCGGGATTCTAAGTGGATAATTTTCTTATTTTTTTAAGCACCTTTTATAAATACCTCGGATTACCGGAAAAATGCGTCCTAGTGCACTAACATGGCACACTATTTGTTGTGTTTCTACGTGGCGAGATAGGTTGAATTATAATTCCAATATTTCGAGTATTTAAAGAGCTATTGATAACTGAGAAAAGAATGAGAGAAAAATATAGAATGTAATTTGTGGCAAATACTTTGCCGACCTGCGTGCATAGGAGTGTAGTTTCCATAGTCACGTTGGCTAGCTTTAGAAAATACATTCTAATTGCTAATAATACCAGGTGTTAAATGAATCATGGTGTTTCAAGGCTTCGCCATATTTTTATTTCTTGATTCAATATTATTGTAACGGAAACGCTCCAGACATGACGTCGCCTTTGGCGCTCTGGAATTTTCTACGCGCGCGATAGTGGGATTTGTGTAGGAATATTCGAGACTGTACGCGGATGTTCTGGACTTACATTGCTTGCGTGTATAAATGGTTGCGGACCGAACATCGCAGCAGTTTTTACTACCGAACAAGATCGAGCGCGGAAATATAAATTGCGAAGTGTGTGATAAATAATCGATATAAATTGTACGGTTTTTATAGTGTTAAAAGTTTTGTTTAATAAATATTGATATAAATCGAACCCGAATTTATAAATAACGTTACATTATTCAGTGTTCAGTATAGTGTTCAATGATCACTGTGGAGGCCATGCGAAACGAACATTATCATCTTACCAATGGTGTCCAATCTAGCACTCTATATCGGAATATATGGGAAACACTGTTTGTGCATAACCAATGTACAGTGTGTAAAGCGATGGGGTATACAAGAGGGAATTTTTTTTAAATATTGATTTATGAAAAAAATTTATTCTTCATGATATGTTTTGCTTGCTTTGAAAGTACCAATAGCGTTGCGATAATCTAAAATTTATTTATAGAAATCAGGAAAAATAATAAAATTAATTTTTTAATTCAAAGTTATCATTCTACATTATAATTAAGATAGAGTATTGCTATCAAACCACAAACAATCGAAACGTTATTGGTACCTACTTTCAAAGCAAGCAAAAAATATTATGAAGAATAAATTTTTTTCATAAATCAATATTTTAAAAAAATTCTCTCTTGTATACCCCATCGCTTTACACACTGTATAATTTAATTTTGATTAACCGTAAGTAAACGTACCTAACGACATTGAATTAGGAATACGCAGTCCGTCCATGAGAAAATAATGGCATTTTGAGCGACATGTTCAATATTTCACACGGACATGGTTATCTGACACGATTAACGACGACATGAAACCTTTAATCGACAAGAATCCTTCCGTTCCATTTATGATTAGGTACGCAATTGCACCAATAACGGAAAAAAGCCATTACCCGGAAATATTTTATTCAAAAACTTAATAGCGTGTAGTAACGACATTATTACTCGTGATCCAACGCGGAACGGAAGAAAATTGGATAGTTATATCGGGGATCGCAGTCTTGAGTTTGCTACATTGAAGTGAAGCATTGTAATCGTAAAAGAAGAAAGGTACATAACTTTAATTTAATTTTACATCTTAAGATTTCTGCAGCAGCAATAGGAAAGTGTAGTATTTAGCGAGTTCATCCCTTGCGTAATTTCGGCACGCGAAGTCACTTCCTTAAGGGGTTGTACGCGTAGAGGCAAATTAATAACAGATAGTTAAAGATAGTATGTGTGCGTGCAAGGCGCGAGTAATCCTGGGTTACAAAGTCATTCAACTTTTTAGTGCCGGGCCAGTTGGCAGCGTAGGGGATGATTACAACCTCACCCTTACTATCTCATGACCTCTCACTCCCTTCACCCCCCTGCCAAACTGAGATTACGGCCCTTTATCCTACAGCGCCCGGCCGTTACACCATACGTTACCCTGGTTATTATGATAGAGATATATTGCATCCGCATGTTTAGGGCGCACCGTGATGCGGGATAATTTTATTAAAAAATTTACTACCTTTGATTTCTCGAGCACAGAGTAATTGTTTGTATAAAGCAAACGCGCCATACTTGCAGACTTATCCATCGTCCCAATCCTTCAGACGTCGCTCGATCTATTATTAGGAATCGAGACTGCATCAAGGATCGGGTGGGACATTTACATTTTCAATTTGCTCGGTTAATGAATGTACCAAACTGCTTTCCTAAATATTTATTTAAAATTTGTACGAAAGGAAGTGCGAAGACGCCATTCGAAAGGGATTCAATTACATTTCAGTATTACGGACGCATAAATCAAATTCCACCGGTTGCTTTTTCGTTGTTTCAGCAGGAGTTCCCTGCTGGAGACAAAATAGGGAATAATTCGAGCAAATTTAATTTGCGGAAGTATAATCGAGTTGTTCCGTAGTTCAACCTGATGTTCTTCTGTCATTTAAGAAAATTCATTTTGTAACGAGATTTGACGCGAACATCAACAAATTACTATATTTCATAGAAATCCTTGACTTTTGCCATAGGAAAATATAAAAGAAAGCCCTTAAGACAGCATAAGCCTTAAAGAATAATGACCGAGTTTATATAATATATCCTTCGATAGGGAGAAAAATAAGAGAAGGGAAGATGGTATCTGACAACAACTATAACAGCCCCCCAAGCAGTAATCCAAACAAAATCGATTAATAAAAAAAGATGTTATATATAATTCCCAGAGGCATTACTGTGTCATCTGTTGATTGCAAAGGGATTCGACTAAATTGAGATCAGATAGATAGTGGTGTGAGCGGTTTGCTGACATGGGGAAAGATGCATGAGCCAGACAGTTCCACCCTCCTTTAATGTTGTCGTGCTTCAAAAACTATGCGTGCCCCAAGTCAAATAATGACTCTAATTTATTCAGTAGTACAGATGTCAAGCATGCATAATTTAATTTCGAAAGTTATTTTAACTCCATTCCACGTGCTTGGTTCTTCTGTAACGCATTTGTTTACTTTTTTAACTTGAAATCGATAAAATACTTACGAATTGCTAAAAGATATTCAAAGGGAAAACTAATTGCACTTATAACAATCGTCAAGAAGGTTCTCATCAGCTTTATCTGTTGTAACGATCTAAATTATAAAACTATGAGTTACCTTTCACATATACTATAAAATATGATGAAAAAGCTACTTCCAACTAAAATCACACAATATTTAATAATTTCTTGTTTCTCCAAAATTTGTTACAATTTATCGAGCCTAATTAACCTTCCAGGCGAAATTTCGGTGTCTTTTCTACGGAACGCTTTTCCTTACGTTTAATTACAGTAATATATATAATCAAAGCAGTCGATCAGAAGCAACGTCAACTATCTATGTCTTTGGAACTTTTGTCTTATTTGGATAAAATGATTGTTCTGGTTATTTTACCACTAAATTTTTACGCTCCCTAAACCCTATATGGTATGAATATATAGTCCGGGAAATAGAGACCGAAAATAGTAGGTAATTCCAATTTTTTTTGCATGGCATGGAGGAATCCCGGTTTTCGACCTCCCACTCCTTGTGCCTCCCCCGTACCACCCCCAAAACCCCTGAAATTTGGTTCGTTTCTTACTCGGTTTCTTAGTTTTTCAATCAACCACCAGATGACTGTATATGACATGCAAAAAAAATTGGAACTACTTCTCATTTTACAAGTTAAAACCCTCTATTCTCTGGACTAATAATAATATCTTGGCAAATGCGCTCTATTTGCAAATGAAGTCTGTTTTTTGCACATTTTTGATTGTCAAAAGGTTCAGGTCTTTCAAAACTTTTTTGCATGGTGGGCTCTTGAAAATTGCAACGGCATTATTGGAGACTAAAACACCAAAAACAACTAACAAATTCGTATGACTTTAAAAGCTCATAAATCTCTTGGAAGCGCTTGGATACTGTTGACGACTGTCAGACGGTCTTATATGCATTTAAAGATCCATAAAGTGTCTTATGGGTTTACAAAAGCTTCCAAAGGTTTTTAGAGACGAATTCATCAAATACTCTTTAAAGATTGTAAAAGGCTCTTACGAAAACCTTTGGAAAACACTTTTTAAGACTTTGAAAGATCCTTACGTAACGTAAATTTAACTACGTCGTTCATTTGACTACAATTAATTAATAATCAATTTATTACAGTCATTAAATGAATTGATTTCGAACAGCTAAAGCATGTCGATGTCTTATCACGCATATATACACAATTTACAACAGCGCGAATTATTTATAACTTCGGCGTTGAAATTAGAACTGAACTGAAACGCAATTCGTTTTCCTTATATAGTACACCCGAGTGTTGCCGAGAGTTCGCGAGTCTGTTCCTTATCATTCTTGAAAATTGAATATTTGTCTTTTAAAACCTCTTGAATGCTTACAGTATTTAAAAACTTTCAAGAGCCTTTAACAAAGAGAAGGTTTTCAAGAGTTATCGAGGGGGGGGGGGCTTTGCACAAGGAAGACTCTTAGAGACACATATTTGGCGATTCTTGAACAATGCTAAAGAGTATTAAATGCTATTAAAGGCTCTAGAAGGATGTAGAACGCATTGCGTTCGGCTATTAAGGATTATTAAACGATAAATGTCCTTCAGGCCCTTAGAAAGTCCTTAGTGGCATCTAAATCTTGGCTGTAGTATATTTTAGAAGGTGCTAGAAATCTTTTAAAGACTGATCCTTAAAATGCTCTTAAACTTTTATACATTGTCGTAATTCGTGGGTGTAATCCATTAATCCAATCATCAAGTTTAATTAATTTATTATTTTGACTAAAGACATGATAGTGGATTATGAAAAAAATTCACTTTAATAATGGGAAGATTAAAAATCTGATTAGTTTTAGAAATATTATGAATCTTAAGCATATGGGGGATCATAGGAATTCTTGGAAACGTTAAGAAACTTTAGAAAATCATGTAAATCTTGAAAATGAGAGTAATAAAAAATCGTATGGAACCTACAGATGCTAAGATGAATCCCCTGGAAAAGCTGGGATTCGTATGAATCATAAGATTTGAAAAAATATTGGGAGTTATAGGAAGTTGAATATTCATGAGGATTTTACGAATTTCGACTTCGCAAACCTGCGAAATCCCTGAAAGAAAGAAAAGTTTACAAAGGTTGTTTGGACATATTACCCTCCACGTAGGCGGTCGGTAATTAAAATAAATAATCTTACATTACTTACAGTCTTTTTCTTAATAGTCGAAATAATCTGGTCGTAAAAAGTTTGGAATACAAAGCGCTCTTAACTTACATACAAATGCTGACAGGTTCTGAACTTCACTTTTTCCACTGAACAAATACGGTTGATAGCCCAAAATTTAGCGTACCTTATCAAACCGTCGCGAAATAAGCAGCTTGTTGTCTCCAGTGTGTAAGGAAACGCCACTTCCACCATAAAATAATCTCCTTCTTCATTCATTTTCAAATAAATCTCCAATCATGACGGAACATGAAACGCGCAACACCTAGCTCTTCGTTATCAGCACCACATATGTTAATTAAACTACTTGGTAAAACACTCCTTATCGCAAACGACCAGATGTAACCTTCTTTAAATAACGCAAATTAGACCAGCTGTGCCTTACATCTAACACCTGATATAAATTTAAAGCTATAGAATTTATGCAAGAATAAAAACGTAAACAACGCAATTATAAATAGTCCTAAGAGGAAAAACAAACACTGAAATACAACTTCAAATGAAACGAACTAACTTTGTGTTTAATTCGTAAATAATCCCCCAGATGTAGACATAAAAATTCAAAATATGTTACAAATAAAACGTATTCGTGAAGACAGATTTTGAAGGTTATCCACCCGTTAAAGATAGGATAAAATTATCAGTGTATTTTAGACGACACTATTTGTGTCCAGTCTAGAAGTTAGCCAGACCAAAAACTATTTAATAGTGACGAACCTCATTTGCAGGGCAGCCTTAGAATTTCATCCACTTAACTTTAGGTTAGGGAAATTTTTAATATGGGCCGTGTGCTTCGTACACATTTTCACAAATTAAAAACAATTCTACAACAGTCGACGAGAGGGTGGTTCTGCTAAAACGGATTCATTTTTTTTTATGCTCCAGAAACACGAGCACAGCACTGTGTATGTGTGGTATTTATTCATGAGGTTGAATTAATATCGCTCTCGGCAAACATAGAGCGCGAAGACATGAATAATTGTACTTGCGGAAACTTATAGCTTGGTTTTCCTAGTTAACACTGCTATAACTTGCTTTCCCCTCAAAACACAATTGTAAGTGACAAGAATACAATACAGTGCATAGAAACAATTTTGTAACCAAGTTGAAAGCGGGCTTAGCCTAATTTCCTCTTACTTTTACTTCTGTACCCAGAATAACAATAATTTTGGTAGCGAATTTGTTTCCATTCCGGTCACGTGTAACGTCATGCGGGGTCACCAAAGAAAGAGGCTTCAATTTGTACGCAGAGCAATCCTTGCCCTTCCTGTTCACCTTAAATATAATATAACCGAGCATCTCTTGGCAAATTGAATATCATGTCTCGATATTCTGACGGTTTCTAAAGGCTTTTGTGAAATTGTGTTATAAAATGTCTGAAATATGACGTATCCAAAACGAAATAAATCTTCCACGTGTCGTGACTATATATTTTTGCAACCCCAATGGCGCACTAATTGAAATCACTCCCCAAAAAGATCGGGGCTCAATATTTATACAAAATTCCGCAACCCAGCCGTTCACAACCAAAATTACAGCGTGCTATACACCAAACTTCCCGAGAACAAAGTTGACGTGCCTCAGGAAAATTAATACAAATATTTCAAAAGCCATATAATATGGGAAACTAGTTTTAGATTTTCCCTCCCACTTTATCATCCGAATATTTTTAAGCCTCACAATATCGCGCAATAATAGAGGAATTTTTTGTTGGCTTACGGGGTTCGTGCAAATCTGAAAGTGGAAGGTATCCGCTCTAAAAGCTTTCGAATGTACTCCAGAAGTTTCCTTATAAATAATGGCTAATGCCTATTAGTAATTCTCATGCCTTTCGCTTTGAGCAGCTAATGAAATCCAGCTATGTTAACTGGATTAAACTGAACATTTACGACTTTATCTGTCTGTATTTGAAGGGAGCTTGTATGATATAAACTATCGATAAAGTTGTAAAAGCGCTTTGCTTTGAGTTAAGCTTTAAATAATGTATGGAGTGTACGCGGGTGTGCGGTTGACACCAATTAGTATTTCCGGAAATATGTAATAGTAAGAGAATTAGGACAATCAAATTAAAATTGATTTTCCATCTGAGAGTGCTGATTTCGTAGATGGACCATCACTATTTAATTATTCGGAATCAAGTTTCACTGTAAATTGACCTCGCTAACACAATATGAACACCAGAAACCACAAAAAATTCATAAAGTGTCATCAGAAACGAACAACGTAGAAATCATCTTGTTAGCAAACATGTAATAAGTATGGCACTTTTTTCACCTGGAAGAAAACGTCTTATCAAATTTGCCTGAAAGACGACCGTCTGAATTATAGATATAGGTACTCATTTTCTACCCATTATAAATATATGAAAACTTGAAACCAAAGGAGAAATAAAACCAAAATTGTGGCAAGATAATGGTTTCCACCACCTCCAGTAGTAGGAATTGAGTATGGAGAGAAGCATGTGTTTATCCCTGAATCTTTCAAGTTTTTGAAGGTAGTATCGCAATAGAGTGAATATTTGAACATTTTAAGTGTCGACTTGAACTTTTGACGCCATGATATTTATTCGTCCAAAACCAACACACTATTTCACCATCATTTCCAAAACGCCTTTTCTGCCCCTATAAATTTACGACGGTAGTATGTATTTCCCAAAAATATTGTTGTTTTGAAGGAATTTGAAAGGATAAAATGGTCAACTGCAGTGCAAGGGACGTGCCGTTTATTTATTTCTACGTATTCTTTTCTATGAGGGTTTGTTTCTGAATTGATTTAGAAAAACGTAAGAGCCATAAAGTCTGGAGTTTGTGGAGTTTCTATCATGTATCATCGCCTTCATTGACACGAGTTGATTATATTCGAACCCATCATGATAGCACGCATAATTTGCAAAATTCGCATATTTGTAAAAGATTGGGGAATGAGGTTTAAGCCAACAAATTGACAATTAAAAAAGTCTAATTCGCAATTTTGTAGGTGTAATAAATTAAGAAAGATTGAGTGGGGGTGATTCCAGGAAATTTTAGAAAAGAACAATCGCCTAGAGACCACCGTTGCAACTGTTTCGTGGTTACTTTTGTTGTATATATATGTATGTATTGAAATTTCACTTGGCCATAGAAGCGACTAGGGTTGGGGTACATTTGAAAAGTTAAAACGCTTTAAGTGTAAAAAAATAGTTTCCTTGTGAAAGTCAAAAAAGAGCTACATGATGATAAGAGACCCAAGAAGCAACACCCAGTACAAAGAAGAAGAGAATATCATAATAGCCGGGAAGGAGATAACCATGAAGCACAAGATTAAATATCTGGGAGCGTACATAAGCAGGCCACTCAGCAGGCACACTTCTCTAGCGATACTTCGGCAATCTTCCATGATTTTTTTTTACATCATTGTTCACGGTAGGGTTCTTATTCTCTTTAAATTTTCCATTGGCGACTTAAAATGGTATATTTTCGCAATGATTAAATTCCTGACAATTAGTTCCCTCAGTAGAAATTTTTAAATTGTAATTAATGATGGCTCGTAAGTTTATAGGCTTACCATTTATAGCATCATCAGGGGTTCCTCAAGGATCCAATCTAGGTCCGCTTCTATTCCTTCTATTCAATAATAACATCTCAGATTGTTTTTCCACGAATTATCTTCTTTTTGCGGATGACCTGAAAATATATACACAAATCACGAATATTAATAAATGCGTCGAATTACAGCAGCAGTTAAATAACCTTTCCATTTGGAGCAAACGTAACTTATTGGACCTAAATATCTCCAAATGCAAGATAATGTCATATAGTCGAAAGCGTGATATTATTAACTACCAATATTGTATCGATGGAACTCCTTTATCTCGTGTCACTGTGACAAAAGATTTGGGAGTGACATTTGATTCAAGGTTGTTATTTACGGAACATATCCATTCTATTTGTGCTTCAGCTTCAAAAACGCTAGGATTTGTAATAAGGAACTCTAAATCGTTTAGAAACAACCAAGTACTTTTCCGACTATACTACGCCCTAGTAAGGCCCAAACTAGAATACTGCGACCTAGTTTGGTACCCCCATTATAATAATCAGATCAATTGCATTGAAAGAATACAACGAAGGTTTTTAAAATATATATCTTATAGATTAGATGGGTTTTCCAACTGCTAGTCTCCTTCAAAGATTTGACATATTGTCACTGAAATGTCGCAGAGAAATAAATAGTATAACATTTTTGTTTGGCTTAATCCATAATCTAATTGATTGTCCGCACTTATTAACTGGCCTAAACTTCACCGTTCCGGTGCGCATTAATAGAATGATAGTACCTTTACAAACCCCACTCCTAAATCTAATTTGTTGCGCAAAAATCCTTTATTTATATATAATCTCTTATAATTTTAATTTAATTTCACAAAATTGTGATCTTCATTACAGTTCTTTACCGGAAATGTTACGCTCGGTTATTAACATTAACAGTAATTAATTTTAATATTTTCATAGAACATTATTTTTCCTATAATCATTTATGAGTAATTAAACTTTTAGTATTATTAGTCGCACTTAGTAATTATTCAAGAGGGCCGATAGATAATTTTTTCTAATTTTTTCTTTTTCTCTTTGTTTGTTTGACTGTTTTTTGTTATTGGTTTCGGTAGTTTAAGTACTATTTTCAATATTACTAGACATATTTTTTATGTTTGATTTATTTTTAACTCTATTGTACTCTGGCAAGTTGTAAAATGTTGTTTTTGCTCTGAAATTGGAAAGGTTATGTCTTTCTGTTGAGCAAATAAAGGATTATTATTATTATTCGGGCGGTAGGGTTTCTTTCATAACCACAGCGCTTTCGGACCAACCACAACAAGTGTTCAAGAGGATCTTGATTTTGTCTTCGTGTGGGAAAATGGGTTATATTTGAAGTTTTGCCGTTCTGGAATGCAACGCATCAAATAAACCACCAAGTTTTTCAATAAAGGGAATAGAGGGTTTTAACTTGCAAAATGAGAAGTAGTTCCAATTTCTTTTGCATGTCATAGACAGTCATCTGGTGGTTAACAATCTAAGTTTTCGACCTCCCACCCCTTGTGCTTCCCACGTACCACCCCCAAAACCCCTGAAATTTGGTTGGTTTCTTAGATTTTCAATCATATCTTTTTAATGGTTCGCTTTAGAAAAAAATATTGTTATTAGAAATTGTAAACCATAAAATTCTACACAAATTTGGTATACACTATTTTTTTGTGAAATGTTTATTAAAAACGATATAGAGCTTCAGAATTGCTTATGTTTTTCAGAATTCTAAAATTTGTATGTAGATGTTTTAACCAAATTGTATACTTTATCTCTATAATTAAGAGTTTTATGAGAAAATATCTTGAATTTATCGTGGTATAAATCCCTCTACCCTGCACCCTTACCAAAGGGGATGCATAATAATGAAACTTGCAACCCTTGCTAGTGAGGATATTTGAATCACTGAGAGATTGTAGCGCTTTCTAATAAACTTTTGAAATTAAAAAATTGTCTCACTCACTCACAGTTCAGTTTAACCCCCCCCCTCCCCCCCGGCGGAAGGAATATATATTTAAACGCTCTTGTGAAGTTAGTCAGAGAGTACAACGCTTATTACATATATTTTCTATTCCTCTTTAAATATCTATTCCTACCGCGGTTGGGAGGGGGGGATGGAGGCTGAAGCTGAACTGAAGTGAGATAATTTTTTGTTTCAAACGTATATTAGAAAGCCCTACAATCTCACAGTGATTCAAATATCCCCACTAGCAAGGGTTGAAAGTTGAATTATTATGCATCCCCTTTGGTAAGGGTGCAGCGTAGGGGGATTTATACCACGATAAGTTCAAGATATTTTCTCATAAAAATAATTATAGAGATAAAGTATAAAATTTGGTTAAAACATCTACATAGAAATTTTAGAATTCTTAAAAATATAAGCAACTTTGAAGCTCTATATCTTTTTTAATAAACATTTCACAAAAAAGTAGTGTATCAATGATGAACCTACAAAAAGATATGATTGAAAAACTAAAAAACCAACCAAATTTCTTTGGTTTTAAGGGTGGTATGGGGGAAGCACAAGGGGTGGGAGGTCGAAAACTTGGATTCTTAATCACCAGATATTCTTTCATGACATGCAAAAAAAATTGGAACTACTTCTCGTTTTGCAGGACATGATCTATTTTCAGTCTCTATTTCCTGGACTAATACAGTAGTCAACTTAATTAGTTTCCATAAACATTAGCGGTCATCATATGTTCCTTATTTCATCATGATGAACATGTAGGTACTTTTCCGTGCATATTTAGATTCGTCACAAAATTTCACTTCTAATGAGACCCATCTCATTTAAGTCTTGATACAAAAACCTTCGCTAGCACAAAAAAACCGAGTCTGTCCATAAAAGCCCATGTTAAAGTACCCTATTTTTACTGTCAAATATCTCAGAAATAACACATAGGAACTCTTTTTTTCTTTGGCCATTGGAAAGTGCGTCTCTCAGACAATCAGTGACCAATTTTTCATCAACTTCTTGTTACTTTTACCTAGGCGCTCGAACTACTTTAACCCTCATTTTTTGCCATGGATTGGGTCTGATTCCCAATCGATTTTATCAGATGTGGAACATCATAAAGCGCGTAATATTTGCTGTCATTATGGAAAAAAAATGGCTACTTATTTTTAATTCATTTGCCATGTCTTAAACTAGGGTGAATTGGGAAATTATTTAGTTCCTTAAATCACTAAATATTGTAGCGAATATTCTAGCAAAGAGTACCCAACTCTTCGATTTTAGTAAATTCAATTCTAAACAAATTCATTTTTTCTCGTTACCATATCTTGGCAATGGCAAAATGATTAATTAATTTCCGGAATCCGATGCATAATTCTGTAAGTATAAATAATCAATTAAACCACCTTGTCGAAGAGTTATCCGGTACCGGGAAGGTGCTTTACAAAGACCATTCTTGTTTTAGGTAAAAATTGTAAACAACGACCAAGATATCCAAAATCTTGGAAACCTAGGTAAAAGCCAGAGTTAAATGTCTTTAATTGTATTTTCATTCGCAAATTACCTTAATGTCCATAGATTTATTATAATCCAAATTTCTTTTAATTTCGCCAAACGACAATATGTAAATCTTCTGCTTTTCGTTCATTTGACGTGCTGCCATACATATATTCCTAAAGACTTCACTTGAAGATCCAGCATTAAAATCGAACACTTCCATCCATTTTTTAATTGTACTTACTCCTGCCAGTACAACGTTATATATTTTTAAAGTTTTATAAGCGGCTGGTGTAAGAAACGGACAACGCTATTTGCTTTACACTAACTGGCCACTTTTTTATTTTTTTGTTGCCAATCTGCACCTGCACAAAATCAGGAACTTCCTTCCAACTCCTCTTCATTGCTTCCAATCGTCGCTTTACGTAGCATATCTCCTTCGATTTTTGTCGTAATTTTGTATTTGTTTTCCGAAATCGTTCAGCTCTTGGTTGAATTTGACTACTTTCCGTATTCAAAAAGACGCTTGCGTTTTATTTTTCTGGGCCGTCCTGTTAGATGTTTATCTTTAATGGAAGAGCAATAAAAGTTTTCTAATTTACATACATTTACAAAGCTATTTCTTGCAAAATGTTCTTCACACAAAATGATTTTCTAAATATGCTTCCAATAAAGTTTATTTAATAGCCAAGGTTATGGTTGTATTTGGAATTGCAGTAGCTTATCGAATTTGTGAAATCAGCCAAGTAAAATTAGATGATATTGAAGATTGGAGAACGAATTGTACTTTTGATATAAAGAGGAAGTGTCACTTTTGTAAAATAAAATAATCTAAAATTAAATTTACTTTAAAACTTTAAAAACTTTACTAGGTTAAACGTCGTCCCCGTGGACAGGTTCGGCCCGTCTATAATTTCACTTATCCAACTTCAAACACCAAGTGCTTGCGTAATGTAGAATGAATAGTCAACCACCAAAGTCGATTTTTCTACTTCGTGCATGATCCTTGCAATTAGCACCATACAATTTTTCACCCAGAAACCATAACACTAAACACATAGAACGATTGAACCCCAATATCTCTGGTGCGATCTATAATCACAAAAGAAGAAATTTTGTTCCTTATCAAACGCCACTAATAAATGCAATTTTGACGCGTAAGCTAGTGCAGGGGTCGGCCTTTTTGACAAGCTGTCGGCCTTATAATACGGCTAGGGAAATACTTATCCAACCTAATATAATGAAATTTCTCATGCCTTTTATAATAAATACCATTTAAAACATACATTATTCAACGAGAACACAAAATCTAGGTCATTTCCAAATCGGCATTTGTAAACCCAAATCAATCAACCAATTATAACCATTGTGTAATGGAAGCAGGTCGAGCAAGTCATAATGTATTACAAAGTGAACATGCTCAAATATGAATGGCAAGAGGTAATTGTTCTCTAAATAAGTCAGAGCGTACACAGAAAGCAATAGCTTTAATACTATATACCAAAGCAGAATTACGTCCAGTCCTAATACCTAATAATTATGCGTTGTGCACATATCGCACGTGTCAAGTTTACTAATTACGCAAACACAGAATAGCAGTAAATGACAAAAAATGGTTAATGTTATTAAAAAAACGTCCTCATAAATACAAATTGAAGTTGTAAATTGTTGAATTGATTATTCATATATTTCAACAGCAGTCAGCCCCTTGAACAAATGGAAACCGAAATCGAAAAAACCAACGAGGCATATCAATGTGAGAATTTTTTCCCTCAAATGCAATTTCACGTGTTGTCCAAAATTTGCGCGAGGCGTTAAGACAACTTCCCAGTTTTAGAAATGCGAATTTGAGCAGACTATTTAAACATAACTGAGTAAATTATTTACTCGAAGTACTTCTCTGCAGTCACGAAAATATTAAATTAACTGCTCCAATAAATTCCCTCATTTCCTGCGTGTAAGTCAGTTGTGCATGAACATTTCCAACTTATACCCTACAATTTACCCCCGAAAAAAAGTTGCTTTTGATAGATTTAAATAGTTATATACGCCTAATCTGTGCGATATGAAAATAACCCAGTTTATTTTTCTGAAAGTTTAATTAAGATTGATTTAAAATGGGCGTTCTAGTATTTGTTTTGGTAACGTGTATTCGCGCAAACTGACGATAACGTGATTACGAAAATGAGAAAGCTGGGTGGGGTTCCTCCATGTCAAATTAAACTTTAGGGAGCGTATTTGCATTTTTATTATCGAATTTGTACAATTCAGTGCGATTTTTAAATTTCAAGTTTGGTAATCCTAACAGATTCCCTTCGTTCGTCCTTTGAGTTTATTTAACTCCAAACTTTCATAATGTTAAAGTTAAATAGATTGTTAGTGTATTAGAACAACAGAATTTACTTAAATCGAGCTAGGAAGATCATATCATTTTCAGACATCGATTGAAACTTTGTGTGGGGATACAATATTCAAGAAGTCCCATAATAGATCAGTAAATAAAAAGAGAGAATGTTCACTCTTTCATATCGTTAAAAGCTGCAAAAATACTCCATTAGACGAAATGAAATACTGTTTCCATTAAAAAAATTTTGTAATATCTTTAATATTTCCAGAGTTACCCACGCAATTTTACTCGATTGAGAATACCCAGTATTTGTACTTCGACCACCCTCAAAACGTTTCTGTGAATGTTTGGACAGTTTCACATTCGACTTATTCCTACAGGCCACGAGTACAAAGAATTGTTGATATATATTAGAAACTTTTTTATAGAGATTGTCCCCCTCGCAGTTGATGCATAGATTGGTGCAGTCGAGGCCTGCTTTTTTGCAGCTACATTTTTTCCGCTGGTTTTGACACATTTGCATTACAACAGACGCGGGAGGAGCAGGGGTTTGTAGAGATGTGATCGGTTCCAGGCAATTTGTTACTCGTTTTCAACCCCAATCTTCGTCACTTTTCCGAACTTCCAGCCATTCCTGCACACCATAAAACTGTGCTGTTTGGCTGCAGAAATTTTGTCTTCCTTCATTTTGTATATAATAATAATAATACGTTTATTGGTACAAGCCCAAAGGGTAACATGTTCAGCCACAGCTGATCTTCCACATGTACCCAACAATACATCACATAATACAACAGAATACACAGTAGTAGAGCACTTTAGCTTTTCCCCTACCAGTCTTTTTAAGAAGTTTTAAATTTACCTCGCACACACAAACACCCTAACTCTCACAGACACAAATGCGCATAGTGCATGTAATGGAAACCCTCTACCGCAAACCTCATAAATTCAACTGTCCTGCTCATCCAACAGTGCTTTTTTATAATTGAACTTAAAATTTTGAAATTTTATCGAGGTGATATTAACCTTGCACGTATTGAGCCACTTGCATACAGAATATTTAAATGATTTTTTGAAAAAATTGGTACTGAATTTCGGAACTGTGAGTAGGCCTCTGTGTCTTAAATTCAAGTGGTGTACGTCTGTTCTAAAGCTAATTTTACTGTAAAGGTAATGCGGATGCTGAGTACGGAGCAATTTAAAATAAAAACACGCACAGTGAAGAGATCTGTATATAGAATGGGCTTGTCTAAAAAAGCGATTCCTTTCTGATATATAGGCCAAAAATTGAAAAAAAAGCCAACATTTGGGCAAAAGATACCAAAAAAAAAAGTTCCTGTACAAATTTTTGCCTTCAAATTCATGATTATTGACCCAAAAAACATGGAAGGGGAGAAAATCAAAACTATAGCAAAACTTTCCTCTGAACTCTTTCCTGCTATTCCTAGCCTAGAATATTTGAAGCGGGTATATGACGAACCTTTGGGTTATGGTCCAAAAAAAAAACGCCTAATAGTCTCTGAGTAATCTTTGAGCTTAAAAAAACCCCTTTTTTATGAGGAACCTAAACAATCCTCTAAACATATATTCTTTACTAATCCCGGAGAAACTCTGTAGACTCCGTAGAAGCTAAGCTAAGGCACTAATTCGACTATTCTGTTACAAAATGTGTATGTTCAAGGAATACTTTTATGGATTCACCAAAAAATTACCCTGTAGTGTGGTAGATGGATGTGTGAAGATCTCGATCTCTTTAAGACTTTTTTGGACTTCCAGAACAACTTAAAATAACTTCTTGCGTTAGTTAATTTTCAATTAAAAAAATGGTTAATGGTGTTTCATTTCATAGATGTCATAGTTGCAATATATCGCAATTAATCAATCAAGTTACGCATTGATTTAATTTGCTACTTAGCGGCTTATATTTTATTCATTAGGATTTCAATGAACGCCCAGTATTGATATAAAATACAAGTTGAATAGGAAATGTTACCGGAGATCTGTTTGGCGTGAAAGTTATTCAATCGGTATTCTGAATGTTTGGGGAAAAAGTGTTCAACATTTACCTTTTGGGTATTGTGCTTTAGGATAAAATTTATTTACATCTGCTTTAAAACTTAAACTTTTCATCCTCTGCGGCCTCCTAGCATATCATAAAACTCAATTTACTATATAAATTCTCCGACAGGCATATATACACATTTTTCTTTATAAAATAATATTAAATTTTTTTACGAAAAGGTAGCGTCGTTATTAAGAACACATTACGTATATTTCTTCCAAAGCTTCCCCTTGGCAAGCTTATTTGAACGCAATGACTAATTTCAGGAAGTTTTAGGTTTCAATTTAATTCCGATATGATCTCGATCTCGTTTTTGTTGAGTTCGCGTGTGTTATTTGGGCGCACGAAACGCGGCTCGTGGGATTTAAAACTTTGAACTTAATTGTTTTTAAGTCCTTCAATTGGTAGAGTTTAGAGGTATTAGTAAATCTGGGATTCAAAGATCGAAATTCCGGTAATAAAACTAAATCCAAACGCGGCCATCAGCTCTAAGCTCAGTTTTGGAGCATTGAAGCGTGGTCCAGTGTTAGAATCCTCCCTAATCCCTTCTGCCGTTTAACAAATCCGATCACACTTCCGGTAACTTCGAGCGCTGCTTCCGTTCACCATTCAGTACTATCCTTAAACTCAATCATCTTCGCATTGCTGTTTTCCAAAAGGGACCCTAATATGAAACTTTCCGCGACCGATGTCGATACATCATGTCGATCGACTTCTTATATACACCCAAATAGCGGCGATATTTCTTTTGCAAAAAGTTAGAACGATTTGCCGGATAAAATGGCGTTAGTTTACGAGTGAACGCGAATTTCGTGCAGTCAATTTTATTTCGACTGAAAATTCATCAGTGACGGCTCTTTTATCGATTGGCATATAATTGTATACATTTTTACTGCTTCCGTTTCGTATTGGCTTTATGACGCCATCAAGCGCCCTTTATTTAAGCAATTAGAACTATTAATTTTGATCGAAAATGCATGTAAATTGCTCACGATATACGCGTTATAAATTTTTGTGATTACTCATCTAATTTTCTCGGTAAATATTTGTGAATTGGTAATTATTTAATGCGAGCTTATTTAGTGATTCAGCCGTATGCTGTGAGTCAGTAGTTTATGTGTAAATTCACCCCGATACAAAGGGGATTTGGATCAGATACGCTTGGGTAAACGGGAGTTTAAATGTGGCAGCACAGCGCGATTAGACTACCCTATGCTATTTAAATATTATATTCATATGGGTATCCCGAGATTTTGTATTTTAATGTAGAGATATACATAATCTTCCGGACAAAAAAGAGATTCGTTACCATCACTTTCCTTAAGGGACGCCCACATTTTAAATCATTCTAATTATTGCAAGAGAGAAACATTAATTAGTTAGAAAATAAATTACTGTGTCTTTGTGGAATATGGAATGCGGTGATGTACATTTAATTGACATATATCACGCAGATGCTTGAGGGTTTGCGAAAATTGCAAAATACTGTTGATCCTGGATTGCACCAGGACTTGTTACTTGAAGCATGAATGTGTAAACTAGAGAATATTGTTACCTAGAGCCCTCCGAGGTTCGGATAGATAAATGAGGGGGCATCTAATTGCCACTTTCTTAAGTTTGACCTCTTTAGTACTCACGGAACGTTTGTCCTAATTACTACACCCTTATCATTCCAATAAATTCGCTATCGACGTGTGTAATTTTACTAATGCAAATATGTTGCAACAGTTCCAATCATTTGATGAATAATTAACGACATAATTAAACATAAAAGTACGAGTAGATGCATGTGCATTTCACAGAACGGCAATAAATTGACCTCATTAAGCAAGTTACTTTGTTAAGTCACCAAAATATTGTGCCAGTCCCCAAGTATTGTGTCCATACACTGATTTTTTGCGAATTTGGAACCAGAGCTTGGCAGAATACTTTCAAAAAGTATTTGAATACTTTCAAAAGTATTCGAATACTATAAAAGTATTCGAATACTTTGAAAAGTATTTCATTATCTTACTTTGAAAAGTATTCGAATACAGTAAAAAGTATTCAAATACTTGTCACTCAAATACATTTCTATTGTTATATACAAATTTAAGGAGTAAAGGCGTATTATTATTATTATATTATTATATAGGAGGTACCTACCAGGACCATTCTTATACCAGTTATCTCCTTAAGAATACGTGTACCAGTTTTCAAAGCGTCGTGCACATGGTACGCCTTTCTGAAATTAATCCTAGCGATTTTGGAAAGATCCATTTCTTACCATCCGTTTTTCCGTGTGCATGATAGTTTGTTTAGAAACGTGCGATCGCTTTGAAAATTGGTACACATGGTCTTAAGGATATAAGAAAGGTCCCTATTGGTTTTAAGTTACGTAGACTATCGAGTCAAAAAGTTTCACTCCAGGATCGTTCGGTATTCAGTTGTATCGGATTTTTATATTTGATTTTGACAATGGAAACTTTCCCTAAACATTTCTAAATTGTTCTCAAATATTTGAATAACATAAAAGTACTGCCTTTTTTTGAGGCCGGAAAAAAAATTGTCTGAGATCGACCGGCATTTTCTTGTAGAATTTGGCCCGTAGAATCCATAATTTCAAACAGTTTGAAGATTGGGCTACTAGATCAAAAGTTACAGCCCTTTGAATTTTTTTTTCGAAATTTGTTTTTTGTCCATCTTTTTATTGAAAGGTCTAATCGAAAAAGTACCAATCGTTTTGGATTCTACGCACCAAAATTAATAAGAAAAAGTGTTTTCCCGTGAAATTTTGGTGTAGTCGATTTTTGGTAAAAAAGGAAGGTTATACACTGCCTTTTTTTGAGGCCCGAAAAAAAAATTGTCTCAGATTGACCCGGAAAAAAAATTTTCTTATAGAATGTGGCCTGTAGAATCCATAATTTCAAACAGTTCCAAGATTGGGCTACTAGTTCAAAAGTTACAGCGCTTTGAATTTTCTTTCGAAATTGGTTTCTAGTCTATAACTTTTGATTGAGAAGTCTGATCGAAAAAGTACGAATTGTTTTGGATTTTACGCACCAAAATTAATAAGAAAAGGTGTTTTCCCGAGAAATTTTGGTGCAGTCGATTTTTGGTAAAAAAGGAAGGTTATACACTGCCTTTTTTTTGAGCCCCGAAAAAAAAATTGTCTCAGATCGACCCGGAAAAAAAATTTTCTTATAGAATGTGGCCTGTAGAATCCATAATTTCAAAGAGTTCCAAGATTGGGCTACTAGTTCAAAAGTTACAGCCCTTTGAATTTTCTTTCGAAATTGGTTTCTAGTCTATAACTTTTGATTGAGAAGTCTGATCGAAAAAGTACGAAATGTTTTGGATTCTACGCACCAAAATTAATAAGAAAAAGTGTTTTCCCGAGAAATTTTGGTGCAGTCGATTTTTGGTAAAAAAGGAAGGTTGTACACTGCCTTTTTTTGAGGCCCTAAAAAAAATTGTCTCAGATCGACCCGGAAAAAAATTTTCTTATAGAATGTGGCCTTTATTTTCAACCACTTGCAATACATGGTTTGTCCCATGGTACTACACTTAAAAGTTGTAATATCATGGGTTTGTCTCATCCGTAAAAAATTTCGATATCTTTCTGAATCTCGATGACGTCATTAATTAAATTGATTATTATCTAATCAAAGTAATGCGCGAGCGGATTAATTTAATTAGCGGTTGGATTTATCGGAATTTTGTTAAATTAATAATCAATTAGATTTGCGGTCCAATTAGTTTAATTCACGGTCTGATTTCTCCAAATTTTCCCCAATTTCTTTCATTCCCAGTTTGATTGAACTAATTAATTTAATTCGTGTTTTTTTTATTAATTTAATTCGCGCATCATTCAATTTAATTCGCGGTATAGTAATGCATGCAAGCTTTTTCGATGCACGAAGATCAAGTATTTAAAATTGACGAAATTTAGGAAGAAAAAGGAAGAGGCAAAAGCAAAACGTATTTAGTGAAGTGGCGAGAACTGAAAGATATTCTTAAAGAAGTAAACAATCACGAAGATTTAGGGAAGCTAATCGCATTAAAATATTACAAGATCCAATCCATTCAATATCAATACAATTTTTTTGAAAATCTATGGTATAGAAAAATATATATTGACCTCAGCTAACCATACACTTTCCAGTTACTTAAACTAGAGGAAATATACAAGGTAAGTCGACGAAATTCAGTGAGTGGACCAAATATTTTTTCCAAAGGCCCAAAATTTGAGTTACTTCGTTATTTTTTTTTTGCAAGAATCATATAGGATGGAACTAGGTTTATGAAATCTCTTTTTTAATTTTATATTACTGTAACGTAAATTTAAATACGTAATTGATTTATTTATTTTCTGATTCATACAATGGATTTTATTAGGTTTTGAAAAAAGGAAGTTATGCTGTCGCACCTTATATATAATCCCACTTCGTTTTTTGATAAACGTTATGTTGATGATATCTTTGTTATCTTGCGAGCCAAGAGAACCATCCTGAATGGATATTTTAATATTTTTAACGCCCTCCATTCTTAAATGGAATGTGCCAGTAAATCCCTCAATTCCTTACACTAAACATCCCCTCTCCTGAAAATCAGTGTCCACAGGTCCACCATATCTTTGATTCCTTCCTAACAAGTTATACTACTTCAGATTATTTTTCTACACACTAGTCAATTTCCCCTTTAACCCGACCAATTATTCCTCTGAATTCTATCCTAGTTTCGTACCTAGTAATCTTCCATTTGCCTCGGAGGTATTTCATATTCCCCAGATCCCCCGGTGCTACATCCTCTCCAAACGCATTCAATATTTAGAACTCTGGTGTATGGAATGTCCCCCAAGAGAAAGACATGCAAATTGTTCCCAACATGTTGAGAAAGATCATAGCACCGGGGGGTCTGGGGGAATCGACTGGAAGAACTCACTACCTTTTCCCAAAATCTTCAATGAGACGTGCTTACTTGAAAGGGTTGATAATCTTCTTTCATGGGGTGTATTCTCGTGTATTCTATACCCTTCAGACCCCCCCCCCGGTGCTATACTTTCAATCCTTAGAACTCTCGTGTATGGAATGTCCCCACGAAAAAACATGTAACGGCACTCCCTAGAAAATGATCATATGTGTGCAAATTGTTCCCAATTATTTGGGGGAGATTTATTTATTTATTATCCTCTCTTGTTCTGGGCCCTCAACAGGCTTGCGCCCAATTATAGAGTGACCCGCATAATGCTTTTTTAGAGGTGCCTCTGCAGAAGTTGTTCTATACTACTCCGGTATTTACCTTACGAATTAGGAAAACTGCAGGAAAACCTAATTGGGAGTAGCAGAATGCTCGAAGCTGGTCCAAGGTAATTCCCATCTCTGCCACAGATGAAAAATTCACCTCAACCCAGGTTCGCACAACCGACCTCGGGATTTATAGCCCAACGCTTTTCCATTGAACCACAAAGCCGGTTAATCGTAGCATCGGAGAGTCTGGAGGGTTTGGAATAGCCCCAAGGATGACAGGAAGAATCGATTACAATCTCCCAAAAACCTTCAATGATACTTGCTTACTCGAAAGAGCCAGCCGGAGCCAATAAGTACCTACCCTTGATAACCAACTTTTACCAAAACCATCTCATTTTTGGAGTAAGTACTTACGAGGTAACTATCATATGCGTTCTGTTAGCAAAAATTGACATTCAAAAAATTTGATGCGGTATAAGGTTCAGTTGACAGAGGCATCGATGAAAGCATGTGTATTAAAACATGCTTGTAACTGGATATAAATTATGTAAAGTAATAATCTCCTTCTAGCTCGGTAGTAATTAGCATAACTAAATCGTGTTTACACGACATCCACATACATTTTCAAATTATAAAGTATCATTTGAAATTAACACAACATGTGGAAGTTGATGATCGTCAAAAGAGATAAACTTATCGATCATAGTCACTGTATAAGTGACACGTAAATATTGACTTAGGATAGTACACACGCATCATCCTATTATAAACACTTTCTTCATGTTTTAGGTTTACATTGGCAGTGGCAAACTCAATTTGCAAATATATACGCATTTACGTCACAAAACAAAAAGAAATATAAAATGATTAAAGTTGGAAGCGAAGAAAGATGGACAGTACTAATCCTTGAACTGCTGCATCCAGTAATTTGTTTTGCAAATAATGCCCCGGTTGGCTCTCGGAATGGCTGTATCATTTATATTTTAGAGAGTCTGAGATTTCCGTTTTGGTGGTTTATAAATACAGAAAAGGTAAAGAAGGTATTCCGAGTTTAATTCCAAATGAACGACCGCTTTTTTGATTAGATAAAGCGTTTTGTACTTACTACCCTCTTAAGGCTTCAATTATCTTGGATAATTTATCCTCGTTGATGAGGAGATAATATTTGGTTAAGTTTGTAAAGGTGTAATTTTATACTCGCCAGGTTTTCTCTCGAAAGTTTAAATGAAAATGGGCTCTTTATATTACCAAATGGAAATATGCTGTTTAATGAAAAGACGAAATGGAATTTCACCTGAGTTTCCAGCTTAAATATATTAATGGTATTAAGATCAATATGAAACTTTATTTTTTTGCAACGAACAAGAGATTTTAAATTCTTGCTTTTGTTTTCGCATTTTGATCTCGCTCGTCCACTCAGCTATACCTTTTCTACAATTACATTATACTTTCATATCATCATTCCCTGATAAGCTACGTGCTATATGACGAGCCTTATACATTCAAATATAAGCTCTTTGCATATTACTTATTTATCAGATTTCACTTTTCATTTTATCACAAAACTGTGAACAGTAATTTGAAATGTATGTAAATGGACTTTTTGTGTTGAATATTTTAACCTCAAAAGTGGACACATCTCCTGCTGCTATTGGCTCACGGACGACATGGAAATTTGTTCTCCAGAACGCATACTTTAAATTCAGAATAAAGTTCTTTATTTATGTTGGAATTTTGGCATTTTGTTCTAGAAGTGAAACTCTTAAATTTTAGGAGAACGGATTAAAGTATGTACAGATTCGAAATTTCTAATTTATTAAGATGATTTCCAGCTTTATTTTCAATAATTTAACCAAACTACTTTGCAGGTTAACAGCAATTAAAGCAACTTCCATTTTCTACGGACCTGATTCGATTTTCTACTTAGTTCCTTATTGTTTTCTGTTGTCTTTCTGTATCGTTTTTTCCCACTTCATTTGATTTAACTCTTGGACTTTTATTAAGGTTTGAATTTTGTATAGTTAATTGAACAATTAATTTGCTTGCTAAATCAAACACCAAATTATTGCATATATTGATAAACAATAGCGCATTTTTTTTTTATTTTTGTGGAAATGCTCTAAAAATGTACGATGGTCTCTCTTTCTAATCACATTTTCTTATTAACATTTTTATTAGGGAAATAACTATACCCGCTATACCGCAAAAGAAGATTTGGGTAAGATATTTTGAATGAAATATTCTTAGTTTCACTGGAATAACCACAAAAACACCAAGATACTCATTTTTACAGGAAAATATTTATTTTACCAAAAAGGAGGGCGAACACATGAATTTGGATAATATCTTCTATTGAACATTTAACTAATTAATTTTTAAATGACAAATCTACCCTTTATTACCTATCAAAATTTTATGCGTTCAAAATAGTAAAATACCTCGGCCGTCGGCTAACGTTTTTTCTAATATATTCTTAATGACTTTATCTCAAAAACAAAAATGGCGAATTAATTTAAAATGGCCGATACCTAAATTCCCTGTTGGTTGGCGCTTTCTTGTCAACCAATCACGAGCATTTTCCAAAACCCCCTCGAATTAACAAAACCCATTTACTCAGCAGAAGAACAAGAAAACGGGGATCCTATAATTAGCCAGGAGAAAGTTAAGGCGAATCCCTTTTCGTGACTAAAGTAAAAGAGGGGGAAACTTTGATCCCCGATCCGGACGGTAGATTAAGCTAGCAAGGAATTTCTGTCCAGCGCCCTCGACTCCGAAGGTTGGAAGAATAGCGCACTAAAAGTAAACGCTCAGTTGGCGAATTCATACGGAAAATTTTTCTCAAATTCAAGGACGGAAACGGCGAATATTTCTCATGGAATCCTAATGGAGAGGGAAAAGTTGGACGAAACTCTAAAAGAAAGAAAGGCATCTGGGCAGAAATTGTAAAAAGGTTCGCAGGGACTGGCACTTTGGAGAGGACATATCGGATGATCTACTTCAATACGTATGTGGTAGACGTTTAAGAAGCAATTGAACTAAGAAGGAGAAAGCCTTGTCCATCTTATCTGCTAAGGGAGCTGGAAAACAATCTCACAGCCCCATTTATTTGAGGAAAAGCAATTTTCTTTTTTTGCGCAAGGCATCTTTCCTCCCATAGAAAGACCAAGAGATCGATCTTCTGTCGTTAGCCAGGCAAAGGTGGGCGTGAGACCTTTTGTAAAGACAGAAATGAAGCAAACTAAGCCCTCAAGAGGGTTAGGAAGTTCATACGAACCGGTCCAGTTGAATGGTGAATGGCTCACTATATTTGATAATGTCGGTAAGAAAAAACAAACTTCCGTACTTAAGTGGGGAAAAAGCACAAAAATCCTCTTTACTTTGTACCGACTTGTTTAATCTTTGTATTTTTCTTCATTTATAAGCGATAATACGATTTCTGATCAAATCAAAATTTGTGCGCTTTTCTTAGTTCGTAAATTCATAAAACCACCTTAAAGCGGATCAATGCGGTGTTTATATGCTTCAGGGAAATAAGGACCTTTATACATTGCCGCAATCAATAGTAATAAATAATAATAAAATAGTCTGCTCAACCTCCTTATTTGTATAAGAAGGTGGCTCAGTGGCTGTAATTAGTTGATTGATCACCCTTGTTTCTGCGTGAAAGAATTGATTTGAATTTTAATTCTTGGTGCAGTGAAAATAATACTCTATTTTCACTGGCGACGGCGTTGGGTAATTTAGTTAAATACCCTTGGTTTTCGTGTATAACCTTCTCTAATGAAAAACTCACGCAATATGTTCTGAATTCCATTACCGTTATCACTTTTGAGGCATCGCATGAAAATAAAGACGCAATTTTTTCGTATAATTGGAAAACACAACTAAATCGCTCAAGGACAATTACATTTAAAATTGGCGTAGACTTTCAATATAAATGAATGAATTGTCTCTGGAAACAATCTAAAATTAAATGCAAAGATTTTTAGGTAAGTTTCCCAATTTAATTTTGTACACTCGCTACTTATACAAGTTTAATTACTCAACTCGTGTATTTCTAATAGAGTTATTTAATTATCTCCTAACTTGGTTTTGCGATCGGCTTCCCGTTTATTGTTTACTTTATAAAGCTTCATTCGCGTAATATTGTTGGAAGACGCGATAAATTATGAATGTCATTGCAGTCGATAGAATTACTTCCTGCATACTCGTATATGCATATACGTCCCCGATATGGAATGAGGCAAATCGATGTCTATTAGTGAAGTAGATACTAATTGAAGGGCTTTTACGGAGATATTAATTGAATTGCACTCAACAATATTAATTTAAACCCAATAAATGACAGTAACTGTTATCGATTGCATATAATGCGCATAATAAAGTCGTTTAATCCCGTAAACTGAGTTACTAACCATTTTTGCCACCACCGTCGCTCGTTGGCAGTTCTCGCAGTAAATTAATTATGGCGGATTTATCGAAACACTTAGTACATGCAATTGTTGGGACTTAGTCAGCGGAATATCGCAATCATCCCTTTGCACGTGATATCATGAATATGGTAGGTATGCGTAACCAAAATGCTGAGTCATATTGACCGAAAAGGGTGCAGTTTACCTACTAAACAATGATTACGTAGAGCTTTTAGTTTAGTTAGTTTACCTCATCATCTTATTAATCTGACCTAGATATAAGGGGTGACTTTAAATCAGTATGGCGGCAATTGTGTGCGTATTTTGCGTAAGCTCATAATTCAGAGATTAAAATTTGTTAATTATGTCTAAATTAAATGCAAAGTTGCAATAGTTTCTTTGTTAATCTGATCTGTAAACACTACTAATGTTTTTGGTTACTAAAACGAGATTGTGACGATAATCAAAAGCTTTTATAGGTGTGGTTAAAACCTCTATTTTTTTTAAATTGTCTGTCGATGACTTTACTATTGAAATAATATCTTCAAGATTAATAGAACATACAATAATAAACATTAGAATAAAATTGAATAAGCCCCTGTGGAATCGGGGATAGAATTGACCCACGGTAATCTCTGCCTGTCGTAAAAGGCGACTAAAAGAGACCCTGTCTCTGGACCTTTACCTAATACACCCCTCTTTGCTCCAAAGACTACCTACTTATAACGTACCCAACCGATCATCAGAGTCCTATCGCTCCACGAAAACCCAAGGTGTTCTGGCAAACCGTGCTGACGGGTGAGTGGCAGTACGTAAGTCTGTCGCGAACGGTGTCCGAGTCCCTACTGGTAACGGGGGTGTTGTTCCTGCCACAAATTTTGAAGAAAAAAAGAAATGTTCATTAAAAAAACTAAATTTTTCTATGTTCAAAACTGATCTTAATATAAAATCCCGAGTATCTCCCATAATTTGCTTGAAAATACAAATGGGTAAGACCTAGTCCTAGACCTAGCGCATACTATTGCCTATTATCACCCAAAAACTTAAAATGAAGTCAAAAACTACTCATTGATTCCATTGTCCTATAGTCACTTATGTAAAATTTTCTATACATAATCCAATTCAAAATAACGAAGAGTGATCCAATTTCCTTATTATTAATTTATATGTACAACTTTTCAGAAATCCATTAGCATTAATTTGTTCCCCAGGTAGTAATCCACTCAGCCCGTTTTGTACAAAAATACGTGTTATTCATCGTATACCTACCTATTTATTACTTTTTATTTATACACATGATGGAAATTTTCTAAACTTTTGTAATGATACATAAAATACACTCTCTTTTGCATTATGGTCACATATCAAATTTTGTCGAAAGTTTGCGTAAAATAAATAAAATACGAGTAAAAATTAGGACCTGCCTATTACAAACTGCGAAAATCGCTAGTAAATATCCGCTACAGTTAACGGTACGAAACAAAAAAAAATTATATTTAGCGGCAACCGAATATCTTTCAAAGTTTCGCAATTTTTTTTAGCAAATGTTGTCACCCCTTTCCAGGGTGTAATTTTGAACCTTTCGAGTTTAGAGTGTTTGCGTATTTTTGATGTTTGGAACTCTATTATTTGACTGTGTGATAGAAAATGAAATTCAGCATTCAGCTGTAGAAAAGAAAGTCTTTGGCATTGCACTGTTTTAAAAAAAAAGGTTTTTAGCAACAACATTAAACAATTTTTGTTATCAAAGGCGTTCTATTCGCAAAATGAATATTTTAATTTCAAATTCGACGAAAAAATTTAAATTTTGTATTAGTTTAGATCTCGGTTTAGATTTTTGTGTAATTTTATTTTGACGATTGTATGTAACCTTTTTCCGTTACTTAAACATAATAAAAGTTATTATTAATTATGGTCGGTGTTTCTTGTGAGAACTCAGGTCTAGCCTGGTTAACTAATCGCACGGATTAAAATCAAGTAACGATTAGTGTCTGTGTCTGGTGAAGTTATGTAGGGTTTAAAGAAAAATAAAAATAAAAATAAAATAAATATTCACACACTCACATTGGAAATCTAGGGATAGTATGTAATTCATACTTACCAACATAGCTATTAATGGCTTATTATTATTATTATTATTATCTTGCTAGACCTGAGTTCTCACAAGATAATAATAATAATAATAAGCCATTAATAGCTATGTTGGTAAGTATGAATTACATACTATCCCTAGATTTCCAATGTGAGTGTGTGAATATTTATTTTATTTTTATTTTTATTTTTTTTTTAACCCTACATAACTTCACCAGACACAGACACAGACACTAATCGTTACTTGATTTTAATCCGTGCGATTAGTTAACCAGGCTAGACCTGAGTTCTCACAAGAAACACCGACCATAATAATAACTTTTATTATGTTTAAGTAACGGAAAAAAGTTACATACAATCGTCAAAATAAAATTACACAAAAATCTAAACCGAGATCTAAACTAATACAAAATTTAAATTTTTTCGTCGAATTTGAAATTAAAATATTCATTTTGCGAATATTATTATTATTATTATAGTATACTTGCCCCCCCCCCCCCCTGACTGGGCAAATTTTGTATTAATACGTAATTTTTGTTACAGGTGAGTCTGATGTTATAGCTAATGGAGGAAATGTGTAAAGGGGGTAAGTTTTGTGTTCCCTTATTGTATTTTTATTGTTACTACTGATCATGAGAGCGCTTTTACCTTCTAATTATTACGTATGTCTAGTTTTTACTAGTTCTTATCCATATATTTCCATGAATTTCACGTTGTTGAAATTTATTGTTGTAAAGTAATTTTATGGCAATTTATAACCAGAAATAGTTTAAAATAGAAAATCAGATATATTTGCACTGATAAAACTAGTTGTTGCAATAAACATTATCGGTTGCATTTGCGTATTTAGGGCGATTTTGAGGTAATGTCTTTTAGCTGCCCCTCTCGCGCGACATCTTCCAGTCAGTCCTACACTAAATTACCACCGTGGTTAAAATCCTTTCTTTCTAAAAGATAGGACATACTCCAACGAAAACTGGAACGACCCAAAACGCTTAACATAACTTCCAACGGCGAGAGAAAGTGACACCGATTATCAATTTGGGGTTTGTATAAATATCCCGAAAGAAAAATGAGGGTATTGTTATGTTAGTATCCTTAATTTGTTAAAGCATCGTTAACAGAAACTTCGTAATTAACTACGAAACTTTTAATGTTGTAATCCTTGATAATGGTTATAGTAATGTCATGGTCAACGCATTTACTTTAACATTCTGACAAATTAAACATGCAAAACTTATGACAAGTTGGGTACGTATCTTACCGCCGGAAAACTAATTTAACTATTTCGAGTTATAATGGATATTAACCAAAATGTCGCTGTGATGTTACACTGCAACTTTGCAATTAGCAGTGTACGCTTGCGCTGTATTTTTTTTAATTTGTATATGCCTTTGGATAGTCTTAGAATCTCTTAATCTATGTCCAATGTATCAATTTTCAAAGCCCTACCTATTGCGGTTTAACCACAAGCCGTTAATTAAATTGTGCATGTACTTCAAACGTCAAATTCTCTCTCAGTTTCTGACCTCAATCATGGTTTAACAAGTAAGAAAGCAGCCTACCAATTATTTGTTATTCAAATTTCTGTACTTTAGTGTTTGCTTATAAATACACGTTTTGTGCTGTATGTGGTCAAAAGTGCAAAAATTCGCATTTCTTTTTTAAACACGCAAGACAGGTTTTAGTTTGAGTAGTTAAATTTGAAATACTGATGACAAGATTACTGTAGTTTGAAGAATTACACTTCTTTTATTTACAACAAGTTCCAAAATTGATGCCAATTTTCCAACAGAAGATGTACTTGAATTCATTCGAACTCGATTGTGGAAGATACTTTTCGTGGCAGTGAATCAACCGAAAATCCTACTTCAAAACTCTAGAAATGTGGCAAAAGGAAATGTCAATTGGTTATATAGGTCCAGAAATTTGAAAATTTCTGAACCAATGGGTTTAAATAAAATGTTAATATAATAGCGTGGTTGCGGAAACTAGCAGAGAGGGAAAAAGGACTGGAGAAAAGAAGAAGAAAGGAAATGCAGAATATGTGGAGAGAAAGAGGATATAGAGCACATGCTATGAGGATCTAAAGAGGTGGAAAGGGCAAGGGAAAGTAGAAGTCAAGTGCTTTAAGAGGAAGGAAGGCGGGAAGACACGGATGAGGATGATTTTAGAAAAAAATCACAAATGTTTAGTTTTTGTTTTGCGTTTGATTTACTGTAAAAAGTTATTGCCAAATAGCTTGATTAATAATCGAGAGCCATTGTACAAAGAAATAAATAACGTGTGCAAAATTTAGTCATGTGAAGCGAAATTAAAATGCACTGGCAAAAAGGCGAACCTGACGCAGCTTTAAAAAATCTGTACTGTAACTGCAGCTAATAAAACACTCTTAGTTAAATAAAACTGCTCATTTTATAAACAGCTGAAGAAGTTTAATCCTGCCTAACAAAATTAAATAGCGGTAACAACACTGTGGAGGGCGAGGATCCCAAGAAATACCTCCCCTGTTCATCCTGGGTCACACGCACCCCCAATTTCGTAAACAGTAAAGGTTGGATCGGCTTACTTAACTTATCCAGGACACACGGGAAGAACTGGATGAGGAACGCTATTGGGAGTATAAATACGTGGAGATTCCTTAAATCTGGGATATCATCCAAGAAGCCCACGATCATAATGATGGTAATCGGCGAATTACCTGAGACGTTAGAGGTCCACTACGAAACTGCAAAAGAAGCAGTTCACCGAGTCATAGTATTCTCTGTGAGATGGAATCACGAGAACAAAAGGAATACAAAAGGGTGTCTCTCTCCCACGGATACAGATTCCACAATCTGAGGCCGACTACGCCGCATGGGCCAACTTCCATGACCTGTTCCACAAAATGGAGCACTGCAACAAGAGATTAACCGACGTCGACAAAATGCAACATTTGAAGACAAATGCGTCAACACTGACCGCCTTCGAAAACACTTGAGCTTCCTAGAGGGAAGGTTTCAATCAGCAGGGAAGATCATCTTCTGCCAGCCTGCAAGAAGTTTGGTGAACTGTCCACAAGGAAAGGTTGGCAAATTGCCAAGAAAGGTGAGCTTCAATTGTCTAACTAAAGCACAAGAAGACAAAGTGTACGAGTAAACATTTTTTGTAGAATTTGCAGACGGCAACACCACAGCATGCTTCATATCGAAAGCAACGATGAGAACCGCCGAAAAGTGGAAGTGGCAAGCTACCTCTCCAGAAGCGGGGAGAATGCCACTGAAATATTACTAACCACCGCTATCATCGAAGGTACAAAATCAGCAAAAAGGGGTACTATTAGACAGCGGCTTCCAAATGTCCTTCGTTACCGAAGAGACTACTGAACGCTTGGGCCCTTGCAGAAAATGGGTTTCTAGCGTAGGGCTGACTGGTGCAGGCACGGTGCGAGGAAGAAACGAGAGCGGGATCAAACTCAGAAGGATCCCAGTAGCTTCAGAATCAAAAGTCAGGTACTGATCATGAAGAAGCTCACTTCATTGTTACCAGTTCATTCATTTCGGGACTTCGCAACCAGGTACATAAAAAAAGGGCACTTACACGATCCTCAATGCAACGTTTCTGGTCCAATAAACGTGATAATTGGGACTGAGGTACTGCCGTTTCTGGGCAAGTAAGGACTAAAGAAACCGCAAGAAGGATACGTCTTGCAAAATACGGAACTGGGTTGGGTTGCTTCGGGGAGGACAAAGGTCGCCAGGAAAGAAGGTGAGCCCATACAAAGCTTGACTTCCATTACGGACGAGAGCGTACTGGCAAAGCAGGAAAATGGAAGAAGTCCAAAACCAAGAGGCAGTACCATCGCAGGAAGAAGAACAATGCGAGAGAAGTTATCAAGAGACAACAACCAGGAATACAGATAACATCTACATATACCGTAAGCCTGCAGGTGAAAGGAGAAGGTGATGAGTTGGGGGGACATAACTGATTTTTTATCATGATTCATCATGCCAAGATGGTTCAGATGCCAGCTCTTTAAGCTTCCGAATGAAAAAGAACATAATTAACATTTTGAAAACTATAGTAGGTAGTAGTTACACGGCACCGACAGACAGACGGACAGTCGCTGTAATATCACAAAATCTGAGACATGGAATTTCAAAATCTAGGAAACAAAATAATCTGGGAAATTTTAAAATTCAAAACAGTTTTAGACCCACAGTATTCCATTTAGCAACTCATAGTCCTTTCAATTCAAAAAATTGAAATATGGCGTCGGTGAAAACGCGCTGAAATGGATAGAAAGTTATCTTCGTGGGCGTAAAACTGAAGTTGTTATCCAAAATACAAAATCGTTTGATGTACCATCTGGGGTATTTCACGGGACTCATCTTCATACACAATATCTCATCAGTTCTATCGTCAGATCACTTCCTTTTTGATGATGATCTTGATCTCTCATTGAGGCCCATCGATAGCGGTCATTAATGCGCTTCAATATGATTTGAGACAACTGGAATTAGCAAAAACGTCGTTCATCATCTCTTCGTTTTAATTCGTATGGCACTCAATTTCCTTATTTTTGAATAATTTCCATAACTTTCAGACGTTTTGAAATGACTCCTTGAGTGACTGCCAATGATTCTGAAAATTCTTCTTGCGTCTAACAATAAGTCTTCATCCAGTAATGCCTCCAACTCACTATCTGCAAACTACTTGGTTGCCCAGGACGTTCTTGATCACTAAGATCAAAATCACTATTTTTGAAGCGTTGAAACCATTCGAAACATTGTGTTTTTGCTAGAAGATGTTCCCTATAAACTTCAAAAAGCAAACGATGAGTTTCTGCAGCTTTTCTTTGCAAAAAATAACCCAGAAATACTTTCCGCAAATGTTGTTTTTTTCTCCAATTTGCTATATTCTCCATCGCTGTGTAAGAAACTGATGGGACACAATAAGTTATTTCTTTCCCGGACGTTTAAACCTGTAAATGGACCTTTCATGCGCACTAGAATGACAAATGAATATGTCACCATCTTTTGTAAAATTTCGGTTTCTAAGTGGTATTCCTAATAAATTCCTTACACGTTTTTATACAGTATAAAGTAAAAAAGCACCATAAGAGCAACAATAAAATATCGGCGATTATTAATAAAAATGCTATTATAGTACCTGTTAAATTCATAATCATTTTAAGGTTGAGCCTTCAGAAACATGTATTAATATTTGAGCCCCTAAAATATCAAAAGCCTTTCCCTAGAAGATGTGTAAGAGGTTTTCAGAGGATTTCAAATCATTAATTAGTATGATAGGGCTTTTTGAGAGTCTTCAATAGTCTAAAATGTTTTTAGAAACTTTAGTGCTTAAGAGTGCGCATTTAAAAGGTTTCAGGGGTTTTTAAGAGAAGTGGGATTTTTCAATATTATTTAAGGTTTCAAATATCTCATAAGAATTTCTAAGAGCCTTCACGAATTTTCGTAGACTTTAAGATACCTAAAATCCTTAAGGAGCTTTTAGAGGGTTCGAATTCGAATTATTGGGTTCTTTAGTGCCTCTTTGGAGCCTTTGAAAGCCATTAGAGTTCATAAAAAACCATTCAAGTGGAGGAACAGTACGAGTTTAATACTGAAAACTGGATTTTTAATATTTTGATACCAACATCTTGATCGATGAATCAAACGACCGATCAAGCGACCGTAACGGGATAGGTAGGGGGAAAAAGAAATATTTTAATTATAATTTTCGCAATGAATATAAGTATATATGTTCAATGACTCTTAGGATTTGAGAGTAAGAGTTTATATTGTGTTGAAAAGTTAAGTTTTACTTATACATTAACGTAACTTTAATATCATGAAATTGTTTATATTTAGTGCAAAATTAGTTATTTGGTAAAAGATCTTTGTGTGCTTTAGACACCACCATTCCTTTAACTATAATGGGATCAACAATTACTAGTATAATTGAGTTTGACCGTATCGTAACGCAGTTCAATTTACCTTTTTAATGGATCAAAATTTACACGTGTTTTGTCACTATTTATATAGCGCGCAAAATATAAAAATGCAAAAAGAATTTTTATCTAAAATAACAAAAAAAAGATTCTAACGTCAAACCATCTCAACCTAATAAAATTGAGTGGTATACAGGACCTACAGTGACTCTATAGAGACGGTGTCATATGGTGGTGTTATTTTCTATAGAAAAACATCCCCGACATGGAGAATTATGGCCACACTGAACTTATACAGTCACTGTAAAAGGACCAAAGCAAACATTTCTTCCAAATAAAGCAAAAGTCCCAAAGCTAGTGTTTTAGTTCCATCCTAGTATGTGGCGGTCTCTAAAAAAAATATAAAGGCAAAACGTAAATTTTTTGGAATAACTGTTTAGTTTGGAGGGCACCAATGCGGGGGTTTTCGTTCTTTAAGTTACTATAACAAAGGAAATTGTATTAGAAAGGGGGTGTTTTCGTCGGTATCTTATAATAAGGACAGTAACTTCAGTTTCGTTGCGTGGTAAAATAAGGTATAATCATCTGTCATTTCGCCCTATAAAGAGCGGATAATAAAAATATAAAAAAACCACTTGTGTAGTAGGCCTAAGAATAAACACCCATGGGCAAGTTTACGACTTCCTCAACATAATACGTAATCCCAAAAATTATTATCGCCCGACGCTTTACGCCGTATACACTAATCGTCTGCCATCTTTTATATTCCGCATTCAGAGTGAACACTCAATTACCCCACGGGACGGACATATTTGAGATACTGTCATTTCCCGACAAAATTCCGGCCACTGGATGCCAAGTTAAATATATAAATAAACACGTACAAAGATAAGCTTCTTTAATCTACTAAAGCAAATTTCAGCCTGCGCCTTTTTAGGAATTTATAAAATAAACATCAAAACTTAAAAGAGAGCGAAAGCCGCCCCATATTTAAATATTTATTTACATTGTAGAAAATGCGCTCTCCACTGTAAAATATTGAACAATTTGAGCAACGATGACGTTAAATGAATTTATGTAACAGATGCCTTAACATAATATTGAAATGATTAATTTCGTCCTCTGGGTCACTAAATCATAATGTGTTCATAATTTACGCAATCTGATGATATTGACACCAAATTAATATCATGTTAGCAGGATGTTTTGATGGACGATTTTAAAATGGGTTTGAACTTTATGAATGTTGGACATTTTAATTATGTCGGGCAATTATTTATAAAGCTCTGGGTGCGTTTGACGTTATTGGTAATTTATATTGATTTTATGTGAGTTATGTTCGCATAGTGTGTGTTATGTTTTATCCTGTAACTTTTCCCCTAATTTATTTTCGAGTTTTTTTTCCGAGGTAAAAACTTTTGCTTTAGACGCGTCGAGGTAAAAGGTCGATAAAATAGCATCCATTAGCATATCTTTGTAGAGCTCGAGCCAGTTCCGTTTCTTTGAAGATAAATTCTAGCACATAATTCGATTTTAACATACATGCAATGCTACTTTGCACCTTTAAATGTGAAAAATATACAGTCTCGAGGGGTTTGCGAGCTTAGATTAAAAGTATCCATCACGTTTTCCGCGCGGTTTGGTTTTACTATTATTGACAGTCATCAATAATATCTGCATTATCGCACAGTTTCCGCATTGAATACTTTAGCGCTTTAGAATGTATAGCTTTTGGAGATGCGCATATTTAACGTCTGCGCCACGATTTTGCATTTATGGCAGCATTTGCTTCTCTTACACTTAAATCGTTGCAGATGTCATATTTGCAGAATGACGCTAATGCAAGTCTCTCTAACATAAGACTATTCAGCGCATTTGGGGCGAGGAAATTGCGATTTATTAAACATTTATAATCACTTTTTTGGTAACGTTTTTATTTCCTTCATCAGCAAGTAGACTGCGACAATTTTATCGATATTGCCATCTTACGCTGAACGAGTGCTTTAAAATTTTATCTTTCATTAGTTATACATAGCTCTAGACCTAGACTATACGCTGAAATATGCATTGGATGGACGTCTCGCTGTGACAGAATTTATCAATCTTGATAATCGAACATTTCCGTTCCGAGACAAATCAAAAATCTGCCTTGGACTAAAAGTTTATCGACAGAAAGCATTCAAGCCAATTTGCATAAAATGGAAATTGTCAAAAGTTTTATCGGAGCGCGGTTTTTCGGTCGGAAAATACATATGTTTTTTTTTATCGGCAATTAATTTCAGAATCGAAAGAACAAGTCCGAGAACCGAGAATATATACACATAGGTACAACACAATGTTTCCATACTAAATCTATCAAATTTCCATAATATTTTTAAGTACCACTCGGGATGGTTTATTTGGTATTAATGTACACAATCAGAGACCATTACCCTGTGTGATTCACGAGAGCGTCTCAAGCAGGTTAATATTACGTAGATACAATTGAACGGCCTTCATTGCCGAATTTCAATTATCACCATCAGTTTTATAAGAGCAAGTGTAGCAGGCAGGCGTGTATTCATGTAAGTTTTTATGATTGTACATTTTCCATCCACGAACGTTTGTACGTGAAAATTCCTTTTGGTTAATGTCATGTGATGTCGATATCACCCCCACAAAAATAAATAAACAAAGCAAAATGCCCAACAATTTTAGACTTTCTCCCAAAATAGAATATTACGCCATAAGGTTGTAATAGTGCGTGTTACAGGTGAATAGAAAAATAACTCTGAATGCTGCTAAGTATTGTGCTATAACGTTATTGCTTTTAATGTAGTCATTATCCTGTACTGTATGGTACAATTTTTCATTTGTTTGTTATATCTCAGTTAGGGTTAGCTATACTCGTTGAGATTGGGATATTTCCTATAAAACTACGCAATGTGTGTGATATGGTGCATCATAATTAACTTTCGGTGATATTTAATAATAATAATAGAGGTTTATTAAATAGAAAAAAAGACAGCTTCCAAACTAAAATAATCACCAAAATACAATATTCTATTTAAAATGGACGAGATATCGGCAAGCCGGTTTGCAATCTCGCCCTAAGAGCTCAAAAAAGTGTAAAATAATTAATTACAGTGCTATAATTATACACTGTTCTTAAAATTAAATAAATAGTTGTTTATACAGGCATTTGTTGTGACTGCAAACGTAACAGTTTCTTCTTCGTAGTTCTCCTAAATGAGTTAATGTTATTGGACGTTATAAAATCATTCATATTAGCATCAATATGTTTTTTGCTATGTATTCAAATGAACTTTCAAATTTTTTGCTTACATGAGCTGGTATATTGTAGCATTGAACATGTTTTAGATCACGTGTGTAATTCTTGTCTAGTTTGCAGTAATTCGAATAGATAAGTTGTTCTCTGGGGGTTTTGATTATAGTATAAATACTGCAAGTATACATGAGACAGAAGCGATGTTCTAGCTTAAGATGTCCTAGGCTAGCATAATGGGGTGTTATGTGGTCCTGTTTACTAATTTTATAAGCAAAACACAAGCAACAATTTTGCTTGCAATTTATGTTTTAATTTAGCAGTCAATAATTGAAAATAGGTACACGCTAGAACAATAATCTAGGTTATTTAAAAGTAAGGTATTCATCAAATTCCATTTTGTTTGGTGGTATGAAATTCAAATGATAGATGTTGATCAAGGAAGATATCCAGATTTTTTACTGTAGAGTGAAAGGGTATAACGGTGTCACGTATCAAAACACGTTTTGTCACTAATGTTAAGGCTTTTTGACACATGGTTTTGGAATCACAACACATAAGTTCACATTTTTTGGTGACTAAACTTAAACCGTTGTTACTTGACCAATTCGCAACGCACTTTAATTCATGTTTAAGATATCGATCGCGGTATCAATGTCTTCTGGTAGGCAAGAAAGATAAAGCTGCGTGTCGTCAGCATATCGTCAAGCGTAGTGCATAATGTCAGATTCGATGTAAACAAACAGAACAGGATTGGGCCAAGTAGACTACCCCGAGGAACTCCTCTAGGTACATAGACTAGATCCGATAGTACCTTTGGGTACGGTACGGCGAAATAGATAATTTGTGAACCACAAAATTACGATTTCACTACGACGGTAATACCTTACCTTCCCCAACAATAGAGAGTGATAATGCAATCGAACGCTTTACTGTAATCTAGTAAAACTAGCAAGGTAACCATTCCTCTATCGATAGCAGTCAATGTGTTGTTTGTAATTCTTAAAAGAGCAGTTGAAGTGCTATGTTTGGTACGCAATCCTGATTGGTTTGAAGGTATTATATTTTTTTTAATATATTTTTTGTGTAGGTGGGGAAATGCTCCTTATGCACATTCTGGAAAGAAGTTCCAGAGTAGTGTGAGGCTCTCCCTTAGAGCATACTCACTAAAACCCCACCTAAGGCTTCGGCTACTAAGGCCATTAGCCTATCACTCTTTTCATTGTGATCGCAGTACCTACTTTCCACTTCAACAATCAAAGTTGGTTGAAGATTCCAGCACCTCGTATAAAAGTTAACACACTCTTGCAGTGATCATGGCTACTAAAATTCGTTTCCCATATTTCATTCACTTTCAATGCATCACGCAGGTTTGTGTATTTTACACAAACACAAAGTATGTGTTCAAGTGTCAATTCGACACCACATCTATCACATGACGGTTGTTCTCCACCTGCCAACAAAAAACCATGCGTGATAGCAGTGTGTCCCAACCGAAGCCGATACAGCTTTGTCAAATCAAAACTACTCAAGAATGATGATCATCATTTTAATTTTTTATATGGCCCGTAAAAAAAGTAGCATTTTTTGTTACGAATATAACCATGTATGGCACGCAAAAAAAACAAAAGTAGGAAACTGTTGGTTTCAAACGGATGATGCACCTACACCCAAGGCCCTAACAGTGCGAGAATATTTATCGGACAAATTTTTCATTTTCCAAGAAATTATTTCAATATGAATTCTTCCACGATTAGGGCGTTGTGCGCGAGTGCACCATCCTGTTAAAACCAACATCGCCATGATACACATCCTTATCTTTGACACAGTGTATATGGGTACATTGACCTTGCATTTCCATATTATAATGCCATTACAGTGTGTGCACACGGTAATTTTAAATCTTTTGAGGTTTTGTGAGTTTTAGAAGTGATTTGTTTCAAAATCATACTGTGCACATTTTAAATTGTTTATTTTTTATTGTGAGTAAGAAGGCTACAGTGGGCTCTGCGCAGATGACTAATTCAGAGTCTGCAGGAGCTTGGCGCATTAATAGCTGCAATTAATACACTTTAAGTCATTGGAAGTATTGCGTATTTTTAAGCGGCATTATTTCACACTATAACACTACGTGATTGACAGTTAATCAAAATCGCGAATAACCTATACCTATGGCTTTTGAATTTGATAGTTTTTAATTTGACGGTTAATTCCCTACGATTAAAAGCATTTGATTTTTCGGTTGTTGTCCTTAGTTCTCGTATTGACTTTTATAGCAATTTTCCTTATATTTTTTTCGTGTTGTTTTATATATTTTAATAGTTATTCAGCTACTTTGAAAACTTACAATGGCTATAATTTATTATTTATTAAAGAGAGGTTGCAGAAGAATCAAAAATACCGTTTCTTTAAAAACAAGGGGAATCCCAATGATTTCTTTTTTCAACGTCCCCTACCACCCCTTAAAGCACCTTCATAAAAAAGTAGATTTTTAAAAAATGTAGGTGTATTATCTTCCATATATGGTTCTTTGTTTATTTTTAAAAATAGCTTATAGCGTGGAGAAATGAAATTATAGAAAAATACGTTATTAGGATTCTCCTCAGCTTTTCCAACAACCACATTTATCATTTTATTGATATTTCTATTCGTGAATGACATTATAGGCATTGTACGTTTTGTAAGACTTGCATACTTCAACATTTGAGATTAGTTTTTAAGTTCATCCTAGTTTTTATGATCAGTAAAAATTGTTTAATAAGCTTTCCAGAGAGGTATCACAAGTGTATTTTTCTTTTAAATTCAATATCTTCTCAGCGTCATACATGGTAGTTTCCTTTCCCCTAAGTTTTAAAAGGAAATGCACCACCAAATTTATGACATGGACCAGGCATTATGAATAATGGCCACATTAATTACTTCAACCGTAACATATATACACTGTGTAGTATCATTGTATTTCGATAAATACAATGCGGTAGTATGTAACATTGTTACATTGTAAAAGTGGAGGTGATAGAGAGCGTTCGCAGTGAGTATACCAAAGAAATATCGATTTTCTGTTGACACAACATTTATTCTTGTAACAACGTGGTACATGAAACCCGATATAAATCGGAAAATTGAATGCTTGATTTTGTCACTATTATAGAATAAAGTTTAGTTCTTAAAATTTCAACCTTGCAAATACTTTTTACACGTTTTACCACTTCTTGATAATGTCGAGTATTTACCACGAAAACTAGAGCACATCAGCATAAATGTGCAATACTCCAGTGAATAGACAGTGAAACTACAACGCCGTGTTGTACTGAACTTTTTTCCCACAAAATATCGACCGTCGTTAGTGATATGTTTTCAACAAATGTTCGAATTTTTGTGTGTTAATCTCCGGATCACGTTTCGAATTTGTAGTAAAATTACGTTTACAGCGGGTAAAACAAACTGGAATAAAAAACACAAACCAATCCGGCGAGTTAATATTATTAAGCCCGAGGTATATAAAACTGAGCGACCTACAAACTCGCTTAATTGATCAGAACGTATCTAGTATCAGACAAAGGGAAGCGATTTACACGCGCGAGATTGAAGAAACTGATAAACGGAAATCAGGAAACAGATAGTTTCAGAAATATATATTTACCATACATTAACATCAGTGAAATGGCCACAAATGAAATACATTTCAAAAACATGCCTCGCTCTCATTTATTTCCAACGCGCGATGTTATAAATTTTGATTGTTATACATGATCTTTACTTTCGGGGACGCAGACGAGGTCAGAGGCGAGTTTCGGAATGATCAATCCAGTCCACTTTCAATTAACTGGGATTAGTTGTTATCCAATCAGTGGCGAGTAGAACAACAGCGATCCCTTGGTGGTGTTAAAGCGAACTATGTAGGAGGGATGCGGTCGTATTGGGAATACTAACTAGATTTTATAGTTGTTACCTTTATTTTAGGTGCGCTTTATTAAGGTTTAACAGTGCTGCTCTAGAAATTTTGGATTTGTTTCTAACTTATCAAAGGAGTCTAGATTCCTTCCAGTTCTTTAAAAGCAAAATCCTCGGGGGAAATAATGGAATCCAATGAAAACTGCTTTGTGGAGTTGTCATGTCACTTCACATTTATTTCATCTTTATTTATTCTTTATCTTTATTTCCGCTCCGATGGGCCTTTTCATAGACTTTGCCCGTCAAATTTCTTATACTTCTTTCTTATTCTTATGGATTTGATTAATGATCGGCACTTTGGCGAGATTCCGTTAATTTCCCCTTGTAGTTGAAGATATCGTGGTGTCGAGCAATATATTTGAGTGGGTACGCGAAATACGCATCGCAAACTTCTTTTATAATTCAGAAGTTAAAGCTTTGAACAATTTCCAATATAGCAATGAAAGAGCGAAAAGTTAAACGAGGTAGAATATAAATGGAGTCTACTGGGCTTGGGTAACTTATGACTGAGGATTCTGACTCGAGTGAACAAAGCGATACGCTCTTCGAAATCAGTTATACAGATGTATGCATTGAGGAACAGATTGGATCGAAGGCTTTACATTTATCTTGATCCTGAATACGAAATGTGCATTCCCATTCGCATACTTACTTACTTTTAGTTTATTTTACAAGAAACCTCTTACGAGCGAACTACTTAAATAATTTTTTCATTCGCGAAATGTTTCGACCCAGTTTTCACTTCGTTCTAATTTGTTTTGTCGGCGAATTTCTGGCTTAATGGCTCGTATCAAATTGACACCGCTTAGGCTTGCACGAATTTACATTTTTTTGTACCTCAAATAAGTATACGTAAAATTAATCCATAGACGAAATTTGAACAGGCTACCCTACTATACATATAAGCTTTTCCATTAGTTTCTAACAAACGTCGATTAGAAACATTTCAATTCCATCTGAACATTTGCCAACGTTCCGCATTTTCCCTACCTACATTTACATTCCATTTACCAAAACGTCTGTGACTAACCGTACGTAAATACGGAGTAAATTAGCAGGAACAGCATCAATAATTTAATGCTTTGCGGTAGTTCGTCGACAATGTACAAAGAGCTAACTAATGGAACAAAAAAATGGGAGGCCAACCCTTTAGTCTGAAATGTACAGAAATATAGAACAGTGGATCGAAACTATAATAAAATTTATTACCAAAACGAAAAATTTGATCTTCGTACCATTAACGAAAAGTTTTGCTATCGCTGGGAAAAATTTGGTGCTAACCGTCTACTTTAATATAAAATATGGATTGTGGACCCTAGAACCAAACTTGTTCAACGATGCCTTGTCAACAATTTCAATATTGAAGGGGGAAAGATTCGAGTGTCTAGTCCACCTACTTTTTGCATCGACAGTAGGGTAACAAAAACCCCAAATTAGTGTTGAATTACCTCGATTTTGTGCATATTTGGGCCATCATTTACTGTATGATACACACGTTGTGTTCTTATGGGTTTTGAGTTACTCAATTTTGTTAAATAGAAGTCCATTTTTCTCTAAATGCAGCTTGGTTTGAGGAGACTTTAGTAGATTGGATACTCATCTACAGCCAAGGGGTCCTATATTTACAGCGGGTCTTTTCGCATATAAGGGGGTTGAACCTCCCTTATTGAAATAAAATTTTGACTTTCTGAAGCCGAAAATTCTTTAGCAAAATAATTAACTCGCCAACGGCTAGCTCAAAACACAAATTTGACTATGACTGACTTACTTACTGAAGATTTCTTCTTTTCTACTTTCTTGAAACGTTGATTTTCTGAATTGCTTGCTCGCAAAATCAAATACAAGATTTGGATCTACTGAGGAAAACATCCAATTGTGAAAGAATTCCAAGTTACATTTCCTTTTACTATTTATGATTTTCTCTAAATTTTTTATTTTTCTTATTTTCGTGGCCACGGTTTTTGGAACTAACCTAAACTGAATATCGAATTAAATGTAGTGCATAATTCACATAGTTCACCTAAATATCATCATAAATGGACTCACTAAATTGGAGGTTTTTTTTTTATTGAAATCGGAACAAACTTAAAATTGAAGCTGACTTTTTAATCCAATCTAATTCGATTGGGTATTTTTAATGCAATACAAAAAAGGCTTCAAATGCCCTTAAGAACGTACAAATTAAAATGTTCTTACTTAAATCAATTATAATTTACCATGTTTCATTCAGACCTTTAATTTTACATAAACAGGATCAGGGTACTTCATACAGGTTGAGGCACGGAAACCAAGTGTTTTTGTATCAATCAGAAAATCGTTAATTTATCCTGTAAAAAAATGAAAAATATGTTCACTATATTAATATAACGCTCTAGCTGTTACACAGTTTTCGTAAAAAAAAAATAGAGACCGGTGACGCCAAACCGCGCCGAACTTTCCCACCACGTACCAAACTGTAACCTTAGGGGTATGCAGAGGTTTCTCATGAAACTATCGCGGATTTTCAGCAGCCCACTACCGATAATGTTATTTGTTGACAGCCCCATTGAGGTGGAAATGTGTCACAAGGTTCTTTTTTTTTCTGAATCTCTCTGAAAACGATTTAACTTTTTTCTTTTTATCACTGATTGCTTTGGCAACCCAAAAGCCGAACTAATCTCGGTTTTAGTGGCTCGAAATAAAGCTAATATTTTGGACTATCTCGTTGTCCCAGGTCGAATGCATCCCAAAAATCTCCCCATACGGATCCCTACTAACCACGAACTTATAAATTAAGATGGACTGCTGTTCGAACGGTTGCATAGAGGTAGAAATTGTCCTAGCATGGGCGCCGCCATGATGTGCACATTTTAGTTATTTTCTAGGAGAATTTTCCTAGTGCTCAAGTTTTGAGACTATTGCAGCCTTGGGAAATGACATGTGCCACAGTAATTTATTTAGAAAACGTGAAGTTAATGTTGGGTTAATGCTTGTTTATTAGTTGATTTGAATTTCGCGCCAAGTGAGTGCACATCATGGCGGCCCCCATGTAGGTGTCATTTGTTAATCAGCATTAGCAGTCCATCTTAATTTATAAGTTCGCGCTACTAACCTTTCTCATTAACCACCACCCACAAAATGGCTTCTTATCAATGAAACACGGCCATCTTTACTTTTGCTTCGTTTTCTGTATTTGTGCACTACCAATTAAACAAAAGTTAAGGTAAAAATCATACGTACTTCTCTAATATGCCGATTTCGCGTTTCTCACACTATCGACAGACCTCACGCTTATTCAGTGGTTTGGAGTAGATTAGGCAAAGAAAGATAGACACCCATTTTGGTTCCTACTACTGCCACATCTCGTCTCCAAACATACGAAACTCATTATGAGAACATTGCTTCGCAGAAATTAATAAACGCAGAGAGGACAATTTTCAGTTCCACACAATAACATTCTTGGATAGATTCTTTTGGGGTACCTACTTCAGGAGCTACTGGGAGACGCTTAAAAGATTCTTCAGCGATTTTTCAAGTGCTCTACAAATATTTTCCGCGGGTGTCAATCTTTAGGTTTCTCAGAGAATTTTCAAATGCTCTTCAATTGTTCCCAAAATTTCATGACATATTATACAAACATTGCTCTGAGGTCTAGCACAAATTACGCAGACGTGATTCAGAGAGCCTTAAAAAATTCTACAGAGCGTCTTATATGATACTTGATAAAATTTGTACAGCTCTTTTTTTTTGGCTTGTAGAGATTTTTCATGCCACTACTTCAGATTATATGAAGAATGTACGGAAAACTTTTGATAAATGAAATCAACATTTTTAATTATCTTCCAGAAATTATCTTTATAAAAGACTTCTCTGTGGAGAATGCGTAAAAGAAAGTCTGTAAAAATCTGTAAAGAATCTCTGAAACACCTCTGAGGAAATCCTAAAATATGATAGTTGGAGTATTTTATATAAATCTTTCACAAATGGCGTTGGCTAAAAATTTATATGAAGCCGCTAGTTCCATCTTGCTATCTGTTACAGTTGCTAAGAAAAAAATTAAGCGGAAATTATATTAACGTTCGGTGACGTTACTTTCAAAAGAAACATTTTGCATCCTCGTTGTGAGGTTTTTCAAATCATATTGAAAATAAGCCCTGTCATGGGGTAGTAATTTTACACAATTTTTTATAAAAAAAATAATATATCCAACAATATACGTAAAGCCAGTAGTTCCATCTTTTTCTTTTGTTGGAAAAAATTGAACAACAAATGGAATTGTGGAACTTTTGAAGACGTAACTCCGCAAAGACAAATTTTACGCCCTCGTTTAGTGGGGTCCAATCTTAAGGTAATGATTTTAATAAATGTTCATAAAGATGCATAAAAAAATTACGATAAACGGGAGTTGTGTTGTTTTTTGGGCACGTGGTACCAAATGAAAAATCAGAAACCTAGCTTAGAGGCTGTAACGAGAGCATTTATTTGCAATTTGAAGCCCCATTGTCTGACTTTGGTGTTGAATTACACGTTAGAAACAGGTCGTTATAAGTTACCTATACAACGTTGCAAATTGAGCGCAATTTGGAAAAAAGAAGCTGTATTCGAGAATCCAGAAGCTCCGTAGACAGCCATGAAAGCCCGGTGAACTAATGAAAATTAATAACATACTTCCGCCATTACTATTCCACCATTAAATATCTGATTACACAACATCTGATTAGATTAGATTGACGAATATTAAAAAAGTTAACCGTAAGAATTCCAGATCTTCCACGTCGAAGAACAAATTGTAAATAAAAAGGTTTGTCGTATTGTTTTTCAGATTTACTCGATAAATGAGAGATCTTAAAGGAGTCGAAAAAGTGTACCATTGTATATTTTTAATGTGTCATATTATCAAAAAGATCTCCTGAATTTGGTATCCATTTTAATCATTTTTTTTCTCTAGAAATCAAAGGGGGTTCATTTTGAAGGAAATCAAGTTCAGGGGTGATCTATTACCTATAAATTTGCCAACGAAACATCAAAATTAAGGCGTGTGTGTGAAGTGCAAATTAATCGCAATTCAATTTCAAACCATTAAGATAGTTATTAGTAAGAGAAGAGATGTCAATTTTAAAGGAAACTTCAAGTGTCCCAATTGTGATCGGTAGATTTATTAGAAAATGAAAATTAATGTAAAAAGGGAAATGCATTCTTAAATAATTCTTCGTATTCCCCGACTTTAACAATATACAGTGATTTGTCACTTTGGTGTTATTATTTTGCTGGACAAAAAACTCATTTGTAGCGAATTTTCACAGTTAGTCAGAGGCATTTTAACAATTTTTTATTATGCAGTGGTTGCACTTTCCAGTTTAATAAAAACCAAAGAAAGTGCCAACAAATTATTTGCACCGTAGGGTCCGTTGCAAAATTACACCAAGTAGTGGGGTTTTAGTGTATCCTGCTTTGCAAAGCGTCCCATCGTGGGGTAGAATTTTTATATTATTTCTATAAATTCAGACAAAAGATACACAGAAATCTATGTAGTGCCTCTAGTTTTATCGGTGTCTCTGTTATGCTTGCTGAACTGAAGATTAAATTGAATTGTGAGACTTTTCGAGAACTAGACGCCAAACAAAACATTTTGCACTTTCGTTCAGGAGTGTTCCATCTTGGGGCAGTAATTTTCCATATTTTTTATAAAATGCTTAAAATTTACACTGCTATTTATTAAGAAGTAGACATAGGGACATGGTATCTGTGCTAGCCACAACAATTTGTATTAGTTTTGTGCACGTTACGTTTCAGAGAAAAAATTCCAGTTAATTTAATCCTAAAACAACAGCTTGTGCGTCTTGAAAGAAATTTATTTGTGGGGTTTTATGCTGATTTGTGCCCCAATATAATAGTTTTGTAAACTTAAACTTCTCGTAACGCCCCTAATATTTGGAATAACTATGTCATAGTTTCATTCTGTTCTTTGCACTTTTGCAGTTAGCGGATTCTGTGAAAAATGCTGTATTTCCATAGACACCACCGTGAAATGCATGAAATGAAAAATAAGCGAAAAAACTTGGAAAACGTTACCGTGAGCTGACTGAGGAGGTTTGCTAGATTCAGCTTGGATAAACTGTCATTAATAGTGTAACCCAGTTCATAGAGAATGAAAGAGTTTCAAAATACATTTTTATGAGATCTTATACGCCGATAGGATACTATTATAATTTCTCCCAATTTCACTGTAATTGCAACGGAAATGGCAATATTGATTGCTTTCAAACAGCGTGTGTAAAGCGCAACTTTTGATGCCATTAAGTGAACAAAGCTAAATTTAAAACGTGCATTTTTTTATGCGATCGAAAAATACGTCGGGTATTAGAGACGAACTCTTCAATAACCGTTTGAAAGCGGTTTTCCGTTCGCTTTTGTGCATTTTCAAGGTACTGTGTTGGAAAAAGTTACTGAAAACATTATTAATTAACTGCATTGATATCACATCACGAATACAGGGCATCTTTTCACATTTTTCAACCCTTGCGGCTGGTCCCAAGACTGTATCATAAAACTCTATAGCTCAATAGCTGATGCCAAACCATCTAATACCAAAAAGATCGTTTTCGCAATCCATTTTTTTAACAAAAAACGAAACCGAAAAATTGAGCTCGTAAAACTAAACTTCTTTCCCATTTAATCGTCGCTCTAGGTCTTTTTAGGCAGGTATCACACGTGAAAATCAACACATAAAATGTAATGTAAAGCAAATATTATAACTGTGTAAAACATTTGTAAAATAGTGCCGGTGAGCAATAAAGACAAAAATAAATAAATAAATTACACTTTTAGACAGTGAATATTCCACCTATTAACCAACTTCTTTCATATATCGCGTGTTACCAATTGCCTATTCACCAAGTTCAGAGCAATATTTATGATACCTTTGGAGTTAACCTGAAACTATGAAGGTAACGTTTGCTATTTCGATTACCTTACATTTTCCTCTCGTGTATTATAATACATACAAGTCGTTAATGTCTAGAAATATCTAATTATGTCATTTCATGTTTAGATGACATTTACATAGGTACCCTTACTTATGACAAATTCAATTATTCAGTAGATATTGATTCTAAATCGACTGGCACGGCACGAATGTAGGCTCATTTTTTTTCTATTTGATTATGATGCAACAATATGCATTTCAATAGTACAAACTCATCCACAAAATCTATAATCACCCCCTCACACTGGCCGTACGGGATTCTGAAAAATGAAATTAGTGCATAGGTATAGTCGCCAGATGGCTCTCGACAAATTGAAATCGTCACGAACTGTTCATTGTGCATTCATTTAGTGCACACAAGTGGTGTAAATAAAACCTACCAAAATTAGACATCCTAGAAATACTGAAAAGTTTATCCTGAAAATGGAAAATGTCTGTAATTGAAGAACAGATCGCCGTGTCAACAATCCAAGAGAATTCGCCGTATTTGATCAGTTAAGACGTAGCTAATAAATAGTACAAAATTCAGTCGTATAGATAAGATATCTGAAACTAGAGAATCCGAAAGTGGAAACTGAGAAGTCGAAGAGATTTACAGTCATTACACCTAATTAGTCGTCCATTAATATGGATAAAATTACACATCAAAAGATATACAAGAAGTTCTCCAATTTCCCTTAAGACGTGTAGTTGTTTCTTTGTAATCCCAGAGTCGTTTATCAGCTAAAGTGCGCATTCGTCTAGTTCGAGTTTAATTAAAGATATTGAAAGTCATTTTACAAATAGAACGATTTTGTTCATTTACAAGAGTAAATTTCATTAACATGCATAAGGCCAGCAGTAAATTTCATCACGTAACGTTATTGGGTTAAAGAAAAGGGATTTTTGATTAAAAAAAAATGTACAAAGCCTTGTACGTACTAATTAACTTCCTATAAAAATTCTAATCCCAAAAGTGTTTTAAGGTATAAAATATTAACCTTCCATTAGCGCTAATTTGATGTGGGTGGCCACTATCGTTATTTTCTTATGCTCGACATTATTATCTATAATACGCGACTTAAAATGAATGGATTAATAAAATTTATCTGTAATTAAGAATTAAATTAGCTTGTACTTGGGTAGGTATATGAGTTTCACATTTTATAAATCCCAGCTCATTAACTTTGCAGTTCCGATAAAGCAGTGGAAATTCCATTTCCATTTTTAATTTAATAATTGGTTTCTCTTAAATGTAAATATGTAGATATTTCCCATTTCGATGAGAAAAGTATGAGGGATGGAATTTGACTTTTTGGAGAGAAAAATTTGTGAATTACTCCATCGTTCGATAAACACCCCCGCAAAAATTAAGGTTCTTGATTTAGTTTCTATGGCAAAATTTAGTTAGCAATCGTACCAGAAATCCGCCCTTTTTGGAAGTCCTTTCATGAGTCGCAATTTATGAAACAGGTGGTTCTGCAGATTTGAGAGGTCCACCTTCGAAATAAAACATTAGATATAATATTTGCTCTATCTGGATGATATGAAAACTTGCAGCCTTCTGCAGAAAACTTAAGGCTATAACATGAATAAATAAATTAAATTAAGTAATCGCAAAAGTTATAATTGCGTATGTTCGAGTTCGTTTAGTGCTACTTAACTTTCTTACTCGTGGAAGATATAAAACTTGGGGATTAAAATAGTGTACGCGAATATGATTTCACGTAAATTGTACAGCTCTAGAATAAGGTTTTATTTAAAAATGTACGAAAAGAAGCTAATTTAAAATTATGCCACGTTTTTAATGCCGAACTGTATCCACATCCACAAAACCGTGGTAACAATGGATTAAGGAGCTAGTTTTGGTTTAAAGGGTGGGAGAGGGTTACTGTTCTTTAAAATGTTGAATAATTGCAGATTGTAAGCTTTTATTCAAAAGACGTATAATATCCCCTAATGTACTTTTATTAATGCAGAGGATTCAGGATTTGGTACTAAATTGGTTGAATACAACAACCGTATCAATGACATTTATGACCGTTAAAACAATCTCCCGGATTGTTTTCTGAAAGTTCAAAACTTTACTCTTCAATTAATTCCAACATTTCTGCTGACTTGTAATTATTAATGCCAAAGGAGTACTCGAGGTTCAGTTACCAAAATTGTCTAACTTTCCCAATTTGCAAGATTAAAAGATTAATCGCGATTCCTGGTGCTTCAAAACGTGTATTTCCTTCAAAAAGTGGGGCGGGGGGTCATATTTTATCCCTATGAAATCCCTTACTAACAGGCGGATGGTAAAAAAACGAATACCAAAGACAATGAATGATAGTGGAAGTGGCGAGGAGGAGGAAAATCGATGTCTGTCTGGTGCGTAGTATCATAATTGTGGTGGGGGTTAGCAAGGGAGGGTCATGCGTCTGGTCTTAATGGTATTTTAAGCCCGTAACCAAAAAAAGTATCCGAAGTCAGGCTGTTAAGTTTAACAGTAGCATCTCAATTTTCGCATATTTTTCTCTTTCCGCTCACTTCCGGTTTCATCGGACATGGTCCAGGTTTTGAATTTTAAAATGGTACACTCTGTATATTTTTACATTTTTGGATTTCTGAGACAATTCTGAATCAGACTGTGACCTTTTCAAAAGTTTTTACGCCTACTTGATTTTTTAGACTCTTGGGCATGATCGGACCCAAACTAATCTAAGGACCTTATGCAATCTCAGAAAATTACAATCACAAAGTTTTAGTGGCTAATATGAGAGACAGAAATAAAACAATTTGACAAAATTAAATTTTCGTGTCTTATCTAGTATTTTCAAATGGCAAACCGTTTTTAAACAAAACAAACACTTTCCGAAAAATATTTTTTTTTAAATCTAACGATGTTAATTTAGGCTTAGTGAAAAATGTAAAAATATACAGGGTGTTCCATTTGTGTACTGGTACAACGCGTGTGACCTTAAGTAACTCAAGCGAAATGCCCTGATTGAAAGATTCGTTAACCATATGTGCAAGCGGGGCACTGATAAGGGGACGCCCACCGGACTTTATAATTATATAATTAGTTACAAGAATTTCTTTATAATAATTAGTATATAAGGTCAGGTAAAGAAGTTATTGAAACCTTATTTTTTTCATGGAACACGCTATATATTTTAATCTAAAAAGGTAGGATACTCTCTTTTTAATAATATAACACATAAGAAAAAGGTTCAAGTGATTGAAAAAATTTCAAAGATTCAAGAAGATTAAAGCAAGGATTAAAGAAGGCTTTTAAAAAAGGTTCAAATGATTCAAAAATACAAAAAATTCAAGGAGTTTGTTGAATCCTTTTAAATTTGTCTAAAAACTTTAATCGTTTTAAGTTAATATTGATTTTTTAAATTCTTTAGTGTTATTTTTTGGAAACAGAATTTAATTTGCCATCTTTTAGATTAAAACATACAATGTGTAACATTAAAAAAATGACGTTAGGTTGTATAACTTTTTTACCGAACCCCGTATACTTTTTTGAAAACGGCATATTATTCAACCATCATTTTAAAGAATCAATTGTAATTATGCATACAGAGGGTCATTCTGAAAAGTGTCTAAAAATATATTTTTGACGTCAGGTGGAATGTGCACTGGCTATAATTTTTCAAAATCAAATTTTTCGAAAAAGTGAGGGTCTCTGACTCAAGGGCACATTCAATTCTAAAATGAACCACATTAATCCTTTGGGGATTCGAAATTTATTCGGATCTAACCGGAGTTAGCCTTGCCTTAGATGACTTTAGGTAGTAGCGTGTCTAGGGGCCGCAAAGACAGCGCTTCTTTCATAAGGGGTAACTTTTACCGCAATGCAATACCTCCCTTACCAATGTGCGGGTGTTAAAAAACTAAACGATGGTTGTGCTGTTGTTCTGAGATTAGAGGTCAGAGCTCATAAATTCTTTGCGAGTTCATAAATAAGTCAATCGGATCAATAGTCTACTTTACTAAAGTTTTTATTTTCGCATGTTGAGAGTCAGCACATGAATTCTGTAGCACAAAATAGCAAGAAAAAGTTGTGGCATTGAAGCAGGAATAAATTAATGCAAGTTTCAGATGCCACATGAAACTTAGTGTGTACGAAGCACATTCGATGTTCCTTTTTTGTGTTGGGATTAAAGCAAGACACTATAACTAAATGTTGGAAATTCGCAAGAAAAATCTGTCTTTGAATTGAATAAGCAAATTTTAAAGAGAGAATTTGTGCCGGTTTTTAAATGATATTTCACGAACTACTTGTGGTTCTACGTAAAATAAAACATTTAAAGACTATGCCATTTACTTAAATCACGGTTATGCGTCTTCCTTGCTCGGATAGGTATTAATTTAATAGGTAATGGAATTCATGTGGGGCAAGTTAAAGTTTTCTTCTTCAGTCCGGAATATGGAATATAAAAATTGAATCCAACTGGGTGAAACGACGCCATTATGCATTATTGTGGGAACTTAATTAACAAATTTGAATGTGCTCCAAGTAAAAATAAATGCATTTATGTAGATTCCTAAACTGAAATCCATGCAGCTTCCCAAGCGGTAGTTAGTTAATTAAATTGGGTCTATGCAGAAGTGTATAAAGGCCAATGCATGTGGCTTTTAGCGCGTCCTTTAAATGTCAGCTGGTGGTTATCTAATAATTGACTTGGTTTACGGTTACCTGAAGCTTTCTCCAAGTCGCGCATAAAACCTTTTTATTACCGCGATAATCGTATTTCGAATGTTCGTCGGGAAAGATGAACACAATTTCGGATTTAATAGGTGCATATTTACGGCCAAATCAAAATAACTGCTTGGAAGAAGTGTATGTTCGATATAATAAATTCGTTGTACAGTGGCCGATTCTCTAAATTTTCAGTTCCGTTTTCTATATTTATGTGCAGACCTATACCTAATGCAAAATTTACGTAGAAATTTACAGAGACGTGAGACTGTTTTAAACCATTCATACCCACGGCACATGAATTATTTAATCGGGAGACCTTTTAGGAATTTAACATCTCTACCTCTTGCACATGGAAACGTAAGCCCTAAGAATATGGAATGGCCGAATGTAAATTACGTAACTTTATTCTGGCCGTCTTTGCTGTATCGAAATCCCTTCCGACAACAACGTATTTTCATTTGCATTTTAGCAGCAGGAAGCAGGATTAAATAATTGCTTAGAGTCAGAGTTATCGGTATGAGATCTCCAACGGAAATAACTCTGAGGTTTGGGTAATTCGGTATCCGTGCATATTTATAAATTATACTTTTGCAAATTGAACGATTTATGCCCCTGGATTATGCTCTATGACGCAAATGGAAAGCATACTCTCAGAACTAAAACGAGGCAAGGATTTTTGTATGTTAAAAAAGTTCCGATATTGTGAGGACCATTGAATACAATCAAAAATCTGCTCCTTATTGAAAAGTTACTTAAAAATACGCGTTTAATCACTTTATAGGGGAATAAGTTTACAACCAAAGCTTGCCTTTTTTCACTTTTGCGTGACTGAAAATGTTCGAGGTACGATCGAAATGCTAATTGATTACTGATTGCAACAATGTCTTTTAGGATTACCGACGTTAAAACAATCGTAAATAATTCTTTGCGTGCAGAAACACAAAAAATTAAAATGGATGTTGCTGTATAAGAATTCGATTTATTCAGTATTCAGTGATTCACTTTTTCACAGACAAAAGTGAAAAAACCGTTTTCGTTGCGAATTGAAGGTTCCTTTTCTGCTTATGTTGCCGCTCCTTACATTATTGAAATGTAAATCTGCGTAATAGTCGAGTTTAGACCACTTTAATCATATTGATAAATACATTTAGAGATGAAAGTGGCAAAAATTTTCATTTCTGGAATTGGAAAAACACATCATCGCCACCCGCCGCGACGCGGCATATCCACTCTCAGACCGTTTGGAATAATAAGGAAAAACGCAGTCGGGCTTTTTTCATATTTCTGTTGTGTCGTAATTCTCTCGTAAATGCGACGGCTTCCTTTTTTTTTCCTTTTGTCTTGAGCGTAATGAAAACGTTGTGTTTAAATCGGGATTTAAAATTGATTTACAGAACGTCTTCAAAAGACAAACCGCTGAATAATATATGGAGTTACCCAAATTCTAGTGGTAGTACTAAAGCTTAGATTCCGTCTGTATAACGAAAGTAAGGAAGCGTTTCCTGAAGGAAGATTAAAGGCAGCACGGTCCCTCCTTTTTCGTAACTCTATTTTCAGCATGAATATTTCCCTCTCAATGTTCCGATCTGTCTCCATGGATTTACCATTAGAGTCGTTGAAAAGACTGTTGATTCAGTTCGTAATAAGAATCAAACCCCGGCTTTTTCTCGTTACGCTTATTCAAATCATCTATTGAGGTAATCTTTTTATAGAAAGGGGGATAACTTCATGGTAAAATTTAGTCATTGATTAGGAATGTACGAACTTACCGACTTTAAACCTTAATTTGCAGATATTAGTACCTACTGTTGTAAAAATTTATTCATTCTTATGTCAACAGTTATTGTTTGGTTGAATTTTCCACGAACCTAGTATTTAAAACAATCTAAATTCTTTATACTACAATAATATTATTATTTTATTGAAAATTAAGTTGCTTAATGATATTCTGAAAATTAAGAAACGATCGCAAACTAATGACTTATTAACATAATGGAGAAAAATTATCGCAATTTTATATGGAAATGGTTTCAAATTCACTGCAAGTATTTTTTTACCTCAAGCTGTAAGTACATAGTCAGGAAAATGACTCTACTTCACTCGGAAATTAAAGTACTCGGCCCCAAAGAGGACCTTGTACTTCAATATTTCCTCGTCAGTAATGTGACATTTTCCTGACTTTTACGTAAATACGTTGTAGACAGTTGATTACACTTAATTTATGCTAGACATCAAATTGCAACTAGAAAACAACTTCCAACAGAATCAATTGATCAGTATCTGACTGCTCTCCTCTAGTTGTGGAACCAGATCCTTCAATTGCTGCTATCTTTGCCTGTAGCTTTCTTTCCCAGAACCCTTACCGAAAGTTTTCTTAACTAACCTTGTGATTTTTTTACATAGACGTAAAAAGAAAGCAAAATACTATGTAACATTACCAAAAAATAGGTTGCCATTTAAAATTTTTTGCGATGACATTACATTCTGAAACTATGACGTCAAAAAAAATTTGAAAACCGTCAGATTGTGGAAAATATTTAATCATTCAACTTTTATTGACACCTTTTTTTGATATGACCAATAGTAACGGCTCCAGCATCGGTGTTGCTTACTTTTTATTCGCCCTGTATATGGTGTTGAGTTTTCTCCCCTCAAAACGGGGCTATTTTCTTAAGAGATAGTAGGAAAAAACAATTTCTTCTCTATATTCGAGACTCCTGCATATATCCATTCTGACAGAGGAACCTCATTTCTCTCGAAAGTATCTCCATACACAAGGCATCGCTACGAGCTCGACTACTCCATATAACTCTGAGGGCAATGGACTTGTTGAACGGTATGTCATTGGCTGTGAAGAATGAGGGATTGGGGACTTCTCAAAATTCCAACAGTTTCGGCAGTTAGTGATCTTTGTCATTAATCTTTAAGGAAATTCCGTGAAAACACTGAAGAGCTCCCCATTTCCAAAAATGAACCTTGTCTTACTAAAACACTCTTTGAACCTGGAAAAAATCTCGACCAAGACCGTTATTAGCCTTTTCTTTTATACATATGATGATCAAGAGCAAATCTGAACATTGTTTGCATCGCAATAAGTCTAAATCATCGGATAATTGCTGAAATTGATTGGGATTTTATTCGGCATAGTATGTCACAGAAATAAAAGAGCGAGTACCGAGTGTAATAATTTCAATTGAGTGTTTTTATGAGGAGAGTTTTGGTGCGAGAGCGATTTACTGAGCGAGTATCGACAGGGATAAATTTTCCTCGAGGGCATGGGCCTGTTTTCTTGAGCAAATTTTTTGGAGGGGAAGGTTTTTTGAGAGAAAATGTTTTGAGTAAAAACTGGGTGTGTCTACTAAAATTTTCACCCCTCACAGACTCACGATTTTAAATTACTTATTGGTGATCATTAGAATTTGATACGGTAATCAGATTTGTTTTTTTCATTTCAGTCAACTTTTACCTCACCTCATCCTTTTATTTTACAGTTAATCAGACAGTGAGTTGCTGAGTTGTAGAGCATTACATTTCCTGCAATAATATGTAACATTATGGGTCTATCCACAATTGGAAATATATGAATTAATTTATATGATTCCAATTACCTTAGAAATGTGTAGGAATAGGTCAACTAATTAATGTAGAATAATATAGTCTTATCGATTAGAAGGTGTGGGGAAGGGGAAGGGACTTTTATGCGCAAACCCGAAACTAGTGCGTCGTTACGGAAAATCTCCCGATATGAAAATAATATCTTCCTACTACAACTTTTTTCCTCTAGTAAACACATTTTCGTCACACTTGTTTTTCTAGAATCTCATTCTTTTATCTTATAGGAATATAGTCGGACAGAAAGCTGGGGGCATTACATTTGCTTCACGAATTTGTAACAATCCGTAATCGGAAAAATAGAGGAATTAATTTATGTTAATTTCGATTCTCTTAGAAATGTATAGGAATAGGCCTCCGATTCCGGGGATTGGAAAGGTTGTATGTTTCGTTATTTGCTCAAAACTCGAGACTGGTGCATCGTCACAAAGAATCTCGTAACTTAAAGGTAAAATATTGCTCGAATTTTTCTCCTATTCATATTTTCAAAAATCTCAAAGTTTTAGACCTAGTTAATGTAAATCTTTTATTTAATATTTTTTTGAAAAAAGTTTCATACAGGAATTCCAAGGGTGGCAATGTAAATAAATATTGCTGTGTGAAATGGTATGCGGTCACTATACCTCCCAACAGACACCCAGCTAGCTAGCTCAAATTACACAACTTAGTTTATTTTTAAATTCTCCCTCTAGGGACAAGTGGGTTCCGACACAATAAAACCCTACCTGGATTTCGAATTGCGATTCAAATTGACACATAATGAAAAATTATAAGAATGTTCATAATGTATATACCTAATGTAATACAAGAAAATCCTGTAAGAAAAAAAAATTTGTGGCATTGTTTATCGCATAACCAATTATTTTTTGTTCAATAATAACTGTATTAACACCTGACTAGATAAAACTTTCAACTCAGGTACAGATTCCATTATTTATGCGTTTAAATTTATCATGCAAACTAAATACAAGAAATAGAATTAAATGAATGAAATACTCGTAATTGCCGACTAAATTTACAATAAGAAACTACCATTAAAATGGCAATTCAACAAAATTTTCCCATTCTGTGTCCATTTGAGAGAAACAAATTACCAGGTATTATTAAATAACGTGAATTATGTACATACAGGATGTCCCGGCTGCCATTTCCGATATTCAGATCAAAATTAGGTATTTTTACAATACCTACAAGGTGACTCTCTCTCATTTTCGCCCTTGTTCCAACCTGGAGAAACGACACCCCCCCCCCCCCCCCCCCAGCCGTTTAAGGGCCAATATTTTAATAACCAATCCGGTTTTCAAAGATATGTATTTTTGCAAAATTGTAGGACATTGGCCTACTTTCCACTCCACTTACATGTTTATGGAACTTAATTCTAGAAGCTTGGCTAAAGCCAAAAGAAACGCACTTTAAAACTAATTTAGGCAATCGTAAAAATATACATTGTAACCCAAAACATCCTATCAATTCCAAAAAATATCCTTGTACGTGTTGAACAGCCGAAAACCTACAAGATGACTTCTATATCAATCCAAATTGCAATAACAGATTGACATTAATCAAAACTTCTGGATGAAAATTGAAATTTTATATTAAAATACGATTTAGGGTAAAATTTATTACAGAACTCGTCAGTTTCACATTACTTGACTCAGAAATTAAAGTACTCGGCCTCAAATGGGGCCTCGTACTTCAATATTTCCTCGCCAGTAATGTGTCATTTTCCTGACCTTTATGTAAATAACTATTACAATTATACTATTTCCTTATATAGTCCAGTCAAATTATCATAATACCTTGCATCAGATATGTCATCTCTAATTTTTCTTTTAAATTGTTAGGATGAATATGGATGTCAAAAATCCAAGTTTTCGACATCCAAAGACCTGTGCGAGCAACGCAGCACTCGAAAATACGCAATTTTTTCTATTATTTTTAGGTTTTGGTTAGTTTTAGTTCTGAAGGACAGATTTTAAAGCAAACTGTCGTATACTTTTTTAAACTAGACAAAATTTGTGACAATTCAAGCCCTTAACCGGCTCTGTACGTCTAATAGTTTTGGAGATACAGCGTTTCAAAAATTCGTAAATTCTTCAGTTTTAATCAAATTTGCCGTTTTTTAGCATAAAAACCTCATGAACATTTTTATAATTTTGTTCGTTTGGAGGGACTTTGTGGTGAAGAGTCTCCATAAATCCGCACAGAAAGAGCTAGAATGTTGATATCCTCTGGATACCCAGCATCTCCCATGATAAGAAAGTTGGCATCATCTTCTTCAGCAAGATCCACTACCTGTTGCATGGATTCCGAAATCTGTGAATTTGTTCCTTTTGCCTGACCTTGCTCGACCATTCAAAAGGGACACCGAATATAGAAGATCTGTGACAGTAGCAGAAAGCCTTACTCACAACACTATGGTTTGAATGAATAAGGCATCATATAAACATGGACATTTTTCCACTAAAAGACAAAAAGCAATATTTAATTTGCTTTCATTATCCGCAATTTTAGCACTTCTTCAACAACAAGTTTATTACGACTCACGATTTACCACAATTCTTCGTGCATATTTTGTAAGTTTACTTTCTGCGAAGAAAAAACGCAAATTTTGATAAAACTTGTAAAACTAATAAATTTACCAATAGTTGAAGCGCCGTATCTCGGAAACTATTAGACTTGAGGAGATCGTTAAGGGCTTAAATTTTCAGAAATTTTGTCTAGTTCAAAAAAGTATATGACAATAATTGCATTAAAATCGGTTCTTCAGGAGTAAAACTTACAAGAACCAAAAAATGGTAAGAAAAATGACATATTTTCAAGTGCTGTGTCGCTCGCACAGGTCTTTCAATGTCGAAAACTTGGATTTTTCACATCCATATGCATCCTAACAATTTAAAAGAAAAATTAGAGAAGACATATCTGATGTACGGAATGCCCATTTTTTGGTCTAATTTGACTGTACTAATAGTATAAGTAAGGGAAAGAGAATGTTACATTTGTTGCCATGGCTCTTTCATCCCATGTTTCCATCCTTTACAAGATCAATTGGCACAAACTTCCACTTTAATTGATCAAATTTCATTCGCCCACTTTATCGTATAGTTGCGCAAATCGAAATAATGAATTTTTGTTCCAGGTGGAATGTCTTTACGCCTCGTCGAACTACGAATTCCAAGCCATGCCGTACGAAATCAAAGCGCGCGTCTTGAGTGCCACTTCGACCTGGACGGCGAGACATTGTACTCCGTCAAATGGTACAAGGACGGAAATGAATTCTATCGGTTTGTTCCTCGTAATATGCCACCTGTCCAAGTCTTCCAACTGAATGGTGTCACGGTCGATGTAAGTTCACAGTAATTATTAAATATCAAGATATTAAATCTGGAAAGGTCAACGCAAACTACCCGTCTATCGATCTGTACTCACTGTCAAAATGTTGCGTTGCATGTTTGTAGGGCGAAAAGGGTTGAAAAAATAAATATATGTGTCTGTGTTCAACATGCTAAATAAGATTAACTTAATTTCGTATGTAGGTATACTTGATTACGGAGGGGAGATAAATCTAATTAAAACATGGATTTAGTTTAAATCTCGGCGTGTATTTAATAGGCACAGGTTTGCTACCCCACTATACAGGTAGCGTAAGAAGAGGGCGTAATTAATTTTATTCTTTTACTTTTGGAGGTCGTAGATAATAAACTGCACGAGAATAACTGTTGCCTAACGCCACATTAATCGAAAAACAATTAAGAATAAACTACAAAAAGATTTTCATTAACGGACGTTTAAAAAGTTTTTGAATTAATTTCCCCCTAATTATTCTGGAATCGTTTAATATGATGCAGCATGAGCACGCAGATTTATAAGTAAAAAGAACGGAACAAAGATTCTTTGAAGCTTTTAACCGATACGGTTTTACAGTTTGGATAATTAGCGTCTCGAAAACATTTTACCAAGAATATCGTATTGTGGAAGAATGTGAGGAAAAACGTTTCACATCTGTCGTCTTTTGCAACAAAATTGAAAAATAAAACTCCCCCCCTCATAGGTATTCTGAAACATTTAATCAAGTTGGGTTGAATTGAATACGTATAGGTTTTTCTAATATATCCGCGAAGATACAGCACTTATGAAAATAATTTTTGATTAGCCGCATTAAAAAGGGAGCTATTTTTTGTCGCCCTTAACTTAAATTAACGAGTTACTTCGAAAAACTTCGCAACTTTCTTTGTAAAATACGAATTGACGAATACCTAAGTACTGAAATCCGAATTGTAACTAAAAATTGTCATAGTGCCCACCTGGAAGAGGGAACTCACGTTCAAAATTAGTTCATTCTTTAATTCCATCATACTAATCTGCATCCAAATGCTCGTTGCAGAAATCATTTAATATTAATTTGACGAGGTTGCGTGTAGTGGAAACTGAATTGAAGAAGGCAGGAAGGGCGATGTCTTCTAATCGGCAAATTCCAAGACTTCCAAATCGAATAGGTAGAGAGGCGGTATTATATAGATCCAGGTTTAGTTTACAATTGAAGAATTCTTTCTAGACTAGTTCTGATGTTATTGTCTGTTGAACGAAGCAAGTTAATAATAGTTTTCCATAGTCTTGATCTTAATAGATAAGTAAGTTTGAGGATCAATAGGCAATTGTTGAGTAGGAAGAAAGAGATATGTGTCCACATTATTGAGTTTTTCTTAGGGAAGATTAATTTCGATGATTTTCCTTTTAAAAGTTTCATCAATAGCCGAAGATGTGAGATTGATATGGCTTCCTAGTAATTCCACACCGTCACAAATTATATTAATTCCAGGAGAAATTTGGTTATGTTTCGTTGAAATATCTTTATTCTTTTCGGAGGGGAAGAATCATTCGCATTTTGATGTGTTAATTTCGAGTCCGAGTTATTTGAAGGAGTCAAAGATTGTGGTAAAATCAGATAGAATGACGTGCGATAACTCTTGAAGGATCCTAGAGATTTGAAAATAGGAATATACCTTCTTTTTTGTTTTGAATTTAGGGTCAAATGTACAAATAACAGCCCGATTCTTCGATACTAAGCTTATTATTTTATTTAGGAGTTTTTCAAGTGAGGTCTACAGAATTTCCTACTGTGTTCCAAATCTGTGTTTGAAGAAACTGTTTAAATTACCTAATTAACTCGTACGTAAAACTTCTGACTTGTCCGAAAAAACTCACTTCTCGTCCTTGGTACACAAACCGACTATTGTTTGTTAAGTATTTGCTATGCTACGAAGCTGCTCTGTCAAGAATTTTTGGCAACTGGTTTTAATTTAAATTTCAAAAACCCTAACGTGAATATGTAGAGAATTGAAATTCCTTTTTTCTACTCACAGCACATTGCTAGAAATTCTCCATATTTGGTAAACCGAAGACCATTTTTTGTAATAAACGGATTACTTATTATTGATATGGGCGGTTATGGTAGATAAAGCAGTTGTTTATACCAAACATTTATTATTATTATTAGGCCTCGTATCAGTATTTGAAACACAAAACCGTCCCTATACTAATTTAATTAAAAATACATAAGTAATACATACTTTATGGAAATTACATATTAAAACGGGACATTTTAGCACTGTTATTGTAAGGTACCTTTACACTATCATACTTCTCATGTGATTTGTCATATGATAAGTAACAAGCATTTAGATTTGTGTTTACACTAGGTATACTATTTTTGGTATTATGGCTGTCATAAGACAAATCATAAGGAAATAATACGTAAATCGTGGAATAGGGATGTTTCTATTTCTGCATGACAAATGACATGACTTATTTTAAATATCCAAGTGATCCCGCCCTTTTATGGTTACTTTTCGCATTTTGCTGTTGTACTTATCTGAAAAAGCTGAATACTTGAGTAAACCAGTAAACTTTTGATTATATCATTGATTATAGGTATATTAGTTACTAATGAAAGAATAAATTACATAAACAATAAATCGAGCAATAAATATTTACGAGTATATTGGTATTTGGTTGTTTGGTTGTAGTGGTGTTTTCAGACACACATTGTCAAATAGGGTCTTGATTGGTAATTAACCCTTCAAATGTTTGGGGTAATCTTTCAAATAAGGGTACACTCATCCTTAATGTCGACCAAGGGGAGGACTCTGTTTGCTTTGTTAATGCAACGCATAACGGAGAAATTATTTTTAAAATAATTGTTAAACTTTTTTCGTTAAAAATGTACTATGATTTTTGAGGCACTTTAGAGGTTCACCTATTTGTGCTTTACAGGTGATTGTTTTGAGTTCTAAGTTAGCCTGAAGGTACTTTTTTGTTGAATACTTATTGTGATAATTAGCGATTTATTTTAGTACAGAAGTTAACTGCACTAAATTACTTATTTGCCAATTTATTTAAAATTTTGCGGGATCCCCTCTAACGATCCCGCAAATACCGGGTTCCCGCGGGATTAACATCGAACGATCCCGCAAATACCGGGATTGAGATTTTGCTGCGGGATTGCATTCCCTAGCTGTAACTTTTGAACTAGTAGCCCAATCTTGGAACTGTTTGAAATTATGGATTCTACAGGCCACGTTCTATAAGAAAAAATTTTTTCCGGGTCGATCTGAGACAATTTTTTTTCGGGGCAAAAAAAGGCAGTGTATAACCTTCTTTTTTTTCCAAAGATCGACTGCACCAAAATTTCTCGGGAAAACACTGTTTCTTATTAATTTTGGTGCGCAGAATCCAAAACAATTCGTACTTTTTCGATCAGACTTCTCAATCAAAAGTTATAGACTAGAAACCAATTTCGAAAGAAGATTCAAAGGACTGTAACTTTTGAACTAGTAGCCCAATCTTGGAACTGTTTGAAATTATGGATTCTACAGGCCACGTTCTATAAGAAAATTTTTTTGCCGGGTCGATCTGAGACAATTTTTTTTTTCGGGGCAAAAAAAAGGCAGTGTATAACCTTCCTTCTTTCAAAAAATCTACTGCACCAAAATTTTGTCGGGAAAACACTTTTTCTTATTAATTTTGGTGCGTAGAATCCAAAACAATTCGTACTTGTTCGATCAGACTTCTCAATCAAAAGTTATAGATTAGAAACCAATTTCGAAAGAAAATTCAAAGGGCCGTAACTTTTGAACTAGTAGCCCAATCTTGGAACTGTTTGAAATTATGGATTCTACAGGCCACGTTCTATACGAAAAAATTTTTCCCGGGTCGATCTGAGACAATTTTTTTTTTCGGGGCAAAAAAAGGCAGTGTTAACCTTCCTTCTTTCAAAAAATCGACTGCACCAAAATTTCTCGGGAAAACACTTTTTCGTATTAATTTTGGTGCGTAGAATCCAAAACAATTCGTACTTTTTCGATCAGACTTCTAAATCAAGTTATAGACTAGTAGCCCAATCTTGGAACTGTTTGAAATTATTATGTTGAAATTATGGATTCTACAGGCCACGTTCTATAAGAAAAATTTTTTTCCGGGTCGATCTGAGACAATTTTTTTTTCGGGGCAAAAAAAGGCACCTTCATTTTTTCCAAAAATCGACTGCACCAAAATTTCTCGGGAAAACACTTTTTCTTTTTTGGTGCGTATAATCCAAAACAATTCATACTTTTTCCGATCAGACTTCTCAATCAAAAGTTATAGATTAGAAACCAATTTCGAAAGAAAATTCAAAGGGCTGGTAACTTTTGAACTAGTAGCCCAATCTTGGAACCTGGAACATTTTAATTTAGAGAATATATATAGGTTTCGTAACTTCTTGTATTAAAGTCATATGAAAAACCTGCTAAGTGTAAAGTAAAACATTAAGAGCCGAATTCAGAGTCCTTCCTAATTTCAAACTCACACTCAACTAGTTAGTCACTCATTTCTAACTCAAGTTAGTGCGAATCCTGCTCATTCTCACTTTTGGTATTCAGAGAACATCTGTAATGCGTGACTAATTTGAGTGGGGTTTTAGTATGGAATCTGTCAAAAATATTGTTAGGGGAACGATTGGTAGTGGAAATTTTACCAAGTAACTAACAAACCGCTCTGGAAAGGCTAACTTCAGCATAAACAGATATTTAATTTGAACTTGTTTCTGACGTTTTCGCAAATCTCATAGTTTTTGTTAGTCTTCTTATTAGTTTATGTTATTGGGGTTATTAATTTTGTTACTGTTAATATTGTTCTTATCGTCATAACTATGAACGCCAATAAAAAACCATTTATGACCGGAGATGAGAAGATTTTTAGCATTGGAAATGCTTATGTTTTGTATGGGTTTGAAGTTACTGGTTAGTCGAGCAGAAAAGAAGACAATTGGTGTCGCATCAAGTGATGACTGTCCCGTACTTGACTGCAATCGGTAGATTCAGGAAAAGTCGCGGATACTGTCGATACGGTACTTACTTAACAGTGCGCAAGGGTTTTGTTAATTCGAATCTAAATTTATCGCACATCGCCCGTGATGGTATTACACGCATGTTACGACACGAGCAAGCTTGCGAGCGAGTGGAGCAAGTGATACTTGTACGGTTATTATTTCCAATGCCTCCGATGGTTGCAAGGATTGCGAAATCTGTGAATTTTTTTAAAGAAATGGTGACCCGGTATATTAACATCGTCGAATGTAAGAAGACCGATGCTGTGTCCGTGTCACAACGAAAAAAGGTCTGGCAGACAATCGTGTCCTTACTTACTAAGATAATGTCTATAACAACACACTTAAAAACTACTTTGCAATAAAATATTCTAACAAACACAGGAAACACATTTGACATAACGAAGTTATTTTAAATTAGTGACACTTAAGGGTAGTCCAAAGCTGACTTACATCGTACTCATCTCTTACTCACTAGTTAGTAAGATTTTAGTCACTCATTCAATCTAATTTGAATGAATACCAATGTAAGACTCATACGAAAAATATGTTGGTAGTAAATATCATATAACATATCATATAAAAAATCATGTTAGATATATTATAGTGTAAAGGTACCTTAACACTTTAAAGGAGCATGCTGAAAAGCTAGGTTAAGTTATAAGATCTGGGTTAGTTTATACTCAGAAAAAATTATTGTTATAAAAATGTGTGGTGTGTAGAGATTGCCCAGCTGTTTATGGTCGTCGCATTTACAACCCGATTTTCGGAATTGATCTCCCTAGTCAAAAACAACAACCTAAACCTAGCAATTCCCAATCAAAAGTTCACCTTTAACCACCACATCCTTAGTTTTGGTCATTTCTTCTGTAAAGAAGACTTTTAAACCTTACACTTTATGTTGGAGTGTCCCACCTACGCTGCTCCTCGTCGGTCATTTGGAGTCTCCAACAACCTCCAGTAAGCCCTAAATTCAAATGACTCCGCCACACTTACTGCCACAGTCCAGTACCTTAAAGTGACCAACCTGATCAATAAACTGTAAATAATTAAAATAATAATGTAGTTTTAAGGTGCTAAAAACAAAGGTTGATGTACCTCCAAATAAATCGTCAATTAAAAAAAACCTTACACTTTTGTAACAAAAACATTAAGTTCGATTTTCTCGAAATGAAAGAGATCATTACAAGAACGTTAAAGGCACTCCGCTTTGCGTCGTGCCCTTAAACTCGTTGCGCGTGCTTTAAAGACTTGATTATACACTTGTATCTTAATATACTATTTTATGCGCACTAATAAAAGGGGCACTTCGATAATTAGTACAGGATCATGTCTAAGGATTCTTCAGATATTTACCAAGCGTTTTTTAGAGACTATTTAAGGATATTTTAATGATTCCTCAGAGCAGGTTTTTTTACGGGATTCTTACAGGTATCCATAATCAGGCACTTATATACCACCAAAATAAAACAAGTCCAAATTGTGCACAACTGGTGCAGATAAAGCGCATTTTTTAAAAACCGTAATGGCAGAGTAAACGGTTACGTTATAATTATAAGGTAGTAGCGATTTATCGATGTTTTCTTTCTTGGTAGAGATCACCAATAGATATAGCTCGTCCGTACAATTCATTTTGTTTTGTGGGTACTTTCCTCCGACAAAGCGTTTTCGAGATATTCGCCCAATCGCCCTTTGTAAGTACCATCCTCCGACAAATCGACAATCTGCTGTTCAGATGTAAGGAATTATTTATATCCGATTACGATAAGGAGTCGAGGAGAGGGCTATGGTTGGTAGAAATTAATTCCTTACGGACGGACGGACAGATGGACGGACCGACTAACCGCAATCAATAGCACATTTTTTTAATTCTTAAAAAATGCGCTAAAAATAAAAATATTCTTCACAAAATGTTTATGGATTCTTTAAAAAAACTGTTCAGAACTCCTCCTGAGGTTTTTCAGAGGTTATTCTATTGAAACTTCGGACTTGTCAGCGAAAACCCACTTCTCGCCCTGCTAAACAATATACTATTAATTAAACAAAAATAAAATAACATTAAGTGAATATATGAATTAAATTTAACTCAAACGACGACAGCTGCCGAACGGAACGGGACGGTAAACTCGAGCGCCATCAAGAGATGCGGCCTCGCCCCTGGTCAATCGGCGGTAGAAGCGATTGCCACGGATAAACTCACTCAGAAAACGAAAGCTCCAGGGCTCTTACGGACACATTGCGGTCGGTCACGAGCCAAGAATCTCAAAGAAGATTCATAGTACACGGCAAAACCCTATCAAGAATACAAGCAACAAAGCATAAATTAATTAGCAGTACTTAGCTAGGAAACATCAAATGCAGGAAAAGCAAAACAATGTCCTCCCTTATAATTAATGGAATGGAAAGTATCAAATGATTACCTTTAATTAAAACGGTACTGTAGCGGTGCAATGATTAAATAAATTAAATTAAAGAGAACGTCGGAATTTCAGCCGGCCCATGCAAATTCATACTAGAATTTTAGATCTTTATTGAATCTCCGTGGATAAAATCTGAAGAATTCCTTAAGGATCTTTGAAAATACTTTTTTGTACGGCTTATTGGTTGTCACAACAATGAGAGACACATTATATCAATTTAATATATACCGGGGAATTTTGAATTCAGCTTCATGAAATTTATAGAAAGATTTTTGAAGAAAATATGTGTACCATCATCGTAAGAAACTTGACATTTCTAGAAAATCTTTGGAGACGGCTTCCAAGAAGTGCTGGAAATAGACTAAACCTAAACACTTTTGGGGCAAATATCCAGTATGAATTTCATCTAGGAGGGAGGAAGTTTTCCACGAAAAGCTGTAAGGATCGCTAATTCATAAGAAAAGGTTTCAGGTGAATACGCTTTCTTGTAGTGGACATTTTTTCTGAAGGCGTCGACCCACCTTTCTTTCAAATAGGGCTGATGCTTAAGGGTTTAAAATAGATAGGACTGGTGGTCGTCTTCGATCGCCGAAAAGTGAATTGCGGATTTGCGTACAGGGTAAACTCGAGTGTGCGAATAATATTTTATATGTAGCGTTTTCCGGTGCAGCAGTCCAATAAAAAAATATTTTGTGTACCTTCCAACGTAGTTGAAAAATAAAGGATTATGGAGTTTATAACGTAAAAAAAGTCTCCTGTGTTAATGTTCTGTTATCTACACAAAAAATGAGGTTCGTAAATTTATAATTTTGATTGCGTAATTACTTTAATGGGCTGACGGTTTTTGTGTATCTAAAATGATGATATACCCGTGTTTGTATGTTATGCAGATAGTACACAACCGGCAGATTGTAATTTCGTATAACCCAAATTAACTTAGTTGAAAATCCCATGTAAACCCTTTATAGATATATACAAAGTAAAAGGCTTCTTCGGAATTGGGGATTAAGCAAGCTTGTAGTAACTAGCGGTAATGATAAACTAACCCCGATTATAACGAGGATGATAGTTATTTCATTATTGATGCGTAAACGTCTTGTGTACCTTCGAAAGATCTCCCCCACATTCTGATTAATTCGGGTCGATTTGAAATTTAAAATTTTCGTAATGAGTTGGGCGTGGAATGCGTAGGAAAAGCGAAAGTCATTAGTCTTGTGATAATGCAGAAGAACTGTTTTATCGGGAGCTTCGCGAAAGAATAATAATAAAGTTTTTACAGTAATTCATTATCATATAATTACGATATCACGCAGTGTCGAATGATAAATGAAGTGAAACAAAGCAGCCGCATAATGGGATGCTATGGAAATTGAAAACTGACACCCTAGAAAAGAAATGCCTTTCCCGACGTGTTTACACAAAAAATTAAATCGCAAATCTTTTAAATGGGATCTCTCTCGGGTTGCAGAAGGATATTATGATAACACGGGTTGTTACGGAGAAATACTGCCTTAATATCTTAGCGTCGGTTGGTTAAGGATAACAATGCATCATATTCATAACGCCTCTGCGTCTATAAGACTATACATACCTCTCTAATGGCCAACTTCTATTGATATTGCTACTATTGTTGCTAATGTACGCATAACGGTTGTACTTATTACTCAACATTCTCGACTCCTCCTTTTCTGACTTACTAGAAACCCTTTTAGTTTAGCTACACGTTCTCAAGATTCATAAGTTATGCTTCAAAATTTCTCGCTTACAAAATTTCTCCTTAACTTTCTATAACAGCTCGGAGCTCCAACCGATTATAATTAAATTCTATGTTACACATACAGGCACTTTACTTCGGATTTACATTGTAAGATACGGATTAGTTTGAGGAAAGTGAAGAAATTACACGATTATTATTGAAACTTGCCCGACTTCGCACCTAATGTTAATACTTTAAGGTTTAACGTATAAGTATAATATTGTGAAGATGACAACCACCGGATCACAATTTTTAAGTCACAGGTTAGAAACGCTGTGAACGGTTCAGGAATAGATTTGTACAACTAGTTTTGAAAGTGATACTTTTTTTCATGAATTTGTAGTTTGATCAAGCAAATTCATGGAAAAAGACACTTTCAACACGTGTTGTACACGATTTTTTTTTGCATAGTGATCCATAATAACCCACAATTGAATAATTTTATTGACATTCGCGATTAACTGTCACTTAAAAATGGATGCTATTGTTCATAGACAGGACTAAACTCCATGGAAACGCATATTAAAAATCGTGAAAAAAAGTACCACTTTAAAAACGATTTTTCGTTAAAAAAAGTCCGATAATTTCATCACTATGTAAAAAAGGATCATTACGAGTAGTTATTGCGACACTACGGTATCGGAAACGGGCTGATGTCGAAGAGGATAAAAAACACCTCAAACCTACCTAGCTCTTTAATGAAACTTCACTCAGTACCTATTCGCCCCCGGAACAACAAAAAAATGCAATTAAAAGTTCAACATTTCTGATTAAAAATCCACCTCTCCAGACATATATAAAATAAACGAAAACCCAATAAATCAAATCGGAGCTGTCACAAATGCATTAAAAAATAAATTGATAACAGGAATTGAAATAAAAAGTACTCTTTCTTTTACACTGAAACAAAGCAGATACCTAAAATCGTTTTGTGTTTATTCGTAAATAATCCCACCAAATTGATTAACCTCAGTTGTATGAGCATTTAATTAATAATTAAACCCAAACGTCTGAACCTAATCCTCATCGTCCCAAAACGACATTGTTTACACAGAAATATGCTAATGGTATTGACAATTTTCAACTTATTATTATGTATTGCTAATGAAAGTAGGTACTATAAAGTGACGTAAAATAGCAATTTTTTATACAGTAGGAATTACCCTCTACTTATAACAGGCAAACTGAAAACAAAAAAGAGAATAATGAATGAGTAATATGAGAAATTTCAATAGTTAAAAAACGCGAAAGAAATTTAAAGAAAAAAGCGTGCAAACGTTACACATACTGACAATCATAAATGAAATACATTTGAAAATGTTAGGCGTAAATAAAAAATCTAATCGTTTATTTTTCTGACTCAAAACATCAAGATCGCGTGCGGAATAAAAAGTGAAATACAAAAGTAAAAAAATAGGTAACCCGACACACACAATAGGAATGCTCTCATTTCGTATGCGAAGCGCGTACCCATCATTTATATCAAATTTGATTTTTATTCCTTGTACAAAATGTGATACGTCCCTAATCAAATTAGTTTATCGTCGACGCTAGCGATCGATATAGTATAATTCGCACCTGGAAACATTTCGTGTTGGCATGCGAAATCAATTTGGAAAAGTGAAATTCAACACACTGTTTGACGCTTAAAACGACTAAAAAGTCGCCGATGTAAAAAAAACAAGCTAAGAGGATAATAAATGCGTAAAGTGGGTACCTGTCAGAATCTGGGGATACACATTTTATCAGGATGTAGCCTTGATGGAAAGCAACTCGTACCTACTTTTTTTTTGATAAATAATGCAAAAAACAATAAAGCCCGTTTTGAAAGTAGCATGATTGTTCGTTTTATTTTGATTAATTTTGTATATGAATGTAACGTGAGCTGTCGGAAATAGGAGCTTTGGTAGAAATTTGCGTGCCCGGGCAAGGGGATCGATGTTTCTCCATCTTTAATACATTATCAAACTCTTTATTGACATTTAAAGTATAATAGATAATAATTTTTATATGGATAGTAACATTTAAACATGTAGCGATCAATTTTCGTGTAGGCAAGTGCTTTGGAAAAATTCCGTGATGTATCACCTAGGGGTACGCAGGGGCAAACTATTGACAGAAATTGGAAATAGATTGAATATCGACCTTTTATCAGTTTTCCACTACTACATTACATATTCGAAACGCTTTATCGAAGTTATCGCATAAATTGGTTCTTTTAACGTTAACAAAATTTTCACCCTCTTGACAATTTTAACTTTTATCCAATTTCTTTGTTGCAGTTGCACAACTCTACGGAAAATCAAGTTGTGTTGTCTTCCGTTCAGCTTACAACGACTGGAGTTTATCGCTGCGAGGTCTCCGGAGAGGCACCCTCTTTTCAAACTGTTACCGAGCACGGACATATGATGGTTGTCGGTGAGTATCCTTTTTATTAGCTAACTAATGCCGTTTTATGGACGGTTGTCTCCGAAAACGTCTACATGGAAGATACTCGAAAATTATTTAAAACGATCGATATACACGAGAAAGTTTCCCCCAGAAAAGCTCTTATCTAAAGGTTGTAATTTGTGTAATGGAATAGATTTCTTTATGACCGCCGATAAAGTTAAAATGTTATTTGTATTAAAATGATGGAGAAGGGTGAGCTTATTCAAAATACTTTTAAAAGGTTTCTGTATTTCGATGGAGAATCAATACTCATGAATATGGGGGTATCTAATGCAACAGATGGATTCTAATGATGATTAACTTTCACCCCCCCATAGAAAATATTCAACAAGTGCATTGAAGGTTGAAACTTTTATACATACAAAGCGTTCCCAAGCAATCATCGAATTGCTCTTGAATTGTCCGCGGGGTTTCGATATTTTCAGAAATAATGCAGATACCAAGGCTAAGACGCTTCAATGCGGATAAACGTTTAGAATTTGTCGGGCGGAGCTTTGCTCTTTTTTACTCCCTTATAACGTGTCTTATAAGTTTAGCCGACGTTTAACTATAAAATGAATCTTTTTACTCTGTTTTAAGTAAAAAAGACGAACAAGCTTAAAATAAAAACTTTTTAGTTGCAACTAAGAAATACGATGGATTACTGTCTTAGTTAAAACGACAACTTTTTTTATTCCGTTTAATTTTGTGTACTGGGGTAGAATCAAGTTTTAGACAATAGTGATCGAAGTTTACACTCTGAATGGATTAATCCACTACTAATTCTGTTACAAAAGGATACGTCGCTATTGTCATATCGTGGCGTATCATAAAAGATTCAACTTGATTTCAACCACCTTAATCCTCCATTTTCCATAAGGACAACTTTTGTTTTATTTAAACTTCTTTGTTTTTATTTGCATCATTCAATTTCTCCTCACGATTGTTCCGTTTCTGTTTCGCTATTAAAATTTGCTTATTTCTTGGAAGGGCTCAAAATATCTACATTTTTCAGTTACCTACATTCCAATTCTTAATGGCGAATATTTTAGAAATCCTGATAGACCTTGAGGCGCCATGAAAGATTAGTCATCGGCTATCGAATGTGACGTAATCTTTCCGGGAAATATGACTTATTTTGTTCTAGAATGTTAGCGACTTCTCGGAAACACTCGACTTTACAATATAAGCAAATAAATGGTGTATATGCGAGTGATAAATAATATTTGGCACGTGCCGTGGCTGCCACACCCTAGTTACGCCTCTGAATTTACAATGACTATTAAATAAAATCCTCAAGTTCTGTCTGCAGAATTTTTTAAATATAATATAGATATTAATTAGTATTTTTACATTTTCCTAGACTAATGTGTCTGCAATCCTACCCGCAGAGCAGAGGATAAAATTTATACCGAAAGCAAAAAATAACTTTTTTGAGGAGAAAAAAAAATAAATAACCGCGATGAAAAGGACTTTTGTAATCGGGTATGCTTTTAGATTTCATAAATGTCTTCCTATGTCTCCACCACAACCCCAATAGGAATTTGAAAAAAAATTGATACAGATGATTTAGTATCTGGGAGTCTTTTCCGATATCCAACTGTATTAAGTAGCACGTCAAAAGCGCAAATAGTGAATTAGTGTCCGTATTAAAATGTTCGGATGATCAAAATAAGACTTATCAGAAACTAAATTCAGTTTCTGGCTCAAACATGGTGCTAACCTTATTTTTTGGACTCCTTCATGCAGTGAAAGCGTGTCGAAATACATCGTAGTAAGAACCGGTTACATTATTCAAACGTCACAATTCATGTAGAATAAATGTGATTGTTTGTTTTAATAAGGGAAAAGCAAAGAAACGCCAACTTTTTATTGGCAAAACGAAATAAGATTTAATGTAAAGTAAACATCAGAGAGTATGGGTAAAAAAGTCGACAGTAAGCGAAGTGAAAAAGTGCTCCCTAATTATTCAATGCCAGAATAACGGGGAGCCAGTAAGCTGTGTGCTGTGTCTTATGTTAATCCTGCATAATTCTAGACGGTTCTGTTAGAACTTCTCATTATTCACGCCGCTCAAAGCTACGTTTTACTTATTAACACTGTCTAATAGGTATAAGCAAAGCTCTTTACGAATCTGTCACACTTTGAAAACTTTGCACTCATACTTGATTAGCTTTTAAATTAAAACATTAAATATTTCACGAAACTTTCCTTACAGCCAATTTCGTTAATCAAATCTGATATGGTACAAGATAATGCCTGCCGTGAGATTTTCTTTTCCGCCGGAAGTACGCACTCGCGTCTCCTTGACAATTTGTTTTTCGAAAAGGAAAATAAAGGGAAAATAAATTGCTGTTGTGATTTAATAAAGCTTAACCTACCTACGGGTACCTTTTCAATACATCATTTTTTTTTCGCTATATATAGTAAGTATAAAGTAAAATTCTGCTTTTGTATCCTCCTTAATTAAACCTTAGCGTACGACGTTTAAAAAATATATAGATAAGCTACTCATAATGCATTGGATTCCGCTTCTTGCAATTTTCAATTGAAGACCTAAACCTTGTTAACATTCGTAAATATTCTCTTATACCAATAAAGTTCATTTGTTGCAATAGTTTTAGTTACGAACACCATCTCTGTTCCTATAATTATCGTACTATAGCGCCAATCGACACAAAATGCAACTTATAACAACTGATTACGTAAACGTAGCGTTTTTTCCCCAATTTCCTCAACCTATATCGAAAGGCATGAGATTATGGAACGGGAAAGTATCTATCAGCACCTCAAACTTTCACTTTTCAATTTTCACTGTTGTCTGACAAAGCTCATTTTCCGATTTTCCAGTTAGTACGTTGGGTACGCCAAAAAAAACTGCACTTTTTGATTGGAATATGCCACTTTCTGTGGTAATAGTTAATACCAAAAGGCAACTTTTGAGATAGGGAGCCACTCGAAAATCCGTGCAGGAAACCAAAATGGTGGCCGTCAAAATGGCGCCATTAGCCGCAATATATTTTTTTGTATCTCTGCTCCTAATAGTCTGATTTTAATTTTCTTTTTTTTTGATTGAAAGCTCTTGTGACGTGGAAAGTTTTGCTATATAACCTTTATCTCTAAAACTTAAGGATTTAGCACAATGCAGTGTTTTTTTTACGAATTTGAATCACAAGTAAGCTCAACCCGATTTTTGTGTGTAACATATGTATGGATTTGTATTATTCAGCACAATATTCTGACTCTTAAGGTCTGATGATGAATCGGTCTATACTATTCGAAGTCGATTAGCTAAAGAAATATTAAAATTCAATTATTTGAAAAACGAGTTTTATTGTATCAGTTTGTATCGACAAATAATTCACTACATCAAGAAAATAGTGGTTGCTATTTAAAAACAGTATGCCCCCTGTGACAGTGACCGTGCAGAAGTATGCTACTGACCCCAAATTGAATGTACGTGGATTGGTAGCAAACTTTTTATAATTATGGATGTCATAAAAAGTTTCTTTAAAAAATGATTTGAAGATCAAATTTTCACCTTGTATAAAAAGCATATCCGGAAAACGGTTAGCCTCGCGGTTAGCATTACGAAAAAAACCGATAAGACCTACAAAAATAATTCTTTTGTTAAGGGATACCCGGGGATACCTATAAAAAATATCAAAATGTATAGGCTGCCCTCGAAAACACCCTATATACCTAAAAATACGTTTTAGGCTTCCCCTCAGGCTTCACGTACCAACAAACCGTTACCATTAATCTCAACCATTGAGGCTCTATCGTCCGCTTACAGAAGGTGGATTCCCTGTATAATAAAAATGATTCAACTTATATGAATAGGTATCTAAAACTTGGAAATCATAATATTCCGTTAATATTCTTAAAGAAAACCCGAGAGAAAATCCTCGAAAAAACCCATGATCTGATATATGTATAAGCACTCCAAATTTCACATTCGTCGTATCTTAAACCAACTAGTTAAATAAAATAGGATAAGTAAGAGCGAGAGTAAGAGTTAAAGTTGATATAATGAGTGTTTCTTTAATTACTTTAAAAGCAGAGTGTATTTTCTGTTTTTCAGAGAAAAAAATTGACGAGTCTTTTCCTTTCAATTTTCATAATGCTTGATATCGTGCCTGATGAAACAAATATTGCGCATTTTAAAAAAAAACATGGCGCATTGAAATTTTCCGAACTTGCAGGGTAGATACATGGAGTTTTGGGGTTGTATCGATTTAATTTCTAAACGATGGCCTTTTTTGTCGAAAAGACCGGGATATTGCACAATTAAGAGCTTAGGTACTTGTGATACAAATTCGTAAAAAAAACACTTTTTTTAAAAATTGTGCTAAATCCTTAAGTTTTAGAGATAAAGGTTATATAGCAAAAAAGTTTCCTCGTCACAAGAGCTTTCAATAAAAAAAAAAGAAAATTAAAATCGGACTATTAGGAGCAGAGATACAAAAAAATATATTGCGGCTAATGGCGCCATTTTGACGGCCACCATTTTGGTTTCCTGCACGGATTTTCGAGTGGCTCCCTATCTCAAAAGTTGCCTTTTGGTATTAACTATTACCACAGAAAGTGGCATATTCCAATCAAAAAGTGCAGTATTTTCCCCATTCTAGCCATCTACCCGACGTACTAAGTCCGAAATTGTCTTTGAAATCAGTAAACGTTTAAATACGACCTAGATTGATTAATAACCACGGGAGTTTTTAGAAACTTGTCCGAGTCCTAGTGTTTAATTCTCCTATAAAATATCTTTACCAATTTTCCGGCCCGATGCGTGTAGTAATGTTTTACAGAGATGGGCAAATGTCAAGTTTTTGGTGATACTTGAGTGAAATTCGATAGCTATTCGTTACGGTACAGTTGCGACGAACTTCCCCCTGAGCGGTGTAGAAAATAATTCGGTTTTTAATTAATTGCGGCTCTTGTGGTTATCTTAAAAATCTGGGACAACTTGCAAACAACTAGATTTGAACTCGTTCTATCCTTGATTTTATTTATTATGGGAATCTAAAACATCTTATAAATAATTAACGGCGCTGAAACCAAAGAATATTAATTGTCCCTCATCTTCGCCAGGACAACATCCTTCGGTGGTTACAAAAATAATTCCAAAATTCCAACAGGAGAGGTCGTAGGCGGACTAATTAATTACGGTATCTCCAAGGAATTGCGGAAAATGCTCCATATCACGGTCTTCTTGCGTAATGAAGCCCAAACCTATCATTACTATACCGGGTGTTCCTTGTAAATCGCAAACTAAACGGAGAAATTCCGGGTGCTTCGTTACATAGTGTATTTGAATATTTGATTTGCTTTCCCGGTTTGGCCAGAAGTAATCTAATATTTTAACAAAAAGGTACTATTTATGATACAAGAAGTTGAAGAGAGCTTCCTTAAATATATGGTTCAACAACTCCTGCCCAAAACTACCTCTTTTTCCCAACTACATCAACATCCAATCAGGTAAATCCAAATGGTTGAAAAATGAAATCAATCATTGGTATGCAGTACGTGATTCTTTGAACTTACAGCTCTTTACCTACATCAGGATCTCCACATTCATCACATAAATTAGGATTAGAAATTTACATCTGGTTCACGACGAATTGGAAACATTTGGGTTGAAAATTTTCCTTAAACTTAAGAAGTTATTAAGTTATCAAATTTGAAACATACTCAACACTGTAACTTCCAACGAACCCAAATTTTTTCAAATTCCACCTTAGTGTTATTAACCTAAGTACCGCCAACTTGACAAAGATGAGATCGCATACCTTCAATTCGGTTTTAAACATAATCCCTTCACTCCGAATAAAAAGCCTTGGAGGAATTGAAAATAAATTTGAATGTGCCATTCAAAAACTGCAGTACATCAATCCTGATATTGACTCAAATTCCATAAGAACTAGTTGTCGGTACAAAATTAATAAAATCACCCTCCCCTCTGGTAATTTCAACAAAAAGACCTTAGCCACTTTAAAATCTATTAAGTACAAAATAAAGGCATACGATCTTGACAAAAACTGACAAATGCAATGTCTTAGTTATTTTACAAAAATAGGACTATATTTCCAAAGTAGAAGATTTCCTTAAGGGAGACGATTTCTCTCCTTCCAAAGGCAATTTTAATTACTTTCAATTGAATTTCAGGAAATTTATTGTATCTCTCAAAGACAACTTCAAATCAGAATTTGACGTTAACCACTACCAATTCCTTTTGATGAATCCCTACATCCCCCGACTTTATGCCCTCCCCAAAATCCATAAACCTGGACACCCGATGCACCCCATAGTGTCTTTCTCGAACACTCCTGTCTCTAAATTATCGACATGGTTAAATTCTACCCTCCGTTCCTGCCTTCACAACTCCATTCCCCTTTGTCAATTAGTAACTCGATTCAATTTGCCAATGACCTTTCTAACCTCAAAATCTCCAACACTCAACGTTTAGTTTCCTTTGATATCGTTAGTCTATTCCCTAGTGTACCTACCCTTACAGGACTGTAGATGTCATCAACTCTTTTCTGATTTAATACAAATTTTTTTCCTTTTTAACTCGAAGCAATACATTCAAAAATCAGGCCTCCCTATGGGCAACAACCTCTCCCATTCCCTGCCGAAATATTCTTTGCGAATTTAGAGTTACAATCCTTCTTTAAAAACCTAACTATAAATACTCGCTTCAAATTTTATCGTCGTTATGTAGACGATATCTTCGTTGTTTTTGAAGGGGATGATCGTGACTTGGTTTCCTGTTGTAATATCCTCAATTCCGCACATAAGAATATCCGTTTTACTGTTGAACTCGAACTTAATAGATCCTTTAACTTCCTAGACCTATCATTGAGCGCACTGGCAATATATTAAACCTCGGTATATATAGAAAACCCACCACTACTAATAATCTTATTGATTTTTCCTCCCAACACCACCTTTATCACAAATTAGCATCCTTCAGGTTCCTTTTCCATAGGCTTTAGGTATAATATTCCGGTCAATACCAACAAATTCAACGAAGTCCAAGTTATCTATCAAATTGCTTCCCAAGCCAATTGCGCTCTCCAACTTATCAAAAACCTAAAATTCAAAATACTCTGCAAAACAAATATTAAAAATTCCATTTTCTTGTTCAAGCTTCGAATAATTTCTTCCCGTTACCCTATATTGGAAAATACTCTGATTGTTTTAAGAACATATTTAAACAACTTACAACTAATTTTTAAAGCTGAACATACTCATTTCCCATACTAAAGACCCTAGTTCTCCTGTTGATAAAGTTGGATTTTATCAGTTGAGTTGTGCCATTTGTCAAGCCACCTATATTGGGCAAACTGGTCGTAAAATTGCCACTCGTATTAAAGAACACATTGCTTGGATTAAGAACAATAATTCCTCCAGTACCAAATCCGCCTGTGCTTCCCACATAGGTACTTAAATCTGGCTAACCCTTTAACCCGAATTCTGACTTGAAAATGTTGCACATCTGCGATAAGTGTGACCCTTAATTTCCTGGAAATCAAAGAAATAATTAATAATTATAGATTCAATCCTCTTCTCTCCCTTAACGAAATTCTTAATATAAATAAAGACTTGCTATTTTTACATTCATTTTCAATCATGGATCTACCTCTAGCTGTCATTTGCTGTAAATTTAATTTTGTCGTTTCTTGCCGTCATCATGGCTCGACGTTTTAAAATTTGCTTCTTTTAAATTTATATTCATCTATGTAGCTGTAATTAGTTTTTACCCTTCTCCCTTCTTAATGATTCTTTATTGTAAGTAGGTAGTTCCAAAGTTAACTCTTTCCTACTAGCAGCAGATGTTGCGGAAGATTTATTACCGACCCTGCCACTATTTTGCAAACTACGCTTAATCCATCTGGGCGCTTTGCCTTGTGGAACGGTTTTTTTGTTGATAAGAAGAACAACCCAACTGATCCTCTCCTAACTTCCGTTTGGATTATATAAGGTAAATTGTTCGAACTACACTAATCCCCAGATCCAAATCTAAAAGCTCATTGTGATCTATTTCTCTCCGCTGTTTTAACCCGACTCGGTATCGTGATAGTTAAGGTTTGTAACCTATGACCCGTTTACATCGCTTAATTTTAAAGCCCCCTTAAATAACCTAGAACGACTACCGGAACCCAAAGATTGTCGTCCATACATTTAGTCAATCTATGTATAAATTAATTTCCTCTAAAACTTATTTAACCGATAATTACACTCAACTGTCACATGACTGACGCGGCCAAATCAAAACTGTCCATTTTGAAAAAACTGCCCAATCAGGATCTCATTTTCTGATAATTTCTCTAGGGATGGTTATCGCGATAATCGCCCTAGGGAAGATTATTGGTGACGTCCCGCCTACGACGCGTCATAATGAAAACTCAAAAATAATCGTAGCTGGAGAAAGAAACAACATAATAAGCAATTATTTTAATTAGTTAATTAGTTGAAACTCTAAATTATACAAGCTTTTAAAAATCAAAATTGATTGCTATGAAAGGTACAATTATAAAAATTCATAATTCTAGGTTTTTTTGCGCTAACGTCACACTCTTTTTCAAGATTGGTTGAGGAGCTCGATGAGCTGGAACTTGTAATTAAAGTTGAAGAATAAGTGGACGATGATGCTTCATTCCTCATTTTTCCTATTATTTTAGCATGATGACATGAATCCAGCTGGAGGTAGGGCTTAATGGAAGCTGTGCTCGCATGTCCAGTAATCTTTATTAACTGCTCTTCGCCAACACCCTCTCTTGCCAAATGGGAGACTGCTGAGGATCTCAAAGAGTGATTGGTGATTTTCGTTATTATTGTATCAACGCCGATTTGTTTCGCATCAGATTTCGTCCATTTCCCTATTTGATTTTTTCCAACAGGAGAATTTTTGTACCAGCCAACGGAAGAAGGATCCCTCCATAGTGGGTTTGGGAGTCAGGAACAGCCTGTTTGTAGTAACATTTGGTCCTCTCTTACTCAGGAGCTTCTTGAATAACCTGAATTATTCAGATGATACTAAATAAACTTGTAATTTTACAAAATAACAATTGATACCTCACAGGACAAAATTCCGACTTCTCCGTGTTAGCTACCAGCCATTTGCTGTCTGCTAGTTTCCGACCTCCATCTTGTGCAGTCTTACTAAATACTGGGTTGTATTCTATTCTTCCGGACCAGACGCCGGAATTGCTTACCTCGTCGTGGAAAAAATTCACCTCGGCAACTGCGGCTTCCCCTCCTCGCCAAGCCAGTTCATAGCTAGCAATGTAGTAGAATTTTCGTTCCAAACCGTCAGGTGTATCCTCGTCGAGCTTTGAAACAATATCTTTATATTCCGCATCACTCAGGGCAGATGAGCTGCACTTCCGTTTTTCAGGCAGCTTCTGCAGTTCACGTCTTTTGGCGTCTCGGGCGGCGCGACTTTGTTTAAACTCCACTTCAGAAAATGGGTCAAACCTTACACCGAATTCTTGAAAATACAATTTTTGAAGCTGCTTGGCGGTCACGTTCCACATTGTTTTTATCACCGATTCCTTATAGTCTTCTCCATTCTTCTGTTTCATGTTGTACCCCCAATCCTTCATAATTAGGGCAAGTTTTGTGGTGGGCGTCGTTCTTGTTAATTCGTAACCTCGTTGTCCGCAAAATTCATGAAACTGCTTCCATACGTAACCATTCGATTTCTTAGTATTTATTGGCGTCACTTGATCGATAGCCACGTTAATAGTAGCTTCGGAAGCCTCACCGAATCGCGTAGTGCTCATATTTGTTCAGCAGAAAGCAGGATTCGCGCAGAATATTAGGTGTATTACTATAAATAACCGACGCACTGGTCAAATTTGAGATTTGTTGGTATAAATTGTTTTAGTTGCTATAGAAATGCTGAATAAAACAAGCAACTAGAATTTCACGGTAATATTCACCCGATTTTTAATCACAATTTCTACGGTGTTTCGTGAAATTATCTGCAGAATATAAGCGCAGGCGACACGCTTACGGATAATTTTGCCCTTGCGAAGAATCCTCGTAATGGTTGCCCTTAGAAAACTGCCCTCGGGCAGTTTTCAGTGCAACCAGCACTCGTGATTCCTCGCGTGGGCAAAATTATCGGTAAGCATGTGTCGCCCTTGTTATATTACTATTGATAATTTTGGGCTATCTAATTGATAATTTATCGATCTTGAATGTTGAGCGAACCAAAAAAAAGCACCTTCATTAAAATGTTCGACTAGAAAATCCAAAATACACGACATGTTTCGGAGCGAACTCGTTCCATTTTCAAGTTTTAAGTAAAGAGGGTTTATCAATCAATACATCCTAAAAATTTTTTTTTAGAATTAACGCCTAAGTAGTAATTAAGTGCACTTACCTAGGGGGAATAATAAAATCGCAACGCCGACATTTTAAAGTGATAATAAATTACAATATATATATAGATAACAACCTAAAGTTAACAAAATCTAGTACTAACAAGAGATCTACAGGGAAGTCGGTATATCGTTGACCAGCCCAGGGTCATTTTTGTGTCTACCTATTTCCAACATTTCTAACACATTAAGTAAAGGGCCTTTGTTAATAGAATGCAAAATTTCAAAATCTGAGTTAACATGAAAATCGTGACCCGTAGAAACGATGTGTTCCGCAAACGAAGATTCTACGGGTAACGAATTGTATTATTCCCCCTAGGTAAGTGCACTTAATTACTACTTAGGCGTTAGTTCTCAAAAAAATTTTTTTAGGATGTATTGATTGATAAACCCTCTTTACTTAACACTTGAAAATGCAACGAGTTCGTTCCGAAACATGTCGTGTACTACAACTTCTGTAAATTTTACTTCATTACATTTTATGGGGAGATCTTGGATTTTCACTTAATTCCGTTTACCCCATTCGGCGCTGGAACCATTACAAATGTATTTCTTATAAACGCCAAACGTATTGAAAGAGGCAACGGAACCGAACAGTTCAATGCTGCTGACGACGGAAAAAAATATACAGGGTGTTTCATATAAGCATGTAAAAAAAATTTGGGTGGCAGAGGGGACAAAAGAAGCAACGTGTTTTGTTCGGGAGGAAAATTCTGACACTCAAAATTTGGTTAATACCTTTAACAATCATTTATATTCTTCCTGTGTCTTGAAATAGGCAACAAACACGGAGGCATTTATTTATAAAATAAATAAAGGTTCTTTCTCTTCTTTTTCTGAAGGATTGACTACTAACCATGATATAGTATAGCAATGAGTCTTATCATCTTGTAAGGTGACTAGTGTAACCGGACATTGTTTAGAAGTCAAACTCCACTCTCGTGTTACAAAATTTGAAGAAGAAAATTTGTCAGGCTTAACAGGTTGACTGCGATTTGCGAGGCATTTTTTTTAAGCGGCGCGTTTCTTATAACAAATTTTAATATTAAATGGCATCAGATATGTCTAAATTATAAGAAATACAAATTTTCTCGTTCCGAATTTAATGATACCTTTCAAAATATCGACGAATTCGATTTAGTTCACAGGGCGAGCAATAAATTTAAAAGTAAACCCGAAGCGCATTAAACTCCCTTAATTTCTTTTACGGCTCATTTTATCTGTGCCCAAATCAGACTCCCCGAACACTTAATATGTAAAAAGGGGCATTAATTTTAAGAAAAATAGAAAACAAATAAAGCGGTTTAATGGCGGTTGAGTTAAATTAGCCGGTAGGGGTGTAATGTAGAGCGTGTCGCGATCGGTTTGGCGTCGAGCCGCACGGTAATTACATTTAAGAAAATTGAACCTCGCAGTACGGGGAAGTGGAGCATTTCAGAATGGCCCCGGAAATAAGTTAACATCCCGGGATTGGAAAAGACGTCCCCCGGGAATAACTTGGTCCGCTGTTAAGCCCAATGCGCTATCGGCATTTTAACAATCAATGATTTCACGATTTCTTTATTGAAATTGTCTATGCGAGATGCCGGAAAGAGATTGACTTTCATTCAAATGCGATTGTATTCAAGTCATTTCCTCAAAAGGATATCGGTGCCAATAGCAAACTGATGAATTTTAATCTGATCTCACTCGCCGAAAATGCCTACACGTATCGTTTTGTCGCTGCTCTGAATCCTTATAATCCTAAACGTCGATCACGTGATTACCTACATATTGGGATTATTTTCGCATAAATGCACACAAATCGTAACCAAATCGTTTCTTTTTCGCATACTTTGGATAGGCTATTCTCAAAATAATTAAGGATTACATTTTAACGAATCATTATTTTTATGGTTTGCCTTTAAACACTTATTGTATGTAGGTTAAAAAAACTTGTACGTTTTTAAGCACAGTTTATCTGCTTTAGTTTAGTGTAAAGTGGAAAAAGTGTCTTTTTTAAATTCCTTTACAACAATATAGAATGATTTTGGCCCTGATTCCTCTCTTTCAGAAATGTAATTTCCTTCCCTCAAGCATTTTCCAAATAAAACACTTATTACACTATTGCGATGGGTTTGGGGGTGCATTATTGCATTATGCACATCTGATGAACGAATTCGCAATGAGAAAAATGGAAATTAGTTTGGTTTCTTTTTGTGAAACTCAAATAAAATTATTCCGTGGATTGTCACCGTACATTTCGCTTCGTTCTTTTTTTACAATTTCTGCAGCGCTACACTGTTTAAGAGAACCGGCGTCGTAGGAACGCTAGGGCGAAGGGTACCGAGAACGTGTATCGAAATTTAAATAGAGCTTATCTCCGTAAAACAAGCAAAATGAGTTACACGTTAGGAGCGTTTTGAAAGAGGTAGTTTAATGCATTTATTTTACATGGCATAAATGGCGTTAGAATAAAATGTAACGCTCTTTTATACGTGTATCTCCCTTTCTGCTTCATTTGTGCAAGTCTAGATAGTGTATTTTATAGCAATCTAATTGTCAAGTGTGGAGATGGACTATCAGTGTATACTTTTCAGAAAGTAAGTTCAACGCTACCCAAAGTGATCGGTTTTTTATTTTTTTTATTATTTTTATTCTTACCACCACTTGTCCTACTGACGTATCAACACCAAATAGCAGGTCGCTTAAATGGGCAAGCATTGCAGAATTTTATGTTAAGTTTCCCTTTCAGAGTTTCCTCTAATTGTACAACTAAAGAAGTTATGGTCAAGAAACCGAAAAATGTCATTTTCGAAAATGCACTGGCGTTCATTCATATTCAACGATATCAAAAAATAGTTTTAAGTGATTTTTTATCACTTGTGAGTTTGGAGTAAATCACATCAACTTTCTTATGGACGCCATATTGGATTTTAATGTCGTTCGATAGAAAAAATTACAAAATCAGCAACACCAAACGCTTAGTATTTTATTTGGGAATCATCAATCAACCTTGCATTTTTTCCTCGAAGTTTACAATGTATTTCCAAAAGGTGATTCCCAAATGAAATATTAAGTATAACTGGTTTTGTAATTTTTTTCTTTATCGAATAATGGCTTTCATAAGAAATAAGAAAGTTGATGTAATTTACTCGGAATTCACAAGTAAATAAAAATTTTATTTTAGCACCATTAGACAGCTGAGAAAAAATTAGTGAGGGTTTGTTAAAGGTACTTTTTAATCTTTACACCAGTTCATTTTTGAAAATTACATTTTTTAGTTTTTTACCATTATCTCATTGTTTGTAGAACTGAAGAAGAAACTTATAAAATTCTGCAATTCTTTGCCTATTTAAGCTACTTTGTATCTCTTACGGCTTATGAGCACCCCATCGGAAAACTTTATCAACCACACTTGTCACTTTACCGGGACGGATGCGGGATTTATTTCTACACTATTTGTACACAATTATACAATTATACAGTGATATTTATTAAGAAGTAGACATAGGGATATGCGTGTATCGTTTCCCTTTGTATACCTTTAAATGACTCTTCTAAAGGGCGCCTAATTTTAGTCAACCAAAATAACTTCTTAAAATAAATGAAGATTTGGCAAAGCAACTCTGTTCAAATTAATTAATATGACAGTCAGATCTTTAATAATTTGTTTTAGGAAGTTGTTTTGGATGCATATTACGCTCTCTTCAGAAATTTAGACATAAGGAAAAACAATACATTAAATATCCCGCGTCCGGCCCGCTCCCGTTCCCGCATTCCCGCGTCGGTTTGTGTGAACCTTTAAGAAAATGTTTACGGGTTACAACTCCAAATCACTTTTTAATTGATTGTTTACTAATTTCGCTATTAAAATCTTCCACGGTTTAATTAAAATCGATTGGGTTGTCGATCATCAACAAGAATGAAGTTTGTAGTGAGGACTAGATTTTTTAACAACGCCATTCTGTTGACACTGGTCTATTGTAATATGAATATTTCATTTCGTCATTATTATTAGCGGAGAAAAATAAAAAAATTGCACGGAAAATCAATTAACCTGTACAAAGATAATGTGTAGGCATATGGTCTTTTGCTTATCTAAACCGCAGTTACGATATTATTCATTCCTATAAACGTAAATCATTTACGAATGTAACGTCGGCGAGTGCGGTTGTGTGTGGGTGCTCGGTACACGTCAAACTTGTTTAAATATCACTTGGAAGGGTGAGTTTTGACTATTTTTATAAAAATAACTACAGAAATTACGTCAATTGGGTGACGCATCGATAAATGTTCACTCAAGTAAATAAATTATTAAAATTCGGACACGTAAACCTTACCCTGTGTGTGTGGAGTGGTAGGGGGTTGTTTTTTTATACTTCCATTCCCTCCTAGAGAGGACTTTCATTCTTGATGTCCGAAATGAAGAGCGGGATCGAATTTAATACTTAAAAGCGGATAAATTGACTGACCTGACTACCTACTCAAAATTTGAATCGAAAATTAGCAGTCAGATTAAAGACATTTGTAAAATCAAACAGTGGAGAATTCAACTTTACCGGGATTTCCAATAGGGTATCAAATTGACATTAATAAAATTTATTCTAAGGCACATCATGATAAAAAATAAAATACAAAAATCTGTTAAGGCTAACAACGCAAACGGTCCAGTTTATTACCTTCATCTTCGTAAAGGTCAAGCCACTTCCACTCATCCGTTCCATCTCGTTGTTCCCCGGCTTCGTTATCTAGCACATGGCGTTGTTAGTAAATAAAACCCTTACTTATATGCGTTCGAAAATGTATGATGTCCACTAAGTACAACGAACAAACTTACATGACTTTCCCGGTTTGCCCGATTTCGGATAATGAATAATGATTAAAAATATTAGAATATTAGCCACCGTTGATTATACGCTCAGATGTTTCCCATTCTAATATTTTTAATTAGCGATTAACCTTAATAATCATAGTTTGTGAAATCGAGCACTAAACAATTAGTAAATTTACAATTAAAAACAAAAACTTACAATGACAATTTAACATATTTTCCAATTCTGTGTCTTAAAAAAATTCAGGTCCTATAACATAAATTGAGGCATTTTAGATATAGGACTGCTATTTCCAATGTGCAAACCTGAAATTAGGTTGAATTGATGCCATGATTGCCATAGAAATTCCACTTGACGTTTGCTTATAAAAATCTCCCTATTCGTAAACAAAACGATTTCGGCTGAAAAAGATAATACACCATCCATTAAATGGCTTGTAAAATCTAAAGGAAAGTTGGTAGGTGTAAAATCCAAATCCAGTAAAGCCTATCACAAAGAATATGAAAAGTTGTTTTTGTGGATGAGTAGGAAGCATCCTACGAATAAAGTCTTAAATGGATCGATAATGCTGGCATATATGAAGGAAATGCCAAAGGTATTTAAATTTTCTATCCTTTGGTGCATTCATTAAAAACTTGAAACAATGCTGTGATTAAAAACTGGAACAGATTTGGCAGTATACCCTAAATTACGCGCGTTTGTGAAAGCTTCAAACAAAAGATGGGTACAAACTAAAGAACTGTTCTGCATTTACAAAAAGCGACCTAAGAAGATTTTTTATTTCAGCCCCAGATGACGGTTTCAAAAGAAGTATCATTACTTAGCAACTTTAAAGCACGTGTTTCTTAAAGGCCTTATTTCGCACGCATTTGAGTGTTCAAAACGGAGATTGTGATTCAGGTATAATAAAAACAATATTTTGCATTCTAAAAATCATTGACTTATCAAACTGCCCTCGTATCTTTAAAGAGTTCCAAGCACTTTAGTTGGCAGGTTGTATATAACTTTGAAAAGTAATACACTACCTACAATTTTCGGGGGATATTGACGCACGCCCTAACTAAATACTTAATAATTGCCGTTAATTGAACTAATTACCTGGAGACCTGATCGTATTTCACACATGCATAGACAGGAATACCTTTAGCATGTATGCGGGTAGGCCACCACGATTTAAATAATAAACGTCGCAACTTCGGGGGTGTATTCTGCACATTATTTCGTGTATAATTGAACCCCTTTCGCATAAAGTAACATTTTTGGCAGAAAATCTGTAATTGTTTGTTGTAACAAAACAATAACTTGATATTCAACGATTGTTTGTATCCTAAATATTTCATTCGTAATGAATTTTAATGTGTTTCATGCTTTTATGTACACATTTAGGTATTGTTGATGAACTAAAAAGCGACACAAATACATAAATAAATAATTTTAGCGTTTTCGGAATATCGAAAGATACTAATATCGGAAACGGTATTATTTCCTAATACTTGATTAATTCCGATAACGTCAACCTATCCAAATGCTTTAACTTTTCATTTCCATTGATGATAGGTGATTTTCCACATCAAAATGGCAAATAATACGGAACTCGCAATAAAAGTTGTTTAGAGCGGGAAACACGTCGGACATAGGAAAAGCTTAAGTTTTCAAATCTAATCTGGACCATATAACGGACAGATTTAAGATAAATTGAAAACGAATTGAATGTGAAACCTACTTATACGACTTTGCAAATCGTGAAATTTTGCTTTCGTATATAAATTGCTGCATTTGAGTAGTTCGAGGCTTAACGCGTATTTAACAAAACTTTCGAGGCAAGCAAATAAAGTTAAATTATGTTTGCACAAAATCTTGTGGACGCAATCTTGTTTCTGTTCCAAATATATACTTAATGGAAGGTAAGTAACGCTTCGAAAACGTTATAGACATCAATAATCAATTAAGTTTCCTCACGGAAGGAAAAGATTTATGAAAAAAAACCGTAAATTAATTCAGATTTATGAAATTTCTCAAGCAACGGGGCGTATAATAATTATTTTGTGATATTTAATTAATCTTTGTAATCTCGACAGGTTTTCAAATGTCAAAAACCTGAAAGGTCTTTGTAATTAATATACACTTTAAAAAAATGTAATTAGGGTTATAACGCTAATACCTTCGATACAACGATTTTTTTCCGAGGTATTTACTCGCGGGGCCAGAATTTTTATTAGATCCAGCCGTTTTGAATAATTTGTTTTTCTTAAGTTCAAGCTTAATTACATTTGTATCGATTTCTTATAATGAAAGAGGAGCCAATTATTTTGCTAATTTGCGGGGGGATTGTTTTGCAGATTGAAGCCATACCGATCAATACGAATTTATGGTTATTTAAATGGCAATGAAACTTTCAAAATAGTTAACCAGTCTCACTCACTCACTTCTTAAGTCACTTTCTGTAAATGCAAAAGATTTCTTCGGCTTATACCTATCCTTTGTGTAAAGCTTTTACTGTGGTGCGTGCTTTTGGGTTCAAATACTTAGGTATGATTTATTTACACCGATTACAAGTCATCTCAACAACCGAACTAATTATATCTAACTGGATTAGCTGAACTGATTAGAGAACAGAGAGTGAGAGGAGAATCCTTGATTCCCTCGTGTAACCTCTTATGCACTTTCCTATTCTAATTATTTCTAGGTACCTCCTTGTTATTGTTTTAATGTTACACTGTAGTTTCAGAAGCGACTTATATTCTCTATACTATGCACATTAGTGAATTATAAACTTATGGCTATTTAAATTCAAGAATTAATATTTACATCTGATTGTTTTTATATTTAGCTAATCTATTATTATTACCTAACTTTATGAATTTTACCTTATGATCTACTATACTAGAATTTACCTTATTCTTATCTAAAACTACATATTATGGTCCTTTGTAAAGTGATTCTAATTTCTGTACTAGTTCTTATTGTAATAGTACCTTATCACTATAGTTATTTACATGCAAGTCCGGAAATTAATACATTACTGGCGAGAAAATATTAAAATACGAGGCCGAGTACTTTAATTTCCGAGTCAGGTAATGTCATTTTACTGACGAGTTTTGTATTATATTTTACCAGAAATCGTATATTTTAATATAAAATTTCAATTTTCCTGAATGTATTATAATAGCCTTCCTTTAGAGCCGATTCTTGCATCGTCCTGTTTCGATTTAGATCTGATTACAATTATAGTATCCATACAAGCGGAACTACCAACATTGAGATACATAGTAATAATTATAGTGAACATTCTCAGTCATGCATCTATTAAGTTGTAAAAGTAAACTCTATTTAGCTGTTGAAACGGTTTGTTGAGAAACTTTCTTCCTACTGACTACTAAACTTATTTACGTCTTTGAGAGAACTGTTTCCGAATTAAATTGCTCGTTATATGCGAACAAAAACATGTAAAATGTAAACAGTTCGAACCGACAACTTAAATGGCAATTAGTGATCGGATTAACTTTTTATGATACACTGAAAAAGATTCACATCATAAATTGCCATTCCTTCAGTCACGTTAAACGTGCAGTTCAAAATAATCCTTCATTATTTTTACATTAGTCAACGCAAATATGAGAATTTGTGTGCTCATTTCCATTTATTTGAGTTTAAACGTGTATCCATACACAGCAACACAGGAACACTCGCTTCGACACATTAAAAGCAGTCTCATATGTATGTACAATGTAAAACAATTTTGAGTTATATTTCACCTTTGTATACGCATCGTTCCATATGACACCAAAAACCCTAATCAATCATTGTCCTCAACAATGGCCGTGCGCCCTTAATTTTGACAGAGTGATGCTGTAACACCCACAATCCCTTTTTCGACATCCCTCGCCAATAAAACGCTTTTACGATAAAAAAAAAACGCAAACAAGTCTGCTTAAGAAAAATGCTTATAATTATCTCCTTACGGTTAATTGCAATTCCTTTACGAGCGCATCAACAACCGTAATAAAAAGTTCGAACGCAATAACAACGGAAAGAAATATCCCATTAGACGATCGGTTGTAAATAGATTACGTTCTTTAGTTAGAAACCTTAACAAGGTATTGATCAATCCGGAAGTTATAAACGATACCTCACTATTTCATCTTGTTTCCAATTATTTCCGATGTTAACAGAGGATTCATATTTTAATTGGTACGGTAAATATCCCAAGATGAATAATGATTGAATTTTAGAAAGCAAGCACTGCAATAATTGTAAATAATCCGCATGGTCTCGGTGCAGCTAGGGGAAATATCAAAATTTAGTAATTAGCTCGAAGAAGGCAAGTTCAACGCTAGAAACCTATAAATATTCGTAATCATATTAATCCAAATCAAGGGATTTTTAGTTTATTTTCAGTGGTACCCCAAAAGCATCGAAATTTTAGTAATGAACAAAGGGGGATGCGTCCAAGTAACACATTATATCTTATTGGCGTTAGGGAAGCGGCGTCCCTTGCGCTGCTTTCGAATTTGAGTCATGCAAGCAATTATAATTTTTTCCATGGGCGAGTACGGTCATAATCTCTTCGAGGCGTGAGATACAACGTGATTGTCTAAGGTCGCAGTAGTTGGTTCAAATTTCGTTCTGTTTCGTTTAAAATTTTATAATTCTGGGAACTAAATTCTTAAATTCCATATTTCGTGAAATAAAATTAAAACAAACGTAAGTGATTTTAGCTAATACTTCGGAAATTAAGAGTATAGAAGTAGTTTTGAGTTTTACGACATTGACAGTTATAATAATTACCTATTGACAGTGGAATTGTCACAAATCAAAGGAGATGAAGGGCGATGTTTGTTCAATTGTCATTTGCACGTACGAGGTCTTGAACCAGGGTGTACCGAAGAAATGATTTCGCAATATCTTAAATCCAACAATATACAGTCGGCAACATGCTTGAAACTTAATTCTAAACATCCCGATGAATATTCTTCTTTCAAGATTTCCTTGGGATCCACGGAATTAGAATATGCCAAGAATCCCAGTCTCTGGCCGGTAGGAATAGTAGTGAATCGTTTTTTTATAGTGCGACAGAGGAATCAATTGACATCTTAACATCGGAAAAGTTTGCAATTTTGCATTTAAATATTCAGTGTTTTAGGAATAAAATGTTAGAATTGGAAGCATTCTTGTGTACATTAGATGTTCAACTGAGCGTGATTTGCTTATCTGAACATTGGATGAGTACTAGTGAACTAATCAGTGGCGTTAAAATTAACAATTATCTATTGGCGGATTACTATGCACGAAGTACCAGACTTCACGGTGGGGTGGGTGTTACTTCTTGTTCGAAATGATCTTCCGTTTAAATCTTTAAATGACATTAATCAATTATCGATAGAAATGCACTGTGAGATATGTGCACTCATATGTACGAATATTATTGTAGTAGTAGTTTATCGTTCTCCAGATGGGGATTTATTTGTTTTTTTGGACAATATCAATATTTTGTTGTACAAACTGGCGTACAGCAGCAATGTTACTATTACAGGGGATTTTAACGTTAACTTTAACGCATTGGAGAAAAATACAACCAAGTTATGTGATTTATTTACAACATACGGTTATTTAAGGACAAACTTTGTGGCCACAAGGTTGCAAAATTGTTTGGACAATACACTTATTAATTTTAGCCTGGATACTTACAGCTCCAGAATTTGTGACATTTTGTTATCAGATCATTTTGGTCAGATATTGTCTGTTAATTACCAGATAACAAAGAATTTACATACCGATCTTGTTAAAAATATTTTTAGACCCATCACAAGAAGGGGATGTAGTTTGTTCTTTAACTCGTTAACTCGAGTTAATTGGAATTTCCTGAATGATAATTATTTGAATTTTACCCATAAATTTGAAACATTGTTTAGTTACTTTATGGAAGCTTTCTTGGTGGCCTTTCCTGAAAGAGAAGGAGATGTGACAATAATATAAATTGGTTCAATGATGATTTGAAAGAAAAACGTAATAGAGTGGCTTGTGTGGAGATTATTTATCGCAATAAGAAATCACTTGAGTTGCAACGTTTAGGAAATCATCTTAAACGAGATTATAGGGATGCTATAAAGAAAGCCAAACGTTCTATGTTACGATAATTTAATCTTAAATTCCAAAAATACAGTCAAAGCTGCGTGGAGAATTATACATTCTTTCAGCAAAAATACTAAACCTCAAGAGATATCTGTAAATGAACATACTTTTAGCGATTACCTTTTTCAGTCTACAAAAGTTGCTTTTCCAAATAATTCCTATGCAAATCTTGATCCGATAGCTACTTGTAGTGCGAATATTAAACTGAATTTGGATGTATCTTTTACTTTTCACGCCGTTTCTCAAACAGAGATGCGAGATATTATTAATTCATTGAGAAACAGTAGCACTCCTGACGTGTATGGAGTGAGTACGAAAATAATTAAACATAATCGTAGCGTTCTAATTCATCCACTAACAAAATTAGTAAATTTGTCTTTTCAGTGTGCTATTTTTCCTGAACAGCTGAAAATTGCAACTGTCATACCATTATATAAGAAAGGAGGGAGATAAAAAAAGATCCTAGCAGTTACCCGCCAGTGTCCTTCTCCCAATAGTGTCAAAAATTTTCGAAATTGCCATTTATCGACAAATGATAAAGTACTTTGAATACAATAATCTTTTATTCAAGTTTCAGTTTGGGTATCCAAAAAATCAAAGCACTGCCGATGCTGTCACAGGTTTTGTGAATTATATTTTAGAAAGCTTTGAAAGGGGGGAATTTGCTATGGCAATTTTTTTAGATTTGTCGAGGGCGTTCGACTGTGTATCATATGATATTTTACTTCAAAAATTAAAGAATGTCTATAATTTCGACCAGCTCAGCCACGATTTAATTGCATCGTACTTGCAAAACAGGAAACAGGCTGTGAAGATTCATGGAAAGCTATCGGATATGAAGATGATCAATTTGGGGGTTCCTCAGGGATCCATTTTGGGACCTCTTCTTTTTCTATTTTTTTCAATGACTTCCCAGGCTATTTGTCAAATTTAACTAAGTGTCTTTTATATGCGGATGACACCACATTACTCATAACCCATGACAGTGTGGATACTGTCCTATCAGAATCACGCACGGCATTGAGCTTAGCCGAGAAGTGGTGTATAAGTAATAGGTTAACCCTCAGCCAAAGTAAAACCATACACATGGTTATGGCAATGAGGCAATTTAATTTTAATAACCCAGATCAAGTCAAATTTCTTGGTGTGAAAATAGACCCGAAATTAAATTTTATTGAACATACAAACTCTCTCGCCAAGTTAATCTGTAGTAACATCTACCTACTGCGTCGCTTATCGCAAAACGTTTCAATATCTGTATTAGTTTGCTTATTACGCTTTTATACATTGTCATTTGTGTTACTGCAACATTGCTTGGGGAAACTGCTCTAATACTGCCCGCATTTTTTCGCTCCAACGTCGGGCGGTGCGTATTTTAGGTGGACTTGCATATAGGCAAGATTGCAAACAGGTCTTTCAAGATTTTAAGATCTTAACTATCCCTAGCATTTACATATTAAATTGTATCATGTATGCCAAAAGTATGTCCAACGAAGTCAATTACGATCTGATGTTCACAATTATGAAACACGTGGAACAATTGTGTAAAAGCTTTTTTCTATTTCGGTGTTACAATGAGAATTTTGTGCAACTGTTTTCGGCAAATACAGTGTTTCAATGAGTTCCATTGTAACATTGTTTTTGGTAACTTTTCATCTCTAAGTTGGCAGTTCGCCAAGACAGACGTCAACGTCAAATGAAATCAAATTACGTAAAATGTATGTGTTTTCCTTGATTTTTGGTACACGAAGAACTTAATACATTCCAAATCAGCAGTTTACACATCCACCATAAATAAATTTATCTACGAATAAAAAATTACACATTCTCGGAATTTAAAGTTTCCAAATGTCAGTGTTGTGTTTATCTACGCTGCCAACTTAAACGTAAATGGTGTTGCCAACTTAAGACATATTAATTCTAAAGTTTCCTGTAGTTTTTCATAATTACTATTTAATTAAATTAAAGCCCCGAAATAGAAAAAATAGTATGAAAAACACGTGTTACAATGCTTTATTGTAATACTCCTATCTTGTGGACACTCGTGGCTCCGCTTCGCTACGCCACTCGTGCCACAAGATAGTCGTATTACAATACGTCGCATTGTAACACTTGTCTTTCAATATACTATTTTAGGTTGGCTAAAACCCACAAAAGTCACATTAATTTATCAATTCATTTTTTTAATTTGTTACCATTAGAAATAAGAAATTTAGAATATAAAAAATTAAAAACTAAAATTAAACTTTTTTTGTTGGAACGGGCATTTTATAGTTTGTCAGAATTTGAGAACTTTAATTTTACGAATATGTAGCAATTAATTCATAATTTTGTGTTTCTTTTCGTCACAAGGACAGTAATAAACGTTATTCTATTCTAAAAAAAAAAAAGATACAGCGGTAAAGTATAAACAATTTCGAATTTTCGGGTACAAAGGATTAAACAGTTGCGAATTTTCGAGTACAAATATTTTGGTAATAGTGTTCTCAAATATGTTTTTCTCAAATTCTCCTCAAACTCTAATTACGTTCTCCTGAAGCTTTTTCCAATTTGCTTTTGGGTGTTTTTCCAGTCTCTCCCAATTACTTTTCAAGCTTCTCTCAAGTTTTTACAAATACTTCTCCAGTTCTTGTCGAATTTCCTTACGTCCCCTCAAGCTTCATTCAGATCTCAGATTCCTTAAATTTCTCTTAAGTTCCTTGTAAGCTTTCCTTGCGTTCCCGTAGCACCACCAGATACTCTGGTCCAGCTTATCTATCCATGGAGGTCGCCAAAAAAGCGTCGAGTTTCTTTATGGATAGGAAACGGGATTGACCGGCTAGTCAGAGAAGAGTTGAATCTCCCAGTGAAACAATCCTGAATCAATGCAAACCCGTGCAGGGTGGGCGCCAGACAGGTACAAAATCCTGCCAAACTGAAACTAAAAGTAAAACGAAAGTTTGCAAAGCTCCGACACTAGAAGGGTCCGACTTCTTGTCTGAATAATCATCGATTCATTTAATTTCAATAACAAATTATTAAAGTAACCAATTCCGTATCTTAGTAATATATCAATACTATAACACTAAAGTAAAAAACAATAATCAGAACAGCTGTTCCTGTAAGACTTTGTTTCAAGACAACTAATACAGTAACGGAATTAGGTTTGTAATATAATCGATAAATGCAATAGAAAATCTTCAATAACAAGTAACAAATATGGACAAGCGGGTACAATAAATACATGCAACGATACAACAAGGGCATAAGCATACAGAAAGAATATAAGCGACGATTCTCGTGTAATACATAAAGGTTGATTGTGGTTAAGTTACATCAAAATTCTCTCCACTAAACAAGTCACTACTATTGAATATTTCCTGCTTCAGTCATTCAAGTTAATAACGAGTGAAATCTGCTGAAGCAATTTTAATTAAAATCAAGGAGTATAGTATTATAATTCATTGAGCTTAAAATATTGTAGTGGAACGACGAAATTAATCTTCAAAAAGTTAAGAATTTTCTAAAAAAGGATTATTCAATTATGTTAAAAGAAGTGTTCATCCGAAATTCAATTTCTGCGGTTTTTTACCTGTCTTACCTCTCCTTATCCGTTGCTTCCTGTTATCTAACTTTTATCTTTGAGAACAAACTTAAATAAGTGGGAGCTCTGAATTCTCGCAAACTTTCAACCGCTGTATCTTTATACTGCTAGATTAAATAAAGGAGAGAGAAACAATGTCATTTCGACTTCGCCTGGAATTCTTTTAATGGTTGCGGATATGGAGCGTTTCAAGATCTCTTTGTGAATCTAAATTTCAAGTAAATTTCGATTTCGCCAACTTCTCCACTTTAACCGCCCCGTTATATATCGCATGTAATTTGTGCGCTACAATTTCTACGTTAATCGATATCCACAACCGCGGTCGCATACCACCTACCCCCGCCCCCGCGATTATAAATCAAGCACGAAACTCAAACTTTTTTCTGATGTGATTTTCTAAGTTGGCTATTTGGAATTGACTACGTTTGCTCGCGAAATTCCAAATAATGCAGGGGTGGATTATATCCCGCTAAATATATTATCCACGAGAATCGTCCCATTCTCTGTAACGCTTTACAATAAGTCTTTCGCCGAACTGCTGTACAAAACGTTACCGTGTTGCTTTAACCAAACTTTCGGTTAATACATCTTCTCTTTCTTACAGCCCTTCCAGAGGAGGGACCGCGGATAACGGGCGGAAAACCTCGCTATCAGACCGGAGACACCGTACGAGTGAACTGCACTTCGGGACGTTCGAAGCCCGCCGCCCTCCTCAACTGGTTCATTAACGGCGAACAAGCCGACCCGAGCTTTTTACACGGCCCCGAAACTATAATCACGGGAAGAGAGGGCCTCGAAACCTCGATTTTGGGATTGGAATTCGTCGTGAAACAGAAACATTTTCGGAGAGGCGACATGAAACTGAAATGTTCAGCGACGATCGCCACAATTTATTGGCGTAGCAATGAAGAATCCGTTGAGGGTGAAAGGCCGCCCAGGGCTTCGGTGCTTGAGAGTCGCGGAACTGTTGCACCGGCCGGTTCGAGAGCCGATCGGGTTCAGGGTGAGTTTATTTTTGCTTTATTGCATGTTTGCTCACATTAAAGCAGCTTGTTGTGCTTCTATACGCTTGGTGTAGTCTCAATGGCACTGATTTTTTACTTTGCTTACAAAGTGTCAATTGCGGCTCTTTTGTAAGGTTTAAAGCTGACAAAGAGAATTTGGTTTTAAATTCAGATACGAGTGCTAATAATACTCGACGCTTTGTTAGAATCCGAAGCTCGAAACTGACCTACCGAATACGACTGCCGCGAGCACTTTAGAATCTACAATGCAAAGGAATTATGAATCACCGCAAGCACCCCATTTGAGTTATGTTTAATACGAAGGATTATCCATTGCCTTAAAATATAATTGCCAATTGAGCAATTTTCACCCTATACCGATTATGTTCGCATAATGCCAATCACTAAAAACTTTTCTGGTAAAATTGTTAAGAAGGAAAAGAGGTTCCTTGTAGTATTACTCAGGACAAATTTTAAAAAATGGTTTTTTAAAGGGATGTTTATACTCGTAGAATATTTCAGACGAAAGGAAGATTTTCAAATACTTGAATGAGAAGTTTCTCTAAAAGTCTCCCGAAATTTATAAAAAGGTCAAAATTTAGAGGTTCGAAATTATTTTCCAGATAAATGCTAGGTTTAGTGGAATCTGAAAGAATTGGTCAAGTGCAGTGCAATGAACGTGAATTTGTTTTTACGTATTTATTTCTCTATGTGGATTTGTTTCTTAATTGAATTATCGCCTTAGTTCGTTTTTGATTAGCGGAGCGGGACTTGATCAGTTAAAGAATGAATGATCACATATGTCCAAATTTGGTTAACAAGAAGCCATTTTGTAGGTGTAGTTTTTTAATGAAGAATAGTTGGGTTTGGTTTTGGAGAATTTTTGAAATGCTTTGCGTAAGATCACAGAGGTGAACAGTGCGTAAATCTTTAGGGATAATTAAAAGTAATTTAGAACTAGATTTTGAACTAACACTTGAGAACCCTATAATTAAAACCCTAAAAGAGAATCCAAGGTAACCTCTCTTTTTTGATAAAGTAAAGTATACGTGCATCTTAAATGAGAGAGCTAATTATAGATGAATGCAACAATCGTCGATGGAAATTGTAATATGACAAATCACCGAAACCTAAAATATACACTTCTATTACGGAAAATTCAAATGGCGGTACTTACGCTAACAAGAAAAAAACGCAATTATATCCTCCACATTGGAGTTTTTAGGCGAATCCGTTCACTAATTATTCCAGTATTTCCATTTTTATGAATCCAGGGCCAGAGATCAATAAAATATGAAAGGAAAGTGTCAATCGAAACTCAGTGCGCGCTAAAATTGCATGGTACAAATTCCAACAATAGATGGAGCCATCTATTCAAAAGTTACGAGGATCTTTTAACCAAATATACCGTGAACATTGAAGAATAATCATGATTCTAATGAAGAAAATAAACAAACAACCTTTGATCCTTGAATTCGTAGAAATCGATGGCTCTTGGCACGTTGGCTCTTTTCGGTTTCGAGTTAAAACGAGGAACAGACGGCCAGACGGACGGACGGACAAAACCATTACATATGGGGAAATTCTTTTGAAATGATTTCAAACCGCTAAAGCCGATTTACAAATAAGAATTAGTTTAACAACAACCTTTGCTTATTCTTAAAATCTTTAAGTGGGCTTATTATTAACGCACGTTTAGGTAGTTACGTAGTCAGAGAAGGTGTTAATTACTCTTGTTTATTATACTCACCTTCTCCCAGATTCAGACCTCCTAGATGATAGTGTTAAGATTTGACGTTGTGTCTTGTGGTATTTTAAATTACAACTTTAGAGGTCGTCGTCTGTCAGTTCTTTTATTTGAAGCACAGACAAATTAAATTAAGGACACCGTAAGAGATAATTAGCTTTATTCCTTAATTAACATTTTGCAAATGAACTATTTTCATTTACATTCCACACAATTTTCCAATAAATGCGCGATGGAAGAAACAATCTCCCTCGGCAATCAGAAAGCGCACGGGCGTTCCAGAGAATACTAAAATGGCGAGATTTGGTCATTTAAAAAACCTTATGCTAAAAGATATGACTTAAGGGAATGCATTAGTAAGAGCCAATTTTTCGTAGCTCATCCTCTGAATAAAATAATCTGATCAGACTGTGGTCGAATTTCTACCAACGTTGATCAGGCCTGCATCGGGGGACAGACTCGCGGTCTTAAATTATTAATTTCTAATATAGAATCGAGATTCAGGTGTTCCTGGATAAATTGTAAACGAGTCAGTGCAGCTTAATTTCCATTAATAATAAAGCACATGTACAAATCTGTACTTTTAACTTTAATTTATCAATTCCGTTCCTGACAAATGGCCCTATCACTTATTCATATCAGACCATGGACAGATACATATAGGATTATACCTATTTGCATATATTATCTCTGTTAATTAATGTTAATTAGAAAGAATTTACCTTGTAGTGCAGTATTCCAATAGGTAGTGGTTCTGGGTGTTTTAAATTACAGAATGCAGAAATGGCATTGAAATCTCAACAAATTAATGAAATGGGGAATAACGCAGTATTTTTAACACTTAAGTGTATAGGCGTAATTAAATGGTTTTACACAAATTGCTTGTTCTAACGATGGAATATAGTCCTTATAGGATTTTTGGAAATTGTACCTACCGCTTTGTAAAAAACGAATATATACAACTTGTAATTAAAGCAGTATTTATGATTGGATACATATTGGTAAATGTACAAACAAAACGTAATGGCATAATAAATAAAATTGTTACCGTAGTAAACTGCAAAGCTCTGTTGTTACGTGAACGTGCAATATACGACAATAAAATATTAAATTGCACACTTTTGGGATCGTACTAAGTGTAAATTACAGTAAATTCCGTCGTATGTAATTTTGCTCTCTACAAATCTATTGTGAGTATATCCCGACGTAATTTCACACCAGCCAGCAGTACGAAGTTTTACCGCACCTGATCCGCCGACTTTGATAAAACATCTCCGACATAGTAGTAGTAGGAGGAAAAATTCCTAACCGTTTAATATAACATTTGAGGATGGTATCGATCCTTGGTATTCGTTACAAGTAGGTTAAAGGAATGGTACATGTTTTATTGGAGACAAGCCAAAAAGTATTCATAAATAAATTCCCTCTACTGCAGCAGCGCTCAGTAAATTTACGACATGCACGAGAGATCTAAAATAGAGAAGGGAACGTTTGACAACCCTTAGATTGTGATACTATCAACACACGTGTTCCCCGTGGCAGGGACAACGTTATCAACGAAAGGATAATACCGTCGACTCGTAACTTTGCTGAACTGACGCGTGACTTTGTTTCTAGTGTCACAATACTCGTCCTACCGTCCAAAAAAGGTTTTGTTTAAATACCTTGCCAGTGACCCTTTTCGACTTGAACTTTTATTTCCTATTTAAGGATTTCTTATCTACTTACCTTGCAGTAAAATTTTATTTCACAGTCTCTCGGCTGTGTCTAAGAAGAGTACCGACCTTTCATCGCCAAAGACTATCGATTTAAGACGAAATGGTTCTGTTTCCGTCTCTTAACGTTATTATCAGCTTAAAAGTTGATTTATATTGAATAAGTGTCCATTTATCACCGATTGCTTCGAGAAAATACCAAAAACTTAACTCTGCAGCCATCCAATTCGTGCGATCATGCAGTTGTCTGCGATTTTGTTATATATCTTAGAATTTGTGTGTAAAATTACGTTTTATGGGAAACATTAAGTTTGATGCGTCCCACTATCATTTGCTGTGCGTATGAAAAACTTATGTTCAATCTTTTGATCACGTGCGGCAACTGACTAGTTCGATGCTCCTCGAGAAAAATAAATAAAAAATGAGTTATATGAAAGTATACATCAACATAGGATAAAGTATTTGACGAAGGAAAATGGATACACTGGCTCACGGTTGTTAATACTTTATAAGCTGCTCTATTTAGTTATAAAATTTCTAGTTACGTCACGTTAACTTATAAGATTTTCTTATATCTGAACAGTCTTGAATTTAACGCTCATTTCGTAAACAGTTTACGTGTATTTTTTGAAAGGCTCTTTAAATATCCACTTCGTCCGCTTGGAAAGTTAATTGTGAGGGCTATTTTGGATAAGGTACTTACGATAAAGGAGTTAAGTGTCACATTCATGTTTTTTTAGGATTTACTCGATCGTGTAAGGTGGGCTGACTACGTGTTGAAAAGTGTGCATTTCAATAATCTGACGATTTGAGGGTAACGTTGCTTTGAAAATTCACTAATTGAAAATCGCATTGATTGAGAGGAAATATCTTTTAATTGAGTGGAAAGGGAACTAGGTTTTGATCGTGTTAACGCGTCATATTTCAAGAAAACCTTGAGTTTCGTTTTTTTCTTGAAGAGTAGCAGAAATTTATATACTCACATTTATTTTAGCTCTTTTTAGCCAAATGCATAATCTAAATTGGCATCTATTTCTTCCGTTGGACTTTCCATAGTTTGATAGTTCAGAACATAATACAGTTACGAATATCTCAAGTAAAACATTTTGACAATTGTAAAAAGATAAATAATCTATTTCTGTTATCGTCAATCTTTGACAATTCAACATTAGTAAAAAAACTTTTTTCTCTGAGGAGCATCGTTATGTAAAGTGGTAACATTCACTAAAAGGAGCAGAAAACGGTGCAGCAGTACCCTCAACAACAAAAATTCTTCAGTAATTTCCCTTTTATTTTAAATTCTCGACGTAAATTGAAGGTATGGTCCATGATCTCTGCCCGCTTTGACACAGGGTGGTTCAAATTCGTGATTCACCATTGGGATCTCCGTACTGGTGAAATGTGCGGTGTAAGTTAAATCGGGTCACAATAATTTTGTGAGTAAAAAATTTTTTGAAAATAGATAACTGAGAAATCACCGAAAAACTGAAAATGTCAAAGTTTCTTTTCATTTTTCCTAGCATATGACCGTTTGCGCCGACAAATTTAAGGGGAACTTACCTTAACATCTCATCTCTCATTGCCTTTTAATCCCTCCGTGAAGAAAGTGACGCTTTGGTATTTTAAATAAAAGACAGAACAAGTTTCTTGGGTACGCCTGTTCTAATCTGCAAAACTGTCTCCCCGAGTTTCTGGTCGTATTCTTCTACTCCCAGGTGACATACTGCTATGACTCTTTTAACTTCGGACCATGAATGCAATGTCCCACGCCGGAAATGAACCACACACAAAACACCACTAATTAAATTTCTCCCAGAACCCAGCACAATAAAAAAAATTTTTTACTTCAAATTTCAGATTCAAACTGAAGTGAACTTTGGGTACGGATCAACAAAATTAATCTTAATTAAGCATGAGACATCTATCTGAATCGTAAGGGGATCGAATAAACACACGATTTGCATTTCACACAAACAAAGTTTATTCTACACACAAAAATGAAAGTAAGTGAAGTAGGCAAATTTTACGCGGAATTATCGTATCTAAAATACACAAACAATTTTTTTAAATTAAAATGCATCATTATCTCTAGATAACTACATCAATCTATTATAAGAATAAACGAAGTGCCCAATAAATCAAGCCTGAGCTGTCACATAAATGATTTAACAAAAGAAAATTAATAACGAAAATTAGAGATGAACTGTAGACTTCTCTCGTAAAAGTAGGTTTTAGAACAACTCTTGCTTTATCGTTAATTTTATTTGGCTACAGAATAGGTTAATGTAAATTTACACCAAGTTCGCTCTAATCCGTACGATGATTTAAATTAATAGATGACCCAATCAAACTCTTTTACAACTGCGTAAAGGGCGTGCTTTAAGCTTCAATAAGGAAGATTTCGGAAAGTAAATCTACTTTTTCAAATTCAGAAATTGAAAACCTTTCCAGGGTCGTCATACTAAACGATGTCCGGGGTGAATTCTATGCTTCTCTTTTAGCCACCGTAAAGCAAGATGGTCTCCGACCTTGGAATCAGTTCTGTTGATTTCAAATGCACCAAAATTATAATGTCTCATGATAAACATTGCCTGATTGATAATTTCGACATGTCCCAAACATGTCATTGAAATTCCGCCGGTCTTAGTAAAGACCTCACGAATGAAACAGATCGAGAAATTCTAATCGCCCCCCCACCCCCCCCCCCACCCGAAATATTTCCAAGCGTCTAAAGGTGCACGTTTTCGCATTCCCACAAATACAAAATACCGCGGCGCAACTTCTCTCGTAAAACTGCTACCAGCACTCGAAATTATTTAGATTCTCGTGTTTAAAAAAGATATAGGAATTTTTTGTATTAACATCAACTATATTTTCGATTGTGCTTCCCAACGGCAACATTTTCCAATTATAAATTTGATAACCTACCCCAAATTAATTAATTGAATATTAAATATTTGTGGCTTTCAATTTCAGAGAATGTTGCGGGATGTTAAGTTTTAATTTAATGAAACAATACAAAATTCCCGTTTTGTTTGCCGCACATTTAAGGTTTTGCGCAATTTTTTTTGACAGGCAATTTCATTATAGAGCGTTTTGTGATAAAAAATTTCTTTTGTGTACTGCATATACCGTCCGTTGTATGTATGAATGTTGAATTTATATCAAACGCGTATAATAATTAACTTAATTCTTATTGACGGAACATGTTATATCTTTTTTTATTCGCTCGCTTGTGCCCTCTACTATTTTCACTTCACTTTCACATTTTATTGTCGATGGAAACATTATCGTATAACATCCGAACCTAAAGAAAAGGTACACTTCAAATAAATGAAATGCAAATGGGGGTACTTACAATAAAGAAGAAAAAAATGGCAATTATATCCTCTCTAGGGAGTTACAGGAGTATATGTTCACGAATTATTCCAAAATCCCCAATTTAATAAATCCAATGTCCAGAGATTAATAAGTTATGGATGATGGCAATTAAAATTCCATTCGTTCTCAACTAACTCTTCAGCTATTGGTTTTAATGGCTTGTGTCCTGATAATATTCTCCACAGAAAGACCACCCGCATGGTCAGTGGTTGGCTTGTACACTTGAATCACTAACATGTGCTTTGGCGCAGCGTTAAGCTTAAGAACCATCTCTACCACAGCCATGAATTACTTTTGTTGACACCTGAAAAGTTCCTTGATGACAATAAACGCTAATCCGTTTTTCCTTACTTTTTTTCATCACAATTTCCCTGTCTCTGTCTCTTCCATTTTGTTTTACTTACTCTAATTAAATCCAGTCTGCCTTTTAACCATTTCTCGCTGTAGCTTTTCTTCCTTTAGTAGACTTTCATTCTCAATTTACCTTTTTCCTTCTCCTCATTGTTTTTCTTGACTGTACTCTTCCTATACTGTCCACTACGGAGATACGAGTTGGGAACTATTTTAACACCGGAAAATGTAATATTGGAAGAATCCATATTTCTCTGGCACCACAATGGAGTGGTTGTCCCTGGCCTTCTCCATTCCGACGCGTGCTTAATTAGACCGAAATTATGAACTAATTTTCATTTCTGGCAACCCGGTGCTTTTATCTCGGATTTATTTCCAAATTTTTCCTTTCCGTAAAGCAATAAAAGCATGTGAAAATCTTCTGGCCGCTGTTCGTCCATCCAGCAAAATAAACGCCTGAAAAGGAAACGAATGTTCGCATTATATAGGTTTCACTATATACGAAAAGGCCTAACGACCAACGTTTGTAAATTACATTTTCAGACAAAAATAATTTAACGATAAATTAGGTACACACAATTTTCTTTGCATGCGAGCGCTTCATAAATCTTTTACTTAAAAATTGCATTTGATGTGAGTTATGGGAATAATCGGGGGCGACCTGACTGTTAACGTTTTCCGGTGCACATGCACGTTCTGCTTCTGCTAAAATCGTAAAGGGCTCATGATCCTAACTATAATTTATGAACAATCCAGTTAGAGTGCGTACTATTTATCATGCGCAAATTTCACCACCCTCTAAATTTATTAATAGCGTCCAAAAATATGTTTTTTTTTTACTTTTTTTAAATAAATATCTGAAACTCTTACCCTGCATTATTACTAAAGAGAGGATTGTTGAAAAGGCCTCCTCCGTATTTTTTTTACTTATAATAAGAGGTTGGGTACATGTTTCGGAAAATAGTCATGTTTTAAGTGTATGATATCATACCACCTGTTGCTCACATATATTGGCCCATCCACCAATAAAGTTGTTAATTTGTTACAAAACTCCATTATCACTACTTCCTTACCCCCGAAAAAATCTATAAGGAAGGACGTGTACTATTCCACATATATTTGGTCAAATAGATCGTAAATTTATTCACAGCTTGACCGAGCTCAAGAACTGCATTAAAAATAATAACCAACCCGTCAGTTTCGAAACAACCACGGACCACAGGGCCCTACATCAACATCCTCTCAGAAGGGATTTATATATTTCATTTTATGGAAATATTTATCGCAAAACAAGGACATTCTGAACAGTAAGTGATCCCTCGACTGTCTTACGAAAAATACCCTAATCGTTGATTATAACAAGGTCTGTGAATTTTTAGATTCGTTCCATAATAGTTATTAATTATATGAACATTATAGCGAAACTCGTGTAACGTTAAAACCACGAGGCGTAAGATACTAAGACAAGTTTTATAGATAGCTTAAAAATCAAGAATCTCAGTCAGGACAGAATTTACGCATAGGCTGAGTAGTAGTGGTGCAACAGACCTCTGCTTCCGCTTCTGCTATTTTATAACGGCTGTATACCGGCATTTTTCAAACTTTGGGTACGGGTCAACAAAATTAATCATAATTCAGCATGATACTCCTATTTGGATCGTTAAAGGGTTTTGAATACACACACGATTTACATGAATTAACGCAAGCAAAGTTTATGCTAACACAAATCAAATTAATAACAAAATTCTAACAATCAAAGTGTACAATAATAAAGTCCGTATTACACAAATTAATGAGATCTTACATTTTTCTGTTAAAAATCGCAAAACTCCGGGCGCACTATATTTTTTTGTAACTCTTTGGGGCACAAGGAACTGCATTGAATTAGACTGGCTGGCCAAAACACGAACGATGAAACGATGGATGCTCGAATAATACAGATAAACTTCAATGAAACTCTTTCACCCAAATTTGACATCTTCTCAAGCTTTCGCTCTACTACTTTGTCTAAAATGTTATAAACTTGACCACCGTACAAACTATCAAAATTACGAGGACCAATTTTGTGTACACTAAAAAGGCAACCTTGGAACAAAATTTAGCGCAGAACGCGCCCCTTGTAAACTTTCAACGAACAGCACCACGGCCTCGAATTTGGTAATTTGGCCCTTGTTACACCAACTTCAGTATATAAAGTCACTTTCCCACTTTCCAAAATTTAGCGTCTTCTTAGGATTCTGGCAGGTCTGTTACTCTTTACTATTCTTTTAATCTTCTTGGAAACTATGGATTCTTTAAAATTACCACGAGATAAGCACACGGTAAGCTGCAAAGTAGAGGTGGGTCGGGGTGCATAACGTTGCCCACTAGCAAAAATAAAGCAAGAGCGAAATGGGCCACGTGGCGTTAATAAGCCCCCCCCCCCCCCAGGTACGATCATCAAATTAATAAAAATGGCTAGAGGGCACCTTAATTAAGCGTTTTTGCCAACTACTCCAAACACACTAATAGCACATTCGTAGTCAATCACCCAAACCAATGGTTCCTGTACAAAAATTACAGGAGAAGTCTTAATCAAAAACTTCTTAAGCCGCACCTAGAAAATTACCGGCTACCCCGGCTACTTCATTCTGGCTACGGGGCTGAGGAGAAAACCACATGTAATTGTTACACGAAATGCTTTTTGACTATTGGCCACAAAGTTTGTCAAATATCCGAGAGATAGGAATGGCTATGTTTTTAATTAACGACGGGTGATCGCCGAACAATTATTAAATAAATGAGGTGGTTATAAAATAAAATAATTGGATGTGAAGGACCAATTACAAAACTCGATGTTGTTATTTGCGTGGAAAATCATAGGTTATAGCTTTAATTACATAAGGTAGTAATGTGTGTACTTGTTAAAACTAATTATTCCAAAACTAGCAAAAAATGTAGCTTACTATTTACCCGTTCAAAAAATCTCAGTTACAATAATTAACCAAGCTAAACATTTCGCGTTTACACAAAACGATATTTACTCGCAATTACCTAAAACGTCCAGCAATGAATAAGAATGTGCGCAATCATCGTTACCTACATTTCAGTTCCATACAATGCGTTATTGTTCGCTCACCTATAAACTCCTTTCATTATAAAATCTCGTTGCAAAAATAATAAAAAATTCAGAAACATTTTGCAATTTATAACATTATGCAAATTCCGAGCAATGTAAATTTTTAATGGGTTTCTCTCTTTTATGTTCATGCATAAAGGCAAACAAAAATTTCAATACAATTCCTGAATTGTTCTGATGATATTAAACTGGCGCTTTGTTTACGTTGAAGAAGTGCACCTGGTAATGGGTAGAGTGAAAAGCGCAGTTAATGATTGAGTGGTTAAAGTCATCCTAGAGATATTGTGTTTCATTTGTGCACAGGCGTTAGCGTAGGCAATTTTATTGTTAGAATTTTCGCATGATCTATGCATGTTTTCGCACTATCGATTTTCCTTTTGAGCTTTGTGCTTGTTTGTGTCGTGGTTTACTAATTTGTTTCTTACTAAGTCCGTTTTTGTGTTACAGCAGCTGGAAGCCACACCACCATCCTTCCCCGTGTCCCCATTTTAGCATTGTGCTCCTTTGTAGTAATGGCACTGTCATTAAGGTAACTATGCTGCCCGTGTCGAGTATTAAAGTGAAAGCCAAAGACATAAGTGAATGATGGTTTTTACAATAGTTTTTCACGTACATTCCTCATTGTGAATTAATCCTTGTTTTGCTTGTGGGTCAACGGTTTTTGGATTTCGTTATAACTGCGGGCTTTTGTTTCATTTTTTTTTTATTTGTACTGTATAAACCGCCAATTGTGCAAGAAAGTGTAAAAGCTTATTGTATTTTTGAAAATTCGTTTTACTAGGTAGTTTCAAATGGCACTAATATTTTGGAATTAACTAGCTTTCATGATTTAATGTGTACATATAACTCAAATTACGAAAAAGTGGTCTATGTTTGTAATAAAATAAAAAAAAAAAACAACAATCAAAACATTGTCTAGTCGTACTTTTCTGACCCAGTGCGTCGTCTGACCTCTCGCGATTTTTAACCAAAACGTTCCTTTACGACTTTGTTTGCCATTCACGTAGTGCTTCCTCGTAGTACTTGCAAAGTATTTTTTTACAAAAGGCGAGAGGTTCGGCAAACGCTTATTACTAAGTCGTCACAAAATTAGTCTTAATTTAATCTTTCGTACACTCGATGATAATAACTTTAGGTAATTTAATATGTGATGTTACTAAAATTGTATAAAAAATTATCTAGTCTTCATCATAATAGGTATCGACTTATTCATGAAACTTTTCAGAATGTTTATAGATAGTTTTCATATTATTCACTGAAAAGCTATAACTGTACAGGCGTCAAAGCGTAAACGCAAATATTAGCAAAGCTCATGTCAGAAGTCCACGCATATCCCTCGACATATCCCCGTAATTCATCCCCAGTCTCTGACTAGAGCGGTGCGCTATTTGCACGCTTCGCTTCTCTTTTAATGTAAATACTAAAAAAAAATCCCTGTGATCGAGAATACTTATACAATTATTTGTTAATTAATGTAAGATGTAACTCTATGTAAGTTAAACTAAAAATCGGTTTATGTTTGGGAAAAGTTTAAAGAGGAAAGTGAGTTTTATTTGGCTAAGGTTTGATTATTTCTGTGAATTTATAAATTATGTAAATAATATTGTAAGAAGTATTTAAGGAAGGCAAATCGTATTATATTATAATCATGGAATTCAAACCGAAATTAAGTAGAATATAACAGAGAAATTAGTGAGTTTGTCAATGAAAAAGTGAGACACTGGTAGCTTTTATTATGTTATTCGGTTTGAATTCAAGATCCTAAACTTACATTCAACTTGTATGTATTTTATTTTAAAAATAACATCCAAAAATCTAACTGAATGTGTTTTGTGAACCTGTCTCCTTTTGTTTCGTAGGTGGAGGGAAAATAACCTAATACAGTTAAGTTGGAAAGGTAAGTTAATCTATTTGAATGCATGCTTCCAGGATTCAAATGATTACTATTAACTATATACCATTCAATTGTAATTGTCCCGGTAGTAGGCCATGCTAGGGTGATGAGCAGTTCACAAATAAATAGGTACTTTTTTTATACCTTAACTTTACGGACTAATATTGAACATAATAATAATGTTCTACGCCAATTAACTTAAACCACTTACATTTTAACACACTTAACCTAAACAAAAAGCAAACTAAAATTATTTAAAAAAAGATGTGTTGCAAAATGGGTATTTATAATTATATACCCCTTATCAAAGATGGTAGGTACCTACCCATAAAGGGCAAGTGGAACGTCAGTGCCAGATATATCTATTCGTGATGTCAAAAGACATTTACTTTCAATGTAAAAGCTTAATTATGAATATTTCGAACATGGTATAGGAAGGTAGGTACCTACAAAGGGAAAATGCAATATTTCGGAAAGTTTTCTAAGGGCTTGAATCTTCTTGTATTATATAGCATAGATTTTGAAAGTATGCTACGTGGTCTTCAACTGTTTATGTGTAAAGAGGCTCCTCTTCATTAATCCTACCAAGAAACCCCGATAAATATAGCATATTTCAACTTTTCTCTAACAATTTGAAAATGCAAGGTTTCATTCAGAAATGCATATCTCTTAAACTAATAGCTCAATAACTACCCGATATAGGTATACATATACAGAATATGAGTAAAAGTGGCCCTCTACACTCATATCTGGCATCAGAAATATTAGTTGCAACTTGCAATTTGAAAAAATGAAGTTTCTGACATGTTTGGATTGGTAACTGAAAAATCGCAGCAACTTTTTCAAGACTTTCGGCGGTCACTCAAAAAATTCCTTAGACTTTAAAGATTCGAGTATTAAATAGGACGATCACTTATGTTAAACGGTTTCAGGGATATGAATTTCTGAATGGACCCTTGCATCTTCAAAAAATTTGAGATATATGTCTAAAACTATGATGATAGGTAGGTACTTAAATTTTAATTGCGTTGGATTCAAAATAAACTAACGCATTTAGATGAAAATAGAAAATGCTAGGTTTCTATTAATAAAAACCAAGATGACACCACTTCCGGAAGGAGCGCCGTCCGGGTCCGGGTCCGAGTTTTACCCACACCCTCAACAACCAGGCTGATACCAAACTGCGCTTGAGTGTAGTTCTTGCTCCCGTAGATCAGCAAATTTCTGTTAATCTTATTTCCGGCGGGTAGCTTACTATGACTTTCATGAACTTATTACGTTTATCGGCCGAATGCTCTTTTTCGTTCATTGTTTCTGCCGTCGTTTGTCTTAGAGCAGCTCTGCTCTGTAAGTTCCCAGTGGCGGATTTAGATTTTTTGCGCCCCTAGGCACACCGAAAGATTTGCGCCCCAAAATAATCTTTAAATTGCAATAAATTTTAAAATAAAAATCAAATGATAACACGAAATTTTTAAAACTAATAAGAAAGGAATCTATGTACCAATTCCAATTTATTTCATAATTTTAATTAAACATTTGTGTCATTTGTAACTTGTTAGGGGTTTATTTTAAAACTGAAAATGTTACCTAAAATAAATATAGTGCAGAAAGTGCCGCCCCCTAAAGCTGCCGCCCCTAGCCACGTGCCTATATGTAAATCCGCCACTGTAAAATTCCTGTTTGAGTTGTACTTGAAAAGTGCCTGATGATGTCTTGCTCTCGCCTTTTTTCTTCTGGGTGTTAACTGATGAAGTAGGTCTATTCAGTGTTTCCCCTTCTGAGTTCGTGGTGAGGATTGTGATTCCTTTCCATGTCTTAGCTGTTGTGTAGTGACTTCTAGTTCTTTTTGTATGAAATTCTTGAATCTTTCCTTAAATTTTGGAACTTTGACGAGTTAACCGTTCCCATTCATTTTCCATACCATAAACAAAAATTTTGATGCCAAAAAAACTATTCCATTACCATTGTTTCATTGGAAGTATCTGAATCATTATCGGTGCCCGATTCTGACTCAGATTCCTCAAATGAAATAATGAAAAGTGGAATGTTTTCAAACGAAACATTTCCCACATATTTCACCCAGTCTGCCGAAATCAGTTTTTCACAATGCTTACACAAATGTCAGAGGGACACTTTGAAAGAGCTTTAAGTCATAAATTTGTGACCTTGGATAGCTGCCAATTTATACGCTTGTTGTAGTGATTTTTACAAAACCCCATGCAATTTCAATTGTACTCGCAATGTTATGGGGGTAATTTAAGAACTTCGTCCCTATTCTTTTCCAAAGATTCGTCACGTAACGTTTGTTATGGTCTTTCCTAACAAGTTGACTTAACCTCCAAAGATATAATTTTTGGTAATGTTGCCCTCTATGGTTTTTTACCTATACCTTTTGATTCAGAGGTCCAATCGACAAAATACGAGACGTTTTGGAATCTACGAAGATCAATTAATAGGAAACAGCGCTTTCCCGAACATTTTTGGGGTAGGTAGTCGACTGTCTGTGAATGTGCTAAGGCCTATAACTTGGGGCGGAAAAATGAATTTTCTGAAATCGAACGGTAAAAAAACATTTTCTTATAGATTTTGGCCTGTAGAATCCACAACTGCTAACAGTTTGAATATTGGGCCACTAGATCAAAAGTTACGGCCCTTTGAATTTTTTTCGAAATTTTTTTGCTTAGGTATAACTTTTGATTTAGAGGTCCAATCGAGAAAATACGAGACGTTTTGGAATCTATGCAGCTAAATTAATAGGAAAAAGTCTTTTCCCGAAAATTTTTGGGGTAGTCGATTTTCTGTGAAAATGTAATAGGCACTTGCCTATAATTTGCGCTGGATAAATGAATTGCCTGAAATCGACCGGAAAAGATTATTTTCTTATAGATTTTGGCCTGTAGAATCCATAAGATTGGCCGTTACTAGATCTCGGAAATTTGCGTATTTTGATGCTTATCATTATTGATGCAAATCACCAAAATTTAATCAGTTAGTTTTGGATTTTTTAAGAGGGTACAAAAATTGTTAACGCGTTCATTGACATTTAAAATTATGGGCAATCATAAGAGCTTTAAATCACAATAATAACAGAATGCGAAGATAAGAATGTTGCAAAATGGGAAAGTATTCATTTCAGTGAGTATTCCGGAGTTCAGGAGAATGTATTCATATATGGAGTAAACATTCTGAATGTGTCGGTAAAAGTGTAAAAATCCAGCTTCAAGATATTCAACTTTACGCGTTATTCACAATATCAATGGGTAGGTACCAAAATGGTATGTCAAAAAATTGCAAGAAAAACGAAAACGGTTCGTCTGAGACTTACTATCAAAAACGCTGCAATTTATTCGAAAGAAATTTGGTTACTATTTTTCCCTTAATAATCCCTCCAGCCAAAAGTTTAGGGGGGAGGGGGTCATATTACCCTTGGCGAAATATTTAGAATATAAAATTACCAACCTTACGGTTCTAATAAAATAAATATTTTCTATACAAAAATGAAAAAAAAACAGTTTTTTAAAATCACTTTTCAAACATACTCATTTGAAGATTGGTCCCACGGGTCAGTAAGTGTCCCTCGCCTACAAGTGAGTCATTTAATTTCGAATGTAGTTTGTTCAAAATGTCACAAAACACAAAAAATTAATGATTTAAGTCGATATTTTATTTTTACCGTTTCAAACCTTCCTATTTTTAACTTGAAAATTATACAGGAGAAATTTAGATCCCAAAGTGTTTATTATTTATGCAATAACAGTAACGTGTAATGAGATTTAACCAGTGTACAATTAGTGTTGAGAGCAATTTTATCTTTTTTTTATTTCTCTTTTGATATCTACCTAATTTACAATCTAGTTGATCCCTTTGAACTATCAAGTTCAAGAAACTTTGATATTAGAACTAATCTTCAACTGGCAATTTCAAAAATTCTATAAAATCCGACAACTTCATTGAAACCTGACCTACTATTTTTTCTTCCCACTCTTTCAATATAAAAACTTACCATGCCCGAATATTCTTCACTGGAATATCCATACATTGCCTTATTTCAATAAAATTGTTTCTATGTATAAATGACTGCTCGAATATGTTTTTTAAGTGGTTATGAATCAATAATTTAAAATTATCATCTCTAACAATGCTATCCAAGCCAGCTGATATGTAATTTTCAGCAGTAAAATTGAAAGATTTCAACGATTCATTGGGCCTCTTGTCATTTAGGTATGCACGAAAATAATGAAATTTCTGAATGCTGGTAATATTTTCATTATTATATTAGAGATTCAAAAAATTCCCTAAACTCTAGCCACTATTCATATTTTCTATCAAACTTGGCTAACTAGTAGAATGTCATTGTTAGTGTACAGAAATACAAAGAAGAAACCTGTGACCTTGGGACATTTATTTCCCAATATTGCTTTTTTAAAAAGAAAATATTTGAAAGCTAGTTTTATCAGCTCTAATTTCGAAAGCCCAAACGGTTTAACTTTGTGAGGTATTCGGGTTAAAAGTGGCCATTTCAAGCTAAGATCAAATTTCTTGTTTATGATTTCTCGATAATTTTAAATCATTTGAAGCTTTCGATTTTAAATTCATTTTTTTGAATTCGCAACGCAACTCGAAAAAGTGACTATTCCAAGTTAAGTCGGAACAACAAGGTTCTTTTTAAATTGTTTTTATATAAGACAATTGCACTCCCTTTTAGGTGTGAAATATTTCTTCATTTTGGGTTTCATCCTAGTGACTTATAATGGGCCCTATATCACTCAGTAACTTTCTCGAGGACTTTTTCGCCCTCAATTTCATTATCGATAGTTCAGAAATTTTATAGCCTAGTAGGATTGAGAATCTGCTCTAACTTTTTGACTTACTGTTTCACCTTCAATTACAGATAATTTTTTTGGGGTTTTAGCACAGTCTGATTTAGACGGGTTTATATATTACTAGTGTTGCAGATTATAATTTATATGGACGCAATTTTTTTTTACTACATCGCCATCAGATGCTCACGTAATAAGATTTTCTGTCCACATGGAGTTATGTATCCTTAGCGGCAAATTTGTTGTTGAGGTAGGTAAAGTAGTGGTAAAATAGATTGATGCATAAATATTTAAGCAAGTACCTACCTAGCATAAAATAGAAACGGACTAAAGATTTACACCCATAAAAATTTCGGTGGTCGCAATGGAGACTGGCACAAACTCTCCACTTACAATTAGATCTATTGAAAAGCTATAGTTTACTTGTAGGCGGTTAATATGCATTACGTTTTAATTCGTTGAAAAATTAACGCTTAGTAATGGAGTCTGACGCAAGTTTCGACCATATAAATTAGTAGCTATAGAAACCTTAATAATCCATTACACGCACATACCCTTTAGAGGTTCTCATTGTAATGTGGACATTAATCATTCATAAGAGAAACTGTAGTTTCATGTTGATGTAGATGTACTTCAAAATAGGCAAACAAACCGGCTTATTACATAGTGAAAGACGTTGTTAAACAATTACCATCACATGGTTGACATAGAAACAATATATTGTCACAAACAGTCGCCAATTGCAAGATCGAAACTGCTAAATTGTTTAAATAAATACAAGATTTCGGCAATAAAAACATTGGTTTATAGCTATTTAAATTTGAGTCAAGCTTGTGTTGATGTAATATGTTAGGATTTCATAACCGGGACTGTTCAAAGCATTTGATTAATTGTAATGCTGACTTGTAACATAGGGCTCTACTTTGTAAGCTGGTGGGGAAATTCAGGTGATTGTACGAATAATTTATGTTTGGAGATTTTCTGTTAGAAAGGAGGGTTTTCGCGTTAATTGAGTTCGAGATGACATATGTGTACTTGTACATAAGGACTGCAGTTTTTGTGCATTGCGGTTAATTTTATTTTCCCGATATTGTCGTGAAAGCTTTATTTTCATGTGTACTTTATATCGGGAAATTTTAGTTTCCATGACTGTGGCAGTACCACTTGACTTTTCCTGCCTACTGCCACTTTACCAGACTCCTGTCAAAACTGACATTAATATTATTAATAACTACGGGGATGGCCTTTGATATTAACAAGTTCTATATGAACATTGAAATTTTGTTAAAAAAAGATCATTTCTGGGAGAATGTAATACAAAGCTCGTCAGTAAAATGGCTCTACTTGACTCGGGATGCCCCCAAGGTGGGGTGCTATCACCACTTCTGTGGAACTTTTTGTATACAGGCTCCTCTGTCGCCTTAATGACAGTGGGTACTATACTCTGGGGTATGCGGATGATGTATCCATACTTATAACCAGCAAATTTGAGGCTACTTTATGCAGACTTATGCAATCAGCTCTTACAGTAACTGAAGAATGGTGTAAGGAACACTCTTTGTCCATCAACCCGACAAAAACGGAGCTAGTTCTGTTCACAAGAAAAAGAAAGGTAGAGGGTCTTCGAGCTCCCCTGCTATTCCAAAAACACCTCCAAGTTTCAGAGTCAGTGAAATATCTAGGAATCACACTCGACAAAAAACTGAATTGGAGCAAACTAAGTGTGGTGTCACACTATGCGTTTTTACCGCTCCCGCCAAAACGCTCCTGTTTGACGGGATGATAATATCACACGTTATTAAATGGTACCAGTCACATATATGCGTTTTCGCCGCACCAACCGGATGCAACCGCGTCCTGCTGCCGCTGCGCAGGATGACATGACAGCCCCAATGACATGAAACCACGTGTTGTTGCACGTTGGTTGTCATCCAGGGGGTCAATTTTTGAGATGCGATCGTTTTTTTGCGAATACGCAAAGTTACGTGTACGTAGTTACGAATGTCAAGAAAACAATCAATTTTTGAGTGACAGTTTCTATTATTCGCAACTTTACTTACGATCATCGTAAAGATGCGATTGATAGATTTGACAACACCTGAATTAAAATTGACATTTCGCAAAATTAAATCTAATTTCGTATTTATTCTCATTCCATCTGTTCTATGGTTAAAGAGGTGTATATAATTGTACCTCGTTATTATAATGGACAGTTTAAAAAAGAGAGGTGCAAATGATTCCGAAAAGCAAAAAACTATGCTGGTGGAATATGTGAAAAATAAAGGGTACCGCTCACTAGAGCGAAGCGGCGCGTCGACTGGAGTATAGGTATAATGAAGAAATCGATGCTTTAATAAAAAACGAAATTGCTTCTTTAACAAACCATTACATCTCTATTGTTGCCTTTGTTGTTTTGTGGAGATTATTGTAACGGCTTTCTGGAGTGTTTGGTTCCACATTATTAAAAGGTGTTAACAACCAAGAGCGAAGGGGATATCCCGAATCTCCTGTAAAGAATAAGTATTTCCCCAAAGTGTAAGGAACTACATTTATTAATAAATGTGTCACACACCCAATACTAATCGATGTAATTGCTGCATAAGACCATGGACATTTGATTGATTCCATAAATAGGAAAACTCAATTCCTCAAAACCTTCCCCTTTGAGGAATTGAGTCGTCTATTTCCTATATGGTTCATCACCCCATTTAGAGAATGGATCCACATGGAGTTTTTTCTGATATAGGTACCTATATCTATATGCATCGTTAGTACCTACTTCCCGGATACCTTGCGTTCACATTTAGAATGTTGAGGCTGCTGTCACATATCTAACAACATTTTTGTAACGTTATCCACTCATCTTCCATTCTTTAAACTTACCGACTGCACATTAATAGAGTGGTAACCATTTCGGTTTATATATAAATATTCAGGATGCTCCGGATCCTCAATTTTCGGAGGAAAAATGGGCACATGCGTGCAGTCTATGCACCCTATAGTTCCCGGAAAACCAAATTACGTAAAAAATCTAAAATCTTGAATGGCCAAAACGTTTATCAATTCTTCTATTTTCGATAAAATTTTTAAAATTGACGATCAACTGGTCACTATACTTTATATTCAAAGCAAAACGCATTCGAATATCAAATTACGCCAGCTATCTACCGCTGGCAAAAAAGCGAAGGATATTTTAAGAGCGCGCAAAGAAACGTGCTGTCAAAATTTGAAACAAACTACTATTCGTATTGTTCCGTATACGTTTCCCATTTGCGAGCGCTCAAAAATTGACCCCCTGAGCGTTGCAACCGGGTGTTTTGTTAGGTTTACAATGTTTGATGTCGGTTTATTCATCTAGTGCGTGCATGCAAAAACTGCACTGTGGGAAAAACAATCTAAAGAGTATGTAGACAAAAGCTGTAGGGAGAAATCATGGGTAGAAATTGAATTTTTGGACATTCGGTAATATACAAAAAAATTTTTCTTGTTCATTCGAATTTTTTCATAAAACTTCGCGAACCTATTAGTAGATTCTCGTCCGGAATTAAAAGGATCAATCTAATATTGACAATATATCTGCTTTCGCAATAGCCCCTCCGCCTCAAGCGCATAAACCATCTTTAACAATAATTGAGACATGACACTACTTAGACTGCCAAAATATAGCAAAAACGCATCCCGTTAAACCGGAATAGTGTGACAAGTAGATCTCATCCTGTCAAACCGCATCCGTTTTAGCGGGAGCGGTAAAAACGCATAGTGTGACACCACACATATCCAGCTCAAAGCCGAAAAAGCAAATAGGGCTTTCTGGCAAAGTCGCCGCGCTATTGGCAAACTTTGGGGACCATCCCCGAAGTCTGAAAAATAAGGGGTTGTTGAATAGCAGAGGCATTGAGGGGGGCCACTCCCGAATTCTGGGTGAGGCGATCAAACGACTGCCTATCCTAGAAGGGAGATCGGACTCGCTCACTCCTCAATTCATATTAGGGAAAAACTATCACATCTTCTTTTTAGCAGCGTCAGAAAGTCGAGAAAAATTCACCAATGTTTTGTTAACATTATTTTTTGAAATGTTTGAACTTTAAAGGATCACGATCCCAATGCCGTAGACGGCAAATAAGTAGTATTATAGGGTATAGGCCAGGTGACCTGCACCTGTTTCTGTTTATCTATTAATGTAGTTATTATGTTACTTACCCACTGTAAAACGTAAATCATTTGTATATGACTCGCCTGTAAGTGCGGTTGTATGTGTTCAATTCGTGTGAAGCAGAAACTATTTCGTATGTTAAGGGTGAGTTTTAACTACTTTCTTAATTTAAACTTGAGTTCCTTTCTATTAAAGGTTTTAAGGGTGAAAATATTTAAAAAATGTACTAAATACTAAAATTTACGTGCGTGCGAGTCATAAATAATTCATTTCTAAGAACATGTGCTCTGCTCTTCGGTAGGACATCCTGCATAATTACCAAGCAAAATGAGTGTCGAAGGATGTACTTTCAATTGAACACCAAAAACCTCAAGTTCTCTAATACCGCTTGCTTTTAATCAATTTCTATTGGAATGAAAAACACATTATCATTTGGAAATTAATGGAATCGATTGCACACTCGATTTCTAACGTTATCAAAACAATGCACAATTTGGGTAGAGCTTTAAGCATCTTAAAAGATAAAAAAAGCCATGGAAACGACTTTCCCTTTAGAAAACTAAAAATTTTGTACGTCAGATTTTAAGCTTATACAGTCATTGTGGTAAATGGCGCGTGCATCAGAATGATACGAGGTGATGCTTATATAATGATGATACGTGCTTGAAATGTTAACAAAAAACCAGCGCAGTTATGTTTAGAGACACTTATTTCGTGTGTGGCGAAATTACATCCGTTCGTTTGGTCACAGTACAAGCACTCTGCATATCGATTTATAACAATTCAGTATTACTGGATCGTTTAGAGTGAGCATTTAATAAACTACCATAATGAATTTGTTTTAAATACACATTTTCACATTGTTTATGGGAATAAGAAAGCTGCTACTTTTTAAGTACCCTGTACCAATTTTCTACCGGACCATTTCTTTTCATTTGCCCTGGACTTTTGCGAAATTTTGAAGTTATAAAAATGTCATGGTTCTAAATTATTTTTCAAGCAAACATTGGTCTTGGTTGATGTAAAAGAATAGATTGGTTGAGTGCAGTTCAAAAACCGTACATTTATTTTTACGTAGTTTTTCAGTAACTTCAGAGGCAACTAAATAGCGAAAGTCCAACTCAGGTTCAGAAGGGGCGCCTATAATTGCACTTACTGACCAAGGGATTACCAAATTTTAGCCCTTTAAGACAAACTTATTCTGACGTATTTTAACGATGAGAATAATTCCAATTGGCACATTGGCATACACGTTTAGGATATAGAAGCGACCAGATTATTCGACTTTTGGGAAAAATTGGTGTGAGATATGTTAGGCGACCATTTCGTCCACATAAAAATTTGGATTCGTGTTTTTGGGGTTTCGCAGTTATCCGTTACAGTCCAAGTAAAATTATAAGATCAAACGAACTTACCTTAAATGATCTTCGATCTTGATTATATGAAAGCCCCGTTGAAGAAAATGAAATTGTCTTACTTCCGCTGCACTTTAGAAAAACCACACTTTTAAAGTGAAACAGTTCAAGTGTGACTAGAGTGCTTATTCTGGAATGCTTCCGAGTTGTAGAGCCGAAAAATTCCCTACTACCAGGGAAAGGTGTCTTTGATAGGAATAAAACATAGGATACCATTACTGAGATACCCAGTAAAGGGCTACAATAAGTCCTTCTGTTAATAATTTTTTGAAGAGTCCTCAGCAATACGGTAAAGGGAGGGAAAGCATTGAAGGAGAAACACTCCAATTTGGAGTAGAAGTATTTACCGTGAAAGTTTTCGGATTTTTGCTCTAGACACGAATTTCTTGCATTTTTTTGCCAATCGATTATCTAGCAAATCGATATCTGGAACACAAAATTTTTCTGCTGATATTTACATTTTTTATTTGGTAAACAGACACATAAACATTTATTAATTGTCTTAACATTACAGATATGAGTACGATCTTCTACATCGAATTCGAAACTGCTTATCGGTCGTCAATCAGGAAAACATCATTCGAAAGTCACAAGGTCCACAATTGACATCTTTGGGTGAGTTATAATTGTCTTTTTGCGTTCGTTGACTTGATTTCGTTAGTGACCCTTCGCAGTTTTTTAAATATTGAGAACTAATCTGCTAAAGCCAATCATTTAACATGCATCAAAGCAAAACTGGTCACAAGAAAATACATATTTTTTTCATATTACCAATATCTCAGACACATAGGTCAACATGTTCTGAAACGACATGTGTCTTCAAAGGATTTCAAATGTTCATTCAGAGGACTAATCGAAAAAGTACGAATCGTTTTGGATTCTACGCACCAAAATTAATAAGAAAAAGTGTTTTCCCGAGAAATTTTGGTGTAGTCGATTTTTGGCAAAAAAGAAAGGTTGTACACTGCCTTTTTTTGAGGCACAAAAAAAAATTGTCTCAGATCGACCGGGAAAAAAAATTTCTTATAGAATGAGGCCTGTAGAATCCACAATTTCAAACAGTTCCAAGATTGGGCTACTAGTTCAAAAGTTACGTCTATAACTTTTGATTGAGAAGTCTAATCGAAAAAGTACGAATTGTTTCGGATTCTACGCACCAAAATTAATAGGAAAAAGTGTTTTCCCGAGAAATTTTGGTGTAGTCGATTTTTGGCAAAAAAGGAAGGTTGTACACTGCCTTTTTTTGAGGCTCGAAAAAAAAATTGTCTCAGATCGACCGGGAAAAAACATTTTCTTATAGAATATGGCCTGTAGATGCCATAATTTCAAACAGTTCCTAGTTCAAAAGTTACAGCCCTTTGAATAAGAAAAAGTGTTTTCCCGAGAAACTTTAGAGTAGTCGATTTTTGATAAAAAACGAAGGTTATACACTTGCTTCTTTTGGGTCGGAAACAAAATTGTCTGAACTGTTTGAAATTATGGATTCTACAGGCCAAATTCAACTGATTTGATCTAATTTATTTCGTTAATATCTCAGCTCTTTTGGGATACATACTTACCCATCAAAAGATCTTTTTTAATTCAACTTCACTTTTTAGGCGGTGTCAAGCAGTACCTACCTCCATCACTAGCTATCTAAAACGACGACACTTTTCCGATGCGAAGACCGACGGAACTAGTCACCTCTGCAGTTGTCAACAAAGACCAACATTCTTAGGTAGGACAATGAAATCCTGTCTACACGTTTACTGGATAATCTTATTGTTGTAGGGATTGAGTACTATTCACCATCACCACTTCGAATTCGGCGCTGTCATCATCATCATTCCGGTCCATCCGTAATCCAGATTTACTCTAAGGTAGCTACTAGTCATATACGTATTAAGTTATTTATTTTTTAAGTTATCACTGTTACAAGATCTTTGTAATACAAAAAGGAAACTTATTTCCTTTGTTCATCTCTAGAATAATATTGTACTGCCCTGACTGCACTTTGCTGGCAGCTGGCTATTTTGTTAATTAACAAGGATTAAAAATTCAGAATAAAAAAGTTTAAAATTTTATTGTTTTTTTAAAACATTCCTTTTTACATCTTTTTTGAATTCAAAAAACTTTTTTGAATAACTTTTTTAATCACTCCTAACTTTTTTGAATCACTCCTAACTTTTTTTTGAATCACTCCTAAACTTTTTTGAATCACTCCTAACTTTTTTGAATCACTCCTAACTTTTTTGAATCACTCCTAACTTTTTTTTGAATCACTCTTAACTTTTTTGAATCACTCCTAAACTTTTTTGAATCACTCCTAACTTTTTTGAATCACTGCTAACTTTTTTGAATCACTCCTAACTTTTTTTGAATCACTCCTAAACTTTTTTGAATCACTCCTAACTTTTTTGAATCACTCTTAACTTTTTTGAATCACTCCTAACTTTTTTGAATCACTCCTAATTTTTTTGAATCACCCCTAAACTTTTTTGAATCACTCCTAAACTTTTTTGAATCACTCCTAACTTTTTTGAATCACTCCTAACTTTTTTGAATCACTCTTAACTTTTTTGAATCACTCTAACTTTTTTGAATCACTCTAACTTTTTTGAATCACTCTAAACTTTTTTGAATCACCTAACTTTTTTGAATCACTCCTAACTTTTTTGAATCACTCCTAACTTTTTTGAATCACTCCTAACTTTTTTGAATCACTCCTCCTAACTTTTTTGAATCACTCCTAAACTTTTTAATCACTCCTAACTTTTTTGAATCACTCCTAACTTTTTTGAATCACTCCTAACTTTTTTGAATCACTCCTAACTTTTTTGAATCACTCCTAAACTTTTTTGAATCACTCCTAACTTTTTTGAATCACTCCTAAACTTTTTAATCACTCCTAACTTTTTTGAATCACTCCTAACTTTTTTGAATCACTCCTAAACTTTTTTGAATCACTCCTAAACTTTTTTGAATCACTCTATACTCGGTACTCGATACTTGTTATTCATCCTAACTTTATAGGCGTGCCTTTGCACTTTACCAAAAAATGACTACTTCAAAAATTACCGCGTAATATTTATTTACAAAAAGTCAATAAAATGGCACATTACCTGCGAGGAAATACCTATTGAAGTACGAGGCCCCTTTGGGGATTTAAACGCACACTAGTTCCTTGGTATATATTATGTACTATTGTGAAGTTTGTTTAGGAAGGGAGGAAATAAAAGAAAGCAATGTTCATCCCTTTTCAGGAAGTACTACCCTTGTAATGTAGTAGATACAAAGTTGTCTACTTTAACTTATATATAGGTAGACACCAACGCCTTCGCCAACGCCCTATTACAATCCATTTGTAGTAATTGTACTACGGTAGTCCGAGGAACGATCTCAAACGAAGTGGAACAGAAGGTTATCTTTTTAACTTCCGGTAATCTTCCTATAAGAGAATACAGATGAGAATACAGATAAAAACCAAAAAAGAATGTATCATCTAGGACATCTAGGTTACTCACCCTGACGAAGAGGCATTTGTCACACATGTGAATACTTTCTTCATAAAACATTGCTGCCAATGAAAGTAAGCTGTGACAAATCGACCGTTTTACTTCATGCCCTGAGGCATTCCCTATGTCTAGGGTTGCCATCTCAAAACTTTGCCAACTAGGACAGGAAGCGTGAAAACCCCGGATTTAGGGATTATAAACCCGGACATATCAACTGAATTTTATAAAAATATTGTCTAAGAAATAGTCTTTGAAATTCTACTTTATTTTGATCACTAACTAGCGAGCTGACTAGACTGTTTCAATATTCAATAATAATATAAAGGAACAAGGGATTAAAACGAGTTTTTGTTCCTGAGAGAATGGTTTAAATTTAATATTTTTTTAAATATTTTTAAGGGAACAAAAACTAATTCAGTGTTGATTATACTATTTTTTCCAATACCGATCGATTTAAATCCATTTTTCTTTTTTTTTACAAGAAAACAAAAATGAGGGATTAAAATTTTTTTAATCTCTAGGGATTAAAATTACCTGTTAATGTACAAAAATTAGGGATTAAATTCAATAAAACAATGTAGGTATTGGAAAAATTCCTTTCTTTGGTCCACTGTTATGCCACTAGTGAAAATATTCTTTCAACGTTGGCATTATGAGCAGGAATGCAAAAAAAGCACCTACCAGGCAATTTTCAATAACTCCAAGTTTAATGACGACAATTATGAATAATTTGATTGCGTAAGTACATATAGTGCACGTAGTAATCTTTTCTGTAGATTGGAAGAGCTTCCTGGTCATTCCATGGCCTACCCCTCTAACTCCATACAGTTTACAGTCGAAGTTAATTACCTATAAAAAAAATTATCAGAAAAAATGGGGGTGGAGGTATTTGACGCACCCGTATACTCCAACCCAAGCGCTGTTGGCCAATTCCAATTGAAATAAGAAACCCCATACGAAAATGTGAAAATTTGGTACATCTGGGACGATCGATCGATTGATTTAATTGGAAAACCTACCACGCAGTAACTTTTCTAACGACTGGATAGTGGGGCATCTCTGACAGCATGGCGACTGAAAATCGTTGACAATCGCAGATTGAAAATCATTTAATAAATATATAGAATGGCCTACTGAAAGCTAACGCGCAGGCTATTTTCTTACAAGTGAATATATAGTACATGTACTCCATATTGAATTAGCAAAAAGCTAGCTAATTGTCAGCCATAAGTTATGATAAATACAGCGTATTCCTTATATATAACTTTCTTTTAAATGCAGTAGGCATCTAAATTAATAAAGTATGGAAACTTTAGAAGGTGCAGTTCATTCACACTTAAATGAATCACTCAGAAGATGCGTAAAAAGGCTTATCACATAAAGGTTTATCACATGGAGTCTGCTGCACACGAATTGATCACATACAACCGCACTTACAGGAGATTCTATTGCAAATGATTTAAGTTTGAGAATAATATATTGTAACATTATAGATAACCGGTAACAGATGCCGGTGACTTGATCATATTTATAGTTTTTATACTTATACAGGGTGGTTAATTTAAGGTGCGCAGAATTCGGATTTCGGAGTCCTTTAAAAAAAAGTGACAAAATCAGCTCCAATAAACCAGTCGAGTTATCGTTTTCGTTTCCATAAAGGAAAGTATTGTAATTGTGATACATTTTCGATATGCCAATATTGCGTTTTCTGGACGTTTTGAAATACACAGACACGAATCGCAAACGTCCTATTTTGGTTTGGATCCGTAACCGTCTTCATGGTTGTTGAGCGTGTCAAATGTTTAAATGAGCCATAACGGCTCGGAAATTTTTTTTAGAGTTTTTTCGAACGAATTGGCTGATGTGGCATTGAAAACTACAAAAAAGTTCATTACAGTTTTTTTTGGAATTGGAAATTGAAATTTTTAGTTTATTTTCTTAAATTTGCATTTTTCTGGAAAAGTAAGCACAAAAAAATGTTTCTTGATGAGCTCTTTTGCGTTAGGTCCAATATAAAATAAAGTAGCCAGACTGGCAGAGGACTTTTTTTAAATGTACTCTGCCTGTTATTATAAGTAGTCGGTCAGGTCAAGTCAGGAGTTTACCTGGAGCCTACGTTTTTGGATAGGGTTTTTCAGCATTTCGTCCAAAGAAGAAATTTGGTCTCGAGGATGTAGAGTTTTGCACGCGATTACCTCACCAAGGGTCGTTCGGATGTAAAATACGCTGTGCCTTGGGACTGCGTTTGAAATCTTACATGAAGTCGATTTTCACCTCGTACAAATAATAACGGAAAATCAGAGAGGGCATACCAAAACTCTTGATAACGGCCCCGCCGTTAAGAAAGATAATTCAATAAGTTTGGATCCCATTTCAATTCAAAAGTACGTCCCTAGGGCGCCGAAATTGCCAGAACAATAGTTTTGTACTGAATATAACCTGAATATACACCGAAAATTACTTAGACGGCCTTTATGAAATCATTCTGGAACCGCAGAGTTCCAACTTAAGTAAATTATAACCCCGTTACATTTTATTTGGATAGATTAACATGCAAATAACTTACTTTTCGGCGAAACGTTCGCGATAAAGAACCAAAATTTTTTAATTTGCATATTGACTTTTTGAACTGATAGAGGTGAAATGTAATTAGGCGATTTTTCGTGAACGGAAAGGCCAAAGAGAGTACAACAAAGTGAGTCTGGTCGGTGTTTAATGAATTTCTTTTAACTTAATTAGAAAGGTCGTGTATAAGAAAAACGGTTAAAGATAACAAGTTAAACTTCGTGCGGATAAGAGAATTTTCTTAACTTGTATCGTGCTAAAGCAATGCCATTCTCTTAGATAAAGTTACACCATAAAAAGTTAATTAAGAAGTGCGACACACAATATTGGCGTTATATTTAAAGTGAATTTGTGCATAACAATTTCTTTTATGCCAACCCCCATTTTCTACACAGCAAAAGTTCATTAATTACGCTTTTAATGGAAACGTGTCGTATGACATCATTTAAAATGCTATATCCAAATTTAATTAACTGACGTGTTTAGCATATGTTGTGTGTAAACTCTTAACTAAATTTAATGTAGTAAAACAGTTTTCCCGATAATAGGGAACGTATAACAATGTTCGAAGCGTGAGAATTAAAATATGTAACTTTGTGTTGGTAATAACTTGATAATATGGGTAGGTGTACGTAATAAAATTTAAACTTTTTACCCCGAGAAGTTTCTGCCGGAATAATAATTTCAGTGGCTCTGTTTAGAGTTTGGGTGAAAAAGTCATTTATAAACATACAGTAACAATAAACGTATCAAAATACGATTTTACAGTTCCACTGAGTTCTTTCTAATGCCTTTTGTGAAGCTTCAATTAGTTTGCCTCTCTTTCACAGTATGACACGAGATTTAAATTACATAAGGGGAAAATAGTATGGTCTATGACAAACTGTTTTGTTTGTAGTAAAAACTGTCTTTTAATTTGTGTAAATTAATCAAATGGAACAAAGGTAAAAACCAATATCCAAATAAAGAATATTGCTTTGCCCTAGTGTGGTTACATTTTTATCTCTTGCTATAACTTTACATAGGGTGAATTGTTTTCGGAAACTTTGAATGTTTTATTTACACAATATACGTTATTATTATTATTATAAATAAGGCAATCGAAGTAATAGATAAGCAATCGCAAAAGAATCCGGAAGAGCAATTTTGCATTTTTTAAAATTCGATTTAAACATCTGTCAAATTTCCAACAATTTTTTTAGAAATAAATTTTAACACAAATATTATTTACTGGAACGGATCGTTACAAATAAAGGGTGGTTCGGTAATTCTGACACGAGTAAGGGTGTAAATTTGTATTGGTATTTTGCGGAGGGTTGAACATTTTCTCTGGTTCGTGTTGTAATTTTTCCTGGTAATCTCTTCGTTTTGTTATGTTTAAATACCTTTGGAACTTACCTTTTTGGTACTTTTACTTTCAGCTACCTCAAGATGATATAAAATTAGGAAATAACTCAATTCGTTCCGCTTTCAAAAATTTGGAAAAATACTGATTGATAATGCTATACTCCAAATGTTTTGGAGAGTTTATGTAATCCTCTTTGCAACAAATATCTCCTTGTAGAACAACAATAATTCCAAAAGTGATTTAAAAATTGAAATGCATTTAACATTGATTTTGGGAAATTTCGTATAGACACTAAAAATTATTAATTAAAATACCCCTACATCTGAATAACCCTATCTTAAAAATGTAATGATTATGTCCATGTAAAAATGTAATTTTAATAGTTAAAAGGACGACACACGAGTACAAACGCGTTAAAAATGACTCATTTGCATGCAGAACGTAAAGAAAAATAATCCGTACCTTTGTTCCAAATGCAGCCGAAGCCAGTCGCTGACTTAAGCAAAGTTCTCCCGTTTTGCTCTCTGCTGGACTTTACGTAGTGGTTTCGGACAGTGGGCGATCTATACTGCTTTCTCTCGATTGTGGATGGATGTCTTCTTTGTAGAAATTCTTCAAAATTTAATGCTAGCCGGTGAAAAATAACCGCGGGCTGGTTAAAACAAGCGCAGGCTGGGTTAACGAAAAAACGCTGGCTGGTGGAAACAAAACGCGAGCTTCTGTCGTAGATCCTGAAATGGAATGCTGTATTTTGGGGCTGATGTAATTCTTCTTACACAACTTTGTTACTTCTCGCCGAAAGGAAAATTTTTCAGGATACTTCTTTACGTGGCCGCGGTTACAGAGCGAATGCTATTCTAATGTTTCCCCGCGCAACCATTACTTTTCAAAACTGCCGATTATGCGCAACTCAAACTTGTTTATTATTCACATACTTGCACTGCAATCTAGTTTTACATTTTAAGTTAGACGAAAAAATTCAAAATTTTTTCCAATTAAACACTTATGCAAACAATACAATCCTTGAAGCAAACATAAAAACCTTTTCTTTGAAAATTCTAATATCTGAAGTGAATGTGGTCGAAGGACACCAAGGTTTCAAAATTACCAGTACCTACATGATTTGCCAATTGCACGATTACAAAATTTCGGTTTTGAGTGTTTTAAGGCTTCTAGAAATTGTGAAATACCTGTAAAGGAAGATTATAAATATTTTCTATTGTCAACATTTCAAAGATATTCCGAACGAAAATTTTGAGTAAAATTGTGGAAGTCTATTTTCAAGATGTTTAAATTCACGCGATTACTGTATAGGGCACCATACCGTTTATGACCATTTTACATTGAGATTTTGAAAATCGTTTACAGGTTGGCAGGTTAGTAAATACATGGTTCCTGCCAAAGCCAGTCGTTAGGGCTCAATGAAGAAACCAAATTTCCTAAATTTAAATACAAAAATTGAAAAGGAGGGGGTTTCAAGCCCTTAAACCAAGGGAGTTAATCCAGAAAAAGGAGGTTCTTATATTAAGATTAAAAATTTTGTTCAGGAAATCAAGTCTGAAACTTTTGTTCCTGTAGTAAATTGGTTATTATCTGAATATGGGTTTCTTATTAACTATAATTTTTTATTTTACCGTCCTGTTAGTGTTAGAGGTCTCTTTTACCTAGTTCTTTGTCTTGTTGCTAGAGTTCCTCTTCAGTGTACGTTCTGTTTTCGCCTTGGTTACATGCAAATGATTTCGCTTGGTACGCCATTACTTTTCTGACTTAAGAGATTAGTGCTTTGACTTCACTATAATTATCTTTGGAGTGGTTTCTCTTTCTTTTTGATGTCTCTGTGGTGGCTCCATTGAATCGTTTGTACGGATTTATATTTGCATATGAACAATACGAGGGCTTTACCTTCGCTCAAGTTTTACCTTTACTCAAAGTTTTTGAGCTTTCTTTTGTTTCCCATCGTACTTTCGTTTCGATTACCTTAGATATAAAAAATAAATATAAAATATAAAATAAAATAATTGTTAAATACCATCAATAGGAAGCGAACGGTGTTTGTACACTAAGGGGTTGTTCCCCTTGCTTGAGGATAATTGTGTAAGGTTATCTCATAGACTTTTTGCTCAGCTATATTAAAGCCCCACCCTTGCCCTAAGACACCTTTGTTGTAAGATTCGTTTATTGTCCCTTAGAAGCCTATGATTTTCTTGCCACGACAGCTTGTGAAAGATTATCCAATGCCTTTTGTGCTAGTTGAGTTAGACCGAGGCTCACAGAAATGAATACATGGATAGACTATTTAATTATAAATAAATTGGACGTATTACCCCAAAAGGATCTTCAACGACAATTAAGTTTACAATTTTCTATCGACTACAAGGCTGAAAAACAACAATCTGAATAAATTTAGTTAAACAACAGAAAATCCTACATCCGTGTATCCGTATATTCAGATTATACAAAGCACGCGTGAATTTTAGCTGAAAATTTGATTACTTCCCGCAATATATAGAACTGCTGAATTTGGATTGATTAAAAGAAAATAAAACTTATTTTAAATAGCCTGAAATTTTCGAATGAATGAACTTCGCCGCGCGGCTTTAAATCCTCGCAATCATGTTTAAACGGCTAAGGATTCTCTTTCCAAAAGCAAATTTAAAATTTTTTATTCATCCGTATAAGGATCGGGGAAATATTTTCTTCTAACGTGTCTGTCCAACAAATAGTGGAACTAGTGAGACCCTATCTAAATTGGAAGGGAGTTCAAATTCGAAAACGCGAACTTTAAAGACCTTTGGAATCTAATTGTTATGCAAGAGGTATTTTACTTAATCAATAAAGCTACATCCCTTTCATTTACTTTTAAAATGTAACGAAATTAAATTTCTATTTTTACGATCAAGTATAATGTCATCTAAGCTGAAAAGACGGAAGGGATTTCTTGGATTATTCATTTAGTTTTTCACTAATATATTTTTTTAGGGAAATTCGTTTTAGTTTTATGGAGTAATTGATATTTAGATTTATGCCTGAAGCTCAATTTTTTGTATTGCTCAAGTGGATTATGGATTACGATAGGAGGGGCGACACGCGCCTCAAATTCGGGCTCTTTGTCAAGCCATCCCACACGTGATATGAACGTAAGTATTATAACGGGTAGTTGAGTTGGTGCTCCAATTTTTCAAACCCACCGCATAAACGGTCTCAGGGTAAAACACAAAATGAGAGCTTGAGAATCTTCTACAGCGGTAGTTTGTTCTGGGTAAAATGATATTCGGAATCTTCGTTGCAGTTACCAAGGTTGAGCGCCACTCAATTTCTAGCTTGCATCTCCCCGTGTGAAGTTGGGAAGATACAAGGGGATCAGAAAAGTACAAGCCAATTTAAGTACCACGATAAATGCTGGTGTATTGTCAAATAAATATTCAATTAAAAATAAACGCCCTCAATGGGATATCGTACACAAATATTCAAAATACTCCAAAATTATGTTACCCCAAAATCTTAGTAACTTGTCTTTACAATTGAAATCTCCCAGTTCGATTAACCCCCAATCAAAAATAATCGATTGAATTGACTACTGAATTTTAACATATAAGTCTCCACAAATAAACTGATGTTCCGGACATAAATGCGTACATATGGCCAAATACAAGTAAAACATAAGAAAGGCAACGCTTACCTCCATTTAAAAGGAGATCTCATCCAGAGAAGTGAACTCAGTTCCCTCACTTCCATAAAATCTGCAAACAAAAGAAAACTCAAGCCGCAGAGCTCAGAATGCAAAGAAGTGAATAATGCCTGAAGGCCTTCGCCTTACTGTCGCTATTTCAGATCGACTTGCAGTCCGCTAGTGATGGCGTGGGACTTAATTTCAGTTGGAATCGTACTCCTCTCACCTCCCCAAATTCGCTTAGTATCGTAAACTCCAAAATTTAACGCTGGTCGGTGAAAATAACCGCGGACCTGTGAAAAGAACAATCGTAAGATTTAAAAAAAAACAACGCTAGCTTATTTCATTATTTTCATTTCGTCTTCTAACGCAAATTTATTAATGCTTAGTTATTTCTCGGCGAAAACACACTTTTTTACTGCACTACACTCTTACGTCTTTTAGGACCATCTGCCCTTAAATCACAAATTCAAGTCACTAAATGTTAAGTATAAAATTGCAAAGTTCAGACGTTTACGTTTACGCGACTGCGGTTACGGAGCGAATGCCTTCTTTACTTTCCCTACTTCGTGAGTCATAATTGTCGCGATATAATTTCAATTCATGTGCTTACCTCATGCTAAATTAATCTTATGTATTTTAATACATACATATATACGGTCAACGAAATTCAACCTTGAAGTTACACTGTCAATTTCAAATTCTACCCTACTGTAGAAGGTAAAGAGAAATTAAATCGTTTATAATACGCTAGGCCATTACAACAACTCCTATATTTCTTTATCTAGCTAAGTATTTCATATTCACCCAAAAGTGGTCGTAATGTTCTTACAACCTACTAGAATGCTGTGCTTTTCAGTAACAACAAATAGTATTCCCTTCAATGCGCTATTTCGTTTTCGGTCCACCATTGTAGGATTGTATTTTTACGTTCCAGAAGGTGAGGCATCGTTGAAAATTCCAAGCGAGAAATTATCTTAGCGTATGAGGTTCGACATATGATGTAAATTTGTCATCCACCAAAAGATCTCACTTTCTAATATTTTTTTGTTTTTATAAAACCTAGCTCCAGTTTACTTGTTGACAAAAAACCTTAGGGGTGGAACATGTTTAAAATTTCTTCTACATTTTTCGGAATTTTCCATATAAAAGGTAATTAAAAGTATTTGAAAGTAGTCAGATAAACTTCTGACTCGACTTTCCTATAGGAGTAGTACATTTAGAAAATGTGCCCTCTCTTGAACCCGACCCAAAAAGTGTATAAGAGTTTTTTATAGAACTTATCAAGGCACATCCTTTTTGTATTTAACATGTATCAATGTGGTGGTTTAAAAAAAAAGTCTTTAGCAAAAAGATTCAGCGAGTTATGATGAAAATAAGGTCGATGCCCTCGATCCCTGTTTTTTCATCGGCAAAGTAAAAATAACAACCCTCTAATACCACTCAATTAAAATTAGTCGTTACCCTTTTTCAGCTTTCCTTATTTGTGTATTATTAAACAATCTAGAAGTCTTAGCGGTTTAGAAACTTAATTTTGGAATAATTGGAGCTAAAAGTAAAAAACGAATTCTGCAATTTTTTGAAAAATGTTCACAATACTTCCAAAAACTAGAGACACGTAAAAATATTACAATACCAAATGGCAAATTATAGCTATTTTAATTCCAAACATTTTGCTCCCCGGAAATTTTAGGCAAAATTTAAGTGAAATATGGACGGTTAAAACGTGTGTTTATATGCGAGCACTACCTTGTTTGAGCTCTTTAAGCTCACCCCCTTTTAAAACTAAGAGTTTTAAAGCCATCTAATGTAAATAGCATTATAGCTCTTGCAAAAACCTAACAAATGGTTTTAATGAACCTTCTATCATAAACAATAAAGGAGTTATTATAACCAGAAAGTCCAAATGACGAAAATTTAATCAATTAGTCCCTTGACCATTGTCTACTTATTCTGAAAACAGAATTCCAAATAGTTATCATGTACACAGACGGACGAACCGACGGATGGCCAGACAGTCCACAATCATGAACGAGCTGGGTCGATTGTTAATATTGTTCCAAAGCATCTAACAACCGTTATTCAACTCATCTGAGCCAAGCTTTACTCAACTATTAGTTTCCTAGGGTTTGGTAAAAAATAAAGAACACCCCTCGGAATAATATAGATTTTGAAGTGAAGGGTAAGTTAAGCTAGATTCTGTACTATTTTATGTTTCGTTTCCTGGACTATTATATTAGATACATATATTTCATCCACCATTTCATATCATGCAATTTTAAATAATACAAGTCAAAGAGAGAGTCGTGTTCCAATTTTTAAGGTATTTTTATACTATTTATTTAAGGCTCCTCACTAACGTTAAACTTAACGTACAGGTTATCTGTAGAAAACGTTATTTTGCTCATAAAAAATAACGCAAATTAAGGTTTTTTGGTAGATAACCTTCACGTTAAATTTGAGGTTTCTGATACATCGCAGGGCCTACCTATTCAATTTAAATTTTGGGTCGCCATCAAGGATGCGTTCAGGTTTTATGTAGAATGGCCATATCAATTTTGGGGTTGTGGATGTGCATTGTACAAGGTCTGCAATAGATACTTATATACCGTACATAGTATTTGCTAATTTAAATTGAAACTCTTGATTGATGAATTGACAATAAATTTGCAAATTAAATGGGTGTTCTATTTGTAGAAAAATATGAAAATATACCAAATTCATAATAATAGTATACAAAAAAGTGTAAAGAAAACATAACGAGTTTTCAATTCGCAGTACAGGAATACAATTTGCATAATTCCCGGATAACAGCTATAAGACGCCCAACTCGTCGGTTGTTAACTTTCTGAAAATGGCAGTTATCTTAACGAATAAAGTGGAATCCTCTCTCTTGCAAATGTGGGTTAAGCACGAATGCCGCGACACTGAGTGAATTAGAATTATATTCGTTTTATTAAAATTATTAAGACAGTAAAGGACGAACGTGTATGAAAATGTAAGATTAATTATTCGAAAGTATCATTTTGGGGTTATCTCTGGGGGAGGCAACCTTATTCGGGGTTTCCAGTTATATTTAAGGACAGGATTTGTTGTATGTTTAATTATTTGTTGCACATCAGTGAGGGACGATTTTGAAAAATAGCGCAAAGTAACACTGGATTTAATGCAGAGTGCCTGCAACTGACACGTGCAATCCATATTGCATTAAATTTTATTTACAGCAGATCTGTTAAGCTATTAAGGATATTGACGTGAAAACTGTTTGAGTAACTGAAGTATGTATCCACACAATTTCGAATACACAGGACGAGCTGTAAATGACTTTCGCAACATACGAGCCGTATACCTGTAGGGCACTATCAATACACCTCTTTGCGCTAGAATCTCCGGCGATGCCGTAAAATACACCAATAACGCCTCTAAAAGTACATTAGCCGTGAGATATATATCAAATACTGTTGTCTTTCTTGTCAACGTTATGGATTTTGCGATTGGAGTGTTATAGATATTAAATTTTAAGAACTAAAAAAAAGGACGAAATGCTGCTATAAAGGCTAAAGCGGCAGTAAAACTTAACGCCATATCGTAGTCGTTATCTTGGCATAATATAATATTACTTACAGTTTTTAGTATCTTGTCAATGAGTGCAATAAATTTTTGATATTAAGATTAGGATTACAATTACCTACCGTGAACGGCAATAAATAATGTAATACGATTTAGATTGTGTAATGAAGTTAAGACAATAAATATTTATGGTCTTTCTTTGTTAGAAAGAAGTAGTAACCGAGACTACTGAAGTTACCGACTGCAGTATGACTGTCCACATGTACGGTTCAAAATTTCTTGTGAAATGCATTTCTTATTTTCTTAAAAATAATAATTGCAAATAGTTATTTCGGCACAAGGGTACTTTTCGAAAAGAATTAAACAAACAGAACCTTTCAGTCTGTGGTCAGAATATGGGATGGTAAAGGCTTATGGTTGGAATTACCACACCTTAAAAATTTCTGAAATTAACTACATTTATTAAGTTTGGATGATACCACTGCAAGGAATCCAATGTATTCTTCAAGGATCAAACTTTAAAAAACGTGGATGGTCCGGAATTTTTAAAGCTCTTTAGTGAGAGTCTCGAAAAGAATAGTGTCATTTCTAAGGATTGGACAGTCTACAAAGAAATTCTGTTAAATCCCTACACGTTATATTAGAGAAATACTCGTATTTCAGCAATTGAAAAATTACTGAACAATTTGGAGAATGTTTAGAGAACCTCTTAAATCCAATGAAGAAAGTCTAAATATCTCCTAGAGAATATTCAAACAAGTGGTTAAAGTGCAGAGAAAGTGTATAGCAAAATTATTGCTAGAACTAATTAACTAATAGAATTAATTCGACATTGCTTCTCAGTATTGTTTAGTGTGAGGAAAGGTCTCATGCACCAAGGCTATGACTGCTAGAAATTGATTTCTTTCCTTGAGACCTTTCATTAAAGTGAAAGTTTGGAGGTTAGAACGTGAGTTCCCCCTCCACATTTCCAAAAGTTTTACGTGGTACCACTAAATGAGATGAATTGGTTGTTGCATGCAAAAGTTAGGCACGCTTTACTTTCAAAAACAGCATCTCATGAAATAATTCATGCCCCCCCCTTAAGTTAACGAAATGTGATGTTGTCTGGCACACCTTCAATGTATAGGCTATTGCAAAAATTCCAGGACTCTAGGACCATTCCCCATAAAGTAGTTCAAAGCCGTAGTAGTGGGTCCGGATGGACAGACACCGACGGACGGACAAAACGCCAACAATAATTTGTACGTAGTCCCCCTCCCTCATCCCATAACTTGCGACAACCAATTGATCGCAGTTACGCATGTCTTTAGTGGCACCAAGCAAAACTTCTCAAAATAGGGGGCGAACACCCGTTCTCCCTTCATGGTACTCTAATGAATCGCCCATCGAAATGAATTGGTTTGTACGATATTATAATGAAGGGTCTCAACCAAAAGAACTATTCTCTATCAACTACCGCCCTTCTTTTTGACCCCTTATCAAAATACGAGTTTGGAAGGGACAGGTTGTATCCTTCATGGTACTCTAATGAAAGGTTTCAATGAAAGGAATTAATTTCTACAAACCATAATCCTTCTTCTCAACCCCTTACCGGGATCGGTTATAATTCCCTATATCTCAAGAGCGGATTGTCACAAAAAAAGATATTAGGAAGTCGAGAAGTCGAAAATGTTTTAGGAAAGTACCTGCAAAAGACAAACAATATTTATATATTTATATATAGCTTAGATTAGCGGCATTTAAATGTGTGTTCCCGCTTCATCTAGCAAAAAGTAAATATCAATAAATATAGCAAATAATAACCTTATAACCCAACTAATTTATACTTGTTTTTAGTTGTAAATATATCAGGACTAGAAGAAATGAATCTTCAAATGTAATAGCTTTAAGAGCTTTTAAGGACATTTAAGTATCTTCGGGACTACTAATTTCAAATGTCCCTTGTCCCTAAGTTTCTAAAGGACTTAATTACTAATTCTAGTAGCCTTTAAGAGGCTTTATTGCCATGATGAGTTTTTAGGACGTTCGAAATTGTTTGGATTTGTGTTTAAGATCTTTAAAATCCGCTAGGGTCCTCAATATATTGAAATGCAATATACGGATTTGGTACTGAAACTCTCTCTGAGACATTTCGTTACCAATATCTATTTGCAAAACGGTACAAACGACCGGCTATTACCTGTAGTTCAGTAAAATACTGAGAGAACTTCAAAGTGACCAAAGGAAAGCTGGAAATCGTTCTAAAACCTTAAGATAGTAATCTGAGTTTGTACCCCTCCAGAAGTTGGGACATTTTGGTACCTGAAAAACGTCGAAATTTTATGACTTTCTTCAGTTTTTCACTTATAACTTCTTAACAACGCATCCTAACCAAACCAGAGACAAATTAATTAGCTGACATCAGAGGACTCCACAGTTCATCAAGCTGTTGAAAAATTGGACACTCTCATCGTCAGGGAATTTATAACAAGAGCTAATGAATAACGTATTGTGCAATTGTGAGAGGTTATACAGGCCTGCTCATACTTCTTACTGCAATGCCTCCCTCCTTATGCAACAACATCTACCTGCTGAAGCCAGGAAAGGGCTCCTCGTCCATCACTTTATTCTTTCCAGGGCTGCTGAAACACTCCATCACCATTAAGAAGCACTTTCTCTTCCTCCATGCCATCAGTAGATGCGACATCACATCGGCATTTTTTCGGCAGGGAAAGATGAAGCCCTGGAGAGCAACTCGCCATTGCGGGATATTGCCCAACCTCCTGATGCAGTAGTTAAATGTTCGATAATCTTCCTGATTTGTAAGGGCCAGGCGTGCACCCTGTTGAGAAAGAAGCTTACACCACCTCTCATCCATTGGAAGAAAAAGAGGAGAATAACAAATTGATGGAGGAAATGGAAAATGACCCAGAAGATGATGGGGTAGAGCAGGATGAGGGTCCAACCACATCAAGGAGACCGAGAAAATTTTAACATTTATTAGGATAATTTTAATGTTGGGAGGGTAAATCGACTCTTTAATTTGTCTTTTGGTAAGGTTTTCGTTAGGATGCGTTGAAAAACTCAAGAAAGTCCGGTAATTTCGTAGTTTTTGGGGCACCAAAGGTAATGCGTAATCCCTCGAGGGGTACAAACTCAGATTAGTCCTTTTCAAGACTATGTGTTAAGGGTTTAGAACAATTTCCCTAGGTAATTTTGAGGTATCCCTATTTTAGGGTCAATTGTACTGTACTACTTGTAAAACTTTACACAATAAAAAAATGTATGGCAACCAGATTGTTGGTACGCACATTTCTAAAAATATTATACAGGATGAAACATATATCTAATAACATTATTAAAATTCTCGTGTCAGATAGAAGGGCCTTCGGCGCATTTTTAGTATTCTATTAGAAAGTTTTGACTCTATCATCAGTCAGAACTTGCCCCAGTTACTACCTATAGTCCCTCTGTCGCATTTCCTACGTCCTGTTCATTCGCAATTCGCGTTTGGAGTGTGACCATCAGCCAGATTTTGTCGAGAGCTACCACATTCCCTTTGTCGGTGCCCACTAAGGACGCCCCCATTTTGGTGTATTTTGCTAAAAACCCTCCACAAAAGAGTACCCAATTTTTAGGGCTCATAGCTTGAGCTTTCTATTGGCGACACCAAAAAAATTGATTTGAGATTTAAGATTGACTGAGACTGAAATAAAGGATCAAGACCCCTTGAGCATTTTTTAAAATGAAAAGTAAGAGATTTTTATGAAATATCGTGTCATTTTAATGGGAAGACCAGGCTGTTTTACAATATAATTCCCGAAATAGATTGTCTAATAGTCAGTTGCCCCAGATAATTTTGAGAACGAGTTAAGGCTTCATCAACAGTCACAACGCGTAGATAACATATTAAGTAATAATGCAGCAATCGCAATAATAAGGGAGGGGTATTGAGAGATGTGAGGATGAAAGGATGAGAGGAGCTATAATTTACACGAAAAAGTATTACAAATGAGTATTGTGCCTAAATTGAAGAACACCAATCTGCATAGTGAAAAAAGGTTAGAATAGAGACACTTGAGGATAAGAGAAAAAGAGATGAAAGTGGTGAAAGAATGCTGGAAAACAAAAGTAAAATGACGGAAACTAAGAAAAAATGTTACAACAGAAATGGATATACACAGGGTGGCACATACCAAATGATCCACACTCAACAGCTGAGAAACCGAACATGCAGTTTGTACTAAACATATGGCCATCTCACAGGAGATACTTGGCGGTGATTTTCGTTTGTTTCCCACTGATAATTTTATCTCGACTACAACAGTAACCGATTTTAAATAGCACCACATCCCATATATCACCTCAATGAAAAGCTCTTATTTGGGAAAACCGCGTTGAAGATATGCATGGGCAAAATCGCATTTGTTTGCAAGGCAAAAATGATCAGGAGTCACACTTCTGTCACAAAAATGGTGTACATTAAAAACAAAAAATTCCTTCCTATGGGATCATCTAAAATTTTATCAAAAAATTCTACAAAAGTTGGGAGCGCCGGTTAAATTTAATCTTTCGCATTATTTTTTATTAATTTTAAATTCAATTGATGACATTAGTAGGGCCGATCCTAAGGTAAAAAGTCACCAGAAAAATTACTAAAAAGATAGTAATGCCGATTCTAACGCAAAAAGTCACCAGAGAAGTTACTCAAAAGGTCTAAAGTGCAAATCTAATTTTTCAGTTAAAATTAACCTTTCACCGCATGCCCACGATTCCCTCACCGCTACGCAATTCTCCACTGTTAAAGAAATGACCATTTTTACTGCTCTCCGCATGTAAATAGGGTTAATTAGCAGTCGTATAGTTTTAATAGACTACGTAATAAAGAATGATGCTATCCCGAGAAGGTTGCAATAGAGGAAAATCTAATAATAATGGGGACAGTCATCTTTGTTATATAGTTTGCATGCGACGTTCCAAGTACACTAAAGTTCTAATAATCCACTATTCGTTTTACACGCACGTTTCATCAGAAATCTTAGAAAACGATTGATTAACTTCGCTAGACCCTCCTAAATTCTTTTCTGTAAATCACATTTAGTACAGTCAAATTAGACCAAAAAATGGGCATTCCGTACATCAGATATGTCATCTTTAATTTTTATATTAAATTGTTAGGATGAATATGGATGTGAAAAATCCAACTTTTCGACATTGAAAGACCTGTGCGAGTGACACAGCACTTGAAAATGTGTCATTTTTCTTACCATTTTTTGGTTCTTGTAAGTTTTACTCCTGAAGAACCGATTTTAATGCAATTATTGTCGTATACTTTTTTGAACTAGATTTCTGACCATTTGAGCCTTTAACGATCTCCGCAAGTCTAATAGTTTCCGAGATACGGCGCTTCAACTATTGGTAAATTTATTAGTTTTACAAGTTTTATCAAAATTTGCGTTTTTTCTTCGCAGAAAGTAAACTTACAAAATATGCACGAAGAATTGCCGTAAGTCGTGAGACGTAATAAACTTGTTGTCGAAGAAGTGCTAAAAATTGCGGATAATGAAAGCAAACTAAATATTGATTTTTGTCTTTTAGTGGAAAAATGTCCGTGGTTATATGATGCCATATTCATTAAAACCATAGTGTTGTGAGTAAGGCTTTCTGCTACTGTCACAGATCTTCTATATTCGGTGTCCCTTTTGAATGGTCGAGCAAGGAAAAAATTCATAGATTTCGGAATCCATGCAACAGGTAGTGGATCTTGCTGAAGAAGAAGATGACAACTTTCTTATCTTGGGAGATGCTGGGGATCCAGAGGATATCAACATTCTAGCTCTCACTGTGTGGATTTATGGAGACTTTACACCAGAAAGTCCTCCCAAACGAACAAAATTATAAAAATGTTCATGAGGTTTTTATGCGAAAAAAAGGCAAATTTGATTAAAACTAAAGAATTTACGAATTTTATCTCCAAAACTAGACTTACAGAGCCGGTTAAGGGCTTGAATTGTCACAAATTTTGTCTAGTTTAAAAAAGTTTACGACAGTAATTGCTTTAAAATCTATCCTTCAGAACTAAAACTAAACAAAATCTAAAAATAATAGAAAAAATGGCGTATTTTCGAGTGCTGCGTTGCTCGCACAGGTCTTTGAATGTCGAAAACTTTCTGACATCCATATTCATCCTAACAATTTAAAAGAAAAATTAGAGATGACATATCTGATGCAAGGTATTATGATAATTTGACTGGACTAATTCCAGTATTAACATTTCAGTTGTAACTCTTTTTCCTCATATATGTACGTGGAATTATTAAAAATAAAAAGTACAATTCACGAATGGCACGGTTTAGGATACATCAAAGTGTTATCCCATGCAAGAGCACAAAGAACACCTACAAAAATCAACCACACAATTGAGGTTATTAAAAACAGTCAGAAACTGAAACATAGCGTTTTACATTTCAAAAAAGCGGCAATGTGACACTGATGAAGTTAACCTTTTTTTAGAGTACAGTTTCGATCTCGACCACCACCGTATTCTCTTACAAATGAATGCCTCGCTAAACAGAGACAAAACTTTCGAAGGATGGAGGATTAAAAACTGTTGACAAAGTCGCCCGAGATTAAACACCGAAAAATCTGGCAAAAGGGGGAGATCAAACGAAACTGCATGTAACCGATGAAGCCACGAGCGCGCATATTTCAAAATCGACTCCAACCTCCGCTAATAAGTCTCGGAAGAGAAGTGGCTTCGTAATTTTTTGTAAAAGCAGTCATAAATTATATGAAAGCCACAAAATTCCATTATCGCGAGAGCTTTATCTTAAGGTTCGTTATCCCTGTATGATCACAAACACGACCTCTCCACCCTGATGAGACAGACCGATCCACAGAGAATACCTAAACACTACTTGAAAATCCGCAAACACACACGAGACTGTAGATTAAATTCACCCCCGAGTTTTCTTGTCGATTCGTCTCTTAGTTTGCCGTCATCATGTCGGAAACGTCGTTATCTTCACACTAGAGGACGAGCCGATAGAATAGGAACGAGTTTAAGTGTGCATTCTGAATTTAACAAGTTAACGATATAGGAAAGAAAGGAATTTTAAATTACATGCCGAAATTTCTTTCCAAAATTTCGTTTATAAATTAAGTACAAACTCGCAGAATTGCAATCAGAGATAAAAGAAATCTCTAATTTTTATAAGAGAAATGGCCCAAAAGAAAAACTCGTTACCCTTATTATATTATGTATCGTACTCATATTTCTCTTCTTCTTTATTTCATTTTAAAACAAATCTTTTGGATGTAGCAAAGTTTTTTTTAAGAACGTCAAATTTATAAGACATTCTCGTTGCCACCATTACTTCACAAACATATATCACACCCTCATATAATATGTCACGAAATCATAACATAAACGTCACGTCACGAAATGGATACTTTGTCTTTGATATTGAATATCTTTCAAGAACAATGATATCGTAATGTCTCAGTTAAGATCGGGAACAGGAATTAACAAGTGATGGTCAACAGGTTATCGAGCACTAGTCGATGACAGCTTCAAGTTTCCATACTCTCAAGTTTTGGCGCGAAGTTGTTGGGCCAATTAAGTTGGTAACTTATGCTAATTTACACGCTAACACAAATTTAGGAGTTGTCTATTAATGACGCTACAATTTGAATGAGGTTGCGGCTGTGATTTGTTATTGAATGGGACGTGTTCTCTGACATTTCCATTTCTGGGTTTACATATAAATAGAAATTGTGAGAGGTCCTTATATTCCTCAAATTTGTTACGTACACGGTTTGAATTTACGATACAAAAGTGTAACATAAATAGCACCGACACTCAGTTGATCTAATTAGCGGCAAATATTTGCGTTAAGTATTCTGTTTCATGTCATTCAGCGAACTACAAGGATTCACCAAATGCTGTTGTACGTGTGTTTTAATCTGAATAGAAATTGGAATTCGATTGCAACTGTTCCAGACAGTTACGAGGTTAGTAAATTAAAGTTGAAGATAGTAAGAACATATACTTGTCAAAGAAGAAATTATTTCGCCCATTACTATGGACATTAGTTCAATCGGAGCTTAATTCTCTTTCCAAGACACGCAAAACTTGGAACTTTCTTGCTTTGATATTAATTATTGACAGTTCACTTGCGACTTCAATTTGTTTGTAAACTGTACTTATCATGGACCACGGTACTTCTAAAAATTTACATCAATGTAACACACTATAAACTGGATGATAACATTATGGCAATTCCTATCAAAACTTCCAAACCGCGACGAGCCAGAACTTAACTTTGACACTGGTTACGCCTACGTCTATCAAAACAACTAGAAAACACGCAAGAATCATGCGAGCAACCCCCGCATGCTTCACTTATTTAAGCAATCCGTACCTCCACTCCATGTACGTGCCTATGTACTCCGCCTCGCTATTGACCGACAAACAACAAAACGTTAACTACATCGCCAAATAGGCTCTCATATGCGTAGCGCTTATCATACAGGTGTCATGTTATTAAACCTGGCAAATTAATTTGTCCAATAACGGCTGTTACAACACATTAATTTGTCCTCCTGCCTCAAATCTATTTTAAAGTTTCCTTGAATTTCAGACTCATTAAATACAAAAATAGCCCCTAATTACTGATAGAAATTCACAATTTATATTACCAAAGACTAAAAATTACACTGACCAATAATTAATTAAAACATTGTACCTGAAACGCGCTTTGAAGATAGGCATTTTTTCCAATAAATGAAAATTGGAGTTTTAGACCTTGTTTGGACCGAAATTGTGACTAAAATTGAGCCTACGAGTAGATCTCGTAGAATAGAAGTTGGAGGTAATTTAATTAGGACTCGTAGTTCTCTTAAATTCTCAAAAAAAATCTATATAAGGTAAAATCGCATTTTTCCATAAATGCTCTTTTCCTTTTTGGTGTGATAATGTAAAAGAAGACATGTAATCATTTAAAAGACGGTGAAGTGTATAATATAAATATAAATAATCAAAATTATAGTAACCAATCAATGAATCAAATATACACACTCAAAATCGTCGCCTGGTTCTTGATGGCCTCCTCGTACTATAGCTGACTTCTTAACCAGCATAGCTTCATTTTAATGCGAATACGATTTTACCTTATATAGATTTTTTTGCGATTTTGATAGAACTACGAGGAATCGTGCATCGTAAAGTACTTTTCTTGAAAACCTCACGTTTATGCTTTTATACACCGAGATTGTAGGGATAACCTGTGGTTGATCAACATTTTGTTTTTGGTAGTGTAAAGTCATTCGAATCATTAATTCGTATTGGGTATTAATTATAGTTTAATATACGATTGCCTCCGTATCAGACGTTGCCGTTGCTATTTCGCAATATTTTATGTGCAGCGCAATTCAATACCTCCTTTGTTTGTTTGGTTGTGTTATTGTCTGTTACAGATTTGCAGAACGCGCCCTTCTGAATTCAGACGGTCGCTACGACCAGAATTCAAAGGTTAATTTTTTTTTCGTCGACTGCAATGCCAGAATAAAACTACAAATAAAGTCGCAGGCGCTACCACCCTATCTTATGTTCCCTCGATGTCGCCTCTCTATATTTCGGTGTTCAGCAACGCACTCCTGTAACTAGCTCAGTGGAGACGGAATGGATTCCACATTGACCGGAACCTACTACAACCTTCAAGTTCACTAAGACCAAAAAAGTGAAGATGGGCGCCACCAGCTCGCTTCCTAATCAGATTGTAGTTGTTGAAATATTCAGGCGGCACCATCAGGAGCCCCTCACACACACAAATATCTGTACTCGATTTGTTAGTGACTCGATAGGTAAGTAATCAAATTTGGCACGTTATTGCCCCCCCCCCCCCTAAATTTGACATGAACAAGAACCAGCAAGGATTGCGGTTAACAATAATGTAACGTGGTGCTTCCAAATCTCGGTCAAAAGTTCAAAAGTTCGAATCGCACACCGGCAAGTTATCAGCAAAAAAAGGCAAAACTTACCTGCAGTGAGTTCGCCGAATCCACCTCTAAGTGACTTCAACGTTGGTCTCATTAAGTCCTGCCGGACAGCTCCTTGACGACGGTGGCTACTCCATCATTTTCACGGCTTCCTTCTACGAATGCAGCGACATGCAGATCCAGATCCCAAGGTTTAACATCCTCATGTGGTACGGTATAACAAAAATCCCTTCCGACGAATCCTTCCGGAACAAGAACTGCTACGAGTACACCTAACATGTAACACCGAAACAGCCAAACACAAATTCGAGATAATCCTTACCTCCAGGCAGAAACGGATGACTCAAATTAAATTAGCTGTTGGAATCTTCGTAAGTAACCAATGAAATAACCGGGTGCTACCCAATACACCCATTCGTATAGAAAAAGGCCAATCTCTTGACAAACTGCATTCGGATCCCCAATCTGTCTTCTGAAAACCAACCAAATGGATATCCCGATTTCTAACTGATTTCACATTGGTAACAATAAGTTAAAAAATCGCCATCTGTCGACTCTCCCTTTTTTGTACGTTAGGCAGAAGCTCGGGAGTGGTGTGCCAGTGCAGCAATATTTTCTGGAGCTTTATTTCGCCTTCTTTAGACAACCTCTTGCGATGCCTCTGAGGGTCGTTCTGTTTTGGATACCATCGACACATCGACATAGAGGAAACCCTGCAAAAAAACACAAAATAAATTAAGGATAGATATGAAGGGATTTGATCTTCGAGCAGGGAATTTTATCCGAAAACGCCTAATTTGAAGATAAGTCTACAACCTGTATTCTAGGAGTTCTACTCGTATGATCAAAAGTTTATCCACAATTTCGGTCTAAAGAGGACCTAACTAAAACTCATATTTCACTTTTTGGACATAATTTCCTCAAGGGACCATAATTCGGTAACTAATTAACCTACAGAGCTCCGGTTGGGTTCAAATTGTCACATTTAAGGCTGGACAGTACACCTGTTCCGTTGCCCGAAAACGCTTGATTTCGTTCCACGACGTCTGAATTCTGAGTGAAAATAAAGAACGGATCGAATATTCCTGCGAAAGACGAATGCTTTAGCTAGACAATAACGCCGGGGTTTATTAAAATGTGTTGAAATAATCTTTTTTTAGGGGTAACGTCGAGGGTTGCCATATTTTGAAATAGAAAAACGAATACAAATTTTCCTGGCGTTATTGCGTAGATATTAAAACTTTTAGAGAACTTGGGTAGTGGGCCCAAACCATATACCAAAATATCAGAGATAGATCATGTTTTGCGAATTTAGTTCTTTTTTGTGTCGATTTTGACCGGAGAACTGTGGGTAGTGTCGGTATTATTTCAACCTAGAGAAATCGAGACCCGCTCTGCAGTTTAGGCAACAATATTTTTTATGCATTCAAACCCAATTTAAATCAAGAATATACTTGTGGAAATTTTGAATTCAGTTTTTGACACGGGTAATATCACATCTTAATGAGTTGATTCTACCACAAAAAGTATTTTTATTTTATTTTAGGGCACTGACAATTGACATCCCTTAAAATACACACAAAGCAGTCCGCAACTGAAACGGTATGTACCTTCTTAAACTATAACCTGGTTTGTATGCAGTCCCCCATTAACTGTTTGCGATGGTTATTAAAGGTTTCAGAACATTTCTTCCTAAATATTCTCATCCTTTCACTGTAAGCGTTGTATATCATTAAGACCATTGAAGGAAGAGATTGTAAAGAAACCCCTCCAATTTGAACTTTGTGTTTCATTGATAAATCAAAATTACCCCCTTATTTATATTCGCTTAATAATGATGCTTTGAGGCTTAAGAAGAAAGATGGGAAATGAAAGAGCGCAGAATGATCGAAAAATTAATTAACCAAAGTTCTCTGACGTGTCGGCATAGTTTTATGGGTTTCGTGCGGGTGAGACTATCATAAATCGATACCTAGCATTCACAAGTATTTAATTTTACAGCATTTGTCTGCTAATATTGAACGAAATTCGTGTTGACGGAATTATAAAAGAATGACACTCGCTGACAACATTAAGACTTGACATTACTAGTAATGATCAGCTCGCATGTCTAAGTGATATCCTCTTTGTGCCTTGTGACAGTTTGGGTGGAAGTAACTTTAATAAAACATGCAGATACGCGAATAGTGTAGGTAGGTAGTCGAAAATAAATTTACGCTTTTCTCCTGCGTTATGAACAAGAAAAAAGCTCAAGAGGCGTTTAATTTTGCAACTGGGTAATAATATGCATAGTAGTGTACTTCGTATAATTAATGACGTCGGCCGTCACTTGAAAATTTACTTAAAAGAGTAATATCTTTTAAAAAGCTACGAAATTGCTTTCAAAACTTGTTAAAACTTTGTAATTAGGTAATTGAAAAAGCCTACTAAGTCGATAAACTAACAAAAAAAGCCTCCCCTTATTCTATTACACTACAGAGTTTTAAATCACAAGGAGGCATTTTAGTAAAAAAAACTTCACCTTTATGAATCAACAAAGCAATAATAAAACAATTTTCTCATTCCGCAATCGTTTAAGTTTAAACGTAACGACGGTTTCTCGGGGTAAAAACTTTGAAATAAAATATATTTCGCCGGGAATGGAAAAGTCGGCAATAAAATCAAAATATTGGCTGACCAATGTGGGAAAACAATCTTAAATTTTGTCGAAGGCAATAACATATTTCAAACTGTGGTTCTCCGATAATGTAATTGGAATTTTGAATTGAATTCGTTCTTAGCTCAAACAGAAATGGTTTATTTACTCATCGCATCGGCTTTGGCCGTCATCTAAAAATGTAGGGCGAAATATGAATTAAAAGATAACATGACCGTAATTTACATCATTTATATATTTTAAAAGCCCTTTAAGGTCATAAAACGCAATCTCGCTTAAAATAAATTTGTTGAGCACTAAAGCGCGGTGCACACGAGGACAAATTAAGGACAAGTCTTAATTAGGTTTTTATTTAGATTAACAGCGGGCAGTTTTATTTTGGTTAAAATACAATAGAGACGTCTCTGTTATTCGGTAATTTTGATTTTAATTAATTCAAGGTAGGTCTTTGCCTCCGACACTAGGAGAGGATAATTTACTTATCGGCAGGACTAATGTGATTAAGGAATCTATCCTAATACGCATTGGTCAGTGGAGGTATACGCATTGTGCATGCAAACGAGGAAGGGTACTAAAATGTGACTTCAATTAAGGTGCTTATAGAGAAAAGGTTACCGAGGAGGTTGTTTCGTAATTAAGTTAACCATATTGAAAATTATGCCAGAGATTTGCACACACTTTATTGTGTGAAAGCGTTAAATCATTACGTACGATGAAATATTATTCCCTAAAATGTTAATTTTCTTGCGGTTCGTAATGTTCTACGGGCGCGAGGTAAATGGGAAAAAGAGGGATATTGCTAGGCTTGTGTGCAAGCAATTAAGGAGTAATTGTTTAATTAAGCTGAATGGTAAGAAATTATATATAGGTGCACGCTGGGGAATTAGTACATAGTAAATCTGAGTCCGAAAAACAACAAAATATGTCAAGCAAACGATTTCATAATAACATTAGTTATTTCCAAATTGTTTTCGTAAAGCTCATGGTATGCTACAAAATATGTGCTAGAATAGTGACATAATTGTTTATCACAATTCAAGTGAAGTCTCCTGAAGGGAATAATGAAATAATAAAAAGATGTTTCTCGTTCTACCATCATGACGAATTTGGCTCATTTTTTAAAAATATGTTCAAGTTTAGTAAATATACGTTTTTTTTACTATACATTTATGGCCTAACCCCCCCGGTGGTACACTCTCCTCCAAAACGTTTACCCCTTACAACTTTTCTATAGAAAACGAAAATTTGGTCGCACTTCCTAAAAAGTAATCATAGTTTCGGAGGAATACCCCCCAGTACAGAGATTACATGTTCCTCAAATCCACTACGACAATTGCGTTATGAAAATCCTCACCAAATATTGCACTCCTGGGGGGAGGCAGGTATTCCACACCACCCAGACCACCCGGTAGTACGCTCTCCCCCAAAATGTTCAGTCCTTGCCCCTTAGAACTTTTCCATATGAATATGAAATCTCTTACAGGAGAGGAAAGTGTTATGGCAGTTCCTAGACAGTAATCATACACATCTCCATTATGTATTCCATTCCTGGAGAGTATTCCATAACTTCGACGCCACCCAGTGGTACGTTCTCCCCCAAAACTTAGTCCTTAGGACTTTTATATTAGAAATATTTTATATGAAAAGAAAATTTGATTTGAATAAAACCTGAAGCTACCATATGAACAATATTCGTTTGGGGGAATGTGTGACTTTTACAACTTCCGCGTATTTCGGCGGCGAAAAAATGCAAAAAAATTCAAATAAAAATGAAGATTCAACATGAGAAAAATAAAAAATTATTCCTGTGCGTTTATTCATAATGGCGATGGATGCATACGATTTTAATTAAATAATGCAGTTCATGTTTATATTCAAGTAGCATTTATGAGAATTATTAAACTGTTCTTCTTTCTATCACAATTTGGAAACATTTTTCGTTCCTATACCTATAGATATTATTAGGTACGGTCCTTGTTTTTGCGTACAGAATGCCGTCTTTCTGCGATAATTGCGTGTCTTAAGAGAAAGCAGAAAGGGAGCAATAATTTCAGCAATTCCTCTCATTTCAAACATGCACAATGGTGTGTTATAATTAAATAATTATCAACAAAGACCTTTTGTTTATAAACGTTACAGCCCTGGCACCAGACAAATGAAAGTTCATTAATTTTAAGTATTATAGATGCTCGTAATCTTATAATAATTCTAAAGCATTAAAGCATATAACGTATAATATTCTGTATTTCCTGCCTTATTATACGTATACGTCGGTAGAAATTTTAAGACGGGCTTAAATGTATTCATCATGGATTTTCTAGGCGAACACAAATAATCCCTAAAATAAATCAGCGAATCAATATTATTTGTATATACAGAAAATATGTACACAAACAGGGAACAAGGAAAGTTAGGGAATTACGTTTACGCATCTCATATCGTCTTTTTGTTGTAGGGATCGTTTTGCACCTCTCAAATCAACATATCAATTATTCATTCTTTTTCTTAGGACAGTACTGAATAAGTCACATAAGAGGCCTTCTGTGACTGATAAATATGTAAATTAAAAGTTAATAACAAAAACCAGCTTTCAAAGTGACACTTCTTAGATCAACATTTTTAATTTTATAAACCTATGTTTTCTTTTTGGTTCATCCTATTGACTGGTTGAGATTCCTATTGAAAAAAATAACGAACTTAGACCGGATTTCAAAGGAATTAAAGAATTTACTCGAGAAGGGTATATAAACAACATATTAGAAGTATATGAACAACTTCAAGTCTTCAAAGAAGAGTTCGTTTTGGCAATACTACGATGCTGATTCTCCCGCCAACTGATCTAATATAAGAATCTTAAATACACATTTAGGAGCAAATCTTTTGTAGATCGACCCGAAAATGAAAAACTTTATGCTTTGACGGAACAACCCACCCTTTTTATAGAACGTTTTACAAAAGATCCCACTGTAAAAGGTTACAAAAATCTTTCCAGCAAACCAGTTACACGTAGGTACTTATAGTAGGGGAGCCCAATAAGGGATTTTGGGATTTACTCGAGCGAGTCAGATTAAAGAAGTAAGGTGGGTTGACTACGTGAACTTTTTTTCTACCTTCTAATATACAAAGTTCAATGGGTCCCTACGACGCTCGAGAAAATCCCCAATTAGCATCGTGGACTCCCCTACTATTACAGGATTCATCTGAAACATCATTAAAGTGATTTTTTAAGCACACCTTCTCGAGACCTTTTTGAGGGGCAAACAGGAACTTAATTAACAATTCAAATCAATACTATAATGAAAAGATCTCTAATCGGTAGTTAAAATCCATGAAACAAGTGACCATGAATATTTTACTCTTGGGATTTTGAAATGTCTCAGGGACGTACACTCATGTGGCAGTCAAACTTATCTTTTAGATAACCTGCTAACAGAATAATTTGTCTCCATGGAAAGTCAATGATAGACGTATCTATTAATTTTAAGGAATACAGTCAATAAATTTATTGGGAAAATCAACATGGAATTTTTCCAGAGGGTATAGTTATTACTAGGTCCTTACTAGAAATCTGCTTTATACAAAGGTGGAAAGGATAATTTAGATATAAAAGAACTGCCCCAAAGCTTTCCCCATGTACAGTACCATTATTAGAGTTCTGTAGAGGCACTATTCAATATGTGACGCGCTAGTTACATGTGCAGGGGTGAAAACCTCACTTGTATAAAAATAAAATTGAATCTCTACGGTACTGGCAGAAATTCCATTATAACAATTAATTTTTAAATTACCCACGACTAACTCAGTAATAAAATAGCTATTTGTACAACAAGTTTTGAAAGTGATACTTTTTTTCATGAATTCGCAGTTTGATTAATGAGAGCGAAGGAAGTTCATGAAAAAATCAACTTTCAACACATGTTGTACACGACATGTTCTTTCATAGTGATCCTTAATAAGCCATAATTAAATAATATCATTCACATTCGCGATTTACTGTCACTCAAAAATTGATGCTTATGTCTATAGATAGGACTAAACGCCCTGCATAGTAAATATCGTGAAAAAAGTGACACTTTCCATACAATTGACAAAAAAAGTACGGTAATTTGGCCACTATGCAGAAAAAGATTTTTACACCCCTCACATTGTGGAAATTTGGCCTCTCTATTTCCCCTTATAAATACGAATATGACTTTAGTTCATTGATTAATATATTAATAAACACAAAAGCGCTAGAGTTCCATTTTCTTAATACGTTCTTGTATACAACATATTGGTATGACTCATAAAAAGGAATATATAAAAATATACAATGCATATTTCGTGATCAAGTATCCCTGCTAAACTTAATCCTCATCTAGAGATTTTACCTTTACCACATAAAGAATAAATTACTGATACATTCTCCTGTGGAAAGATATACAGGGTGTTTTTTTGGGAGCTTTAGTTAAAAGTTTCTGGGAAAGTAAAATAGGTAGGTTTTTGAAAATTTGTACTTAGGAGTTTCTCTGAAGGCCGAATCGATGTAAAATATTTTCAAAATGGCCGCACTTCCGGAAACACCGGAAGTAGATAGTAACTTCGTTATTTTAAATGGCAACCCCTATTTTGGATTCTACGTGAAATTTCACTTCTTTTGATACCCATATGTCAATATCTACCATTTATGGTTTTTAAGTTATTTTGACTTTAAGAAAAAAAATGGCGGATGCAGATGGTACCTTGATAATTGATTACTTGAAAAAGGTTATAGTCATGGCAGCCCATTTTTATCAGTGCATAGAAAATGAATAGGGCTTTCTTTTACTGTACTTAAAACAAAGTTAAGTTGCGTACAACCGCACCTATGGAGATCCAAATTTAAGAAACTTCAAAGTCTATAAACTCAGTTTTTTAAATGGAATGACCATGTTCTTAATATTGCATGAGATAGAGAATCGAAATTGGCATATTTTGATATTACATGTTCCTATAGCTATCTTTAACAGTTTCTGACTTATTCCCATTTTATTGAATTGACACTATTTTTTTCGGATTTTCTTTTTAGTAGTCGGCCATGATTCTATAACAATTGAATTTTAAACAAATCTAGTGACACTAATCCATCACCCACTGTTATAGGTTAACATAAGTTTTTCAAAAATCGAAAAATGACGCAGTGGTTTCACCTATTTTGGAATTTAATTGTTATTTATGGGGAAATGGGCAGAATCGCGGCGCGTGCTTTCCGTACATTCATTCGAAAACTGGAACGAAATTGTATGAATTTTGGAAATTTTGTACCCCTAATGCACTACAAACCGTTGAAGCACAAGTGATACAAAGCTCTACAAGAGAATATTTAATGAATTGAATTGCAAATGCAAGATTAACATATTAAATTCAATGCAAAATATAAAAAACTTCGTTGAAACATTTTTGGTATGGAATTGTTGCTAGAACAGATATCACATTACCTCTCTTAATTTCCAGACTTGTTTAAGAAATTCAGTTGAACGACTCTGTTTAGATTTTTCAAAAATTTTCCGTCCTAATATCCTTAATAAATGAGTTATTTATTAATGAATTATTTAGACTAGAACTAGAATCAATGGTATTAAAGAATCCATTCCTTGATTTGTTTAAAATTCGATTGTTATAAAATCATGGCCAACTACTAAAAAGAAAATGCGAAAAAAATGGCATCAATTCCGAGATCAATTCAATGGAATGGGAATAAATCAGAAACGGTTAAAGATAGTTATAGGAACATGTATAGTCAAAATATGCCAATTTCGATTCTCTATCTCATGCAATATTAAGAACATGGTCATTCCATTTAAAAAAACTGAGTTTATAGACTTTGAAGTTTCTTAAATTTGGATCCCCATAGGTGCGGTTGTACGCAACTTAACTTTGTTTTAAGTACAGTAAAAGAAAGCCCTATTCATTCTCTATGCACTGATAAAAATGGGTTGCCATGACTACAACCGTTTTCAAGTAATCAATTATCAAGGTACCATCTGCATCCGCCATTTTTTTTTCTTAAAGTCAAAATAACTTAAAAACCATAAATGGCAGATATCGACATATGGGTATCAAAAGAACTGAAATTTCACATAGAATCCAAAAATGCAATAAAAAATAGGGGTTGCCATTTAAAATAACGAAGTTACTATCTACTTCCGGTGTTTCCAGAAGTGCGGCCATTTTGAAAATATTTTTTACATCGATTCGGCCTTCAGAGTAACTCCTAAGTACAAATTTTCAAAAACCTACCTATTTTACTTTCCCAGAAACTTTTAACTAAAGCTCCCAAAAAAACACCCTGTATAATAACTCCCTCCAAGTGCTGAATAAAATTTTAATCTAACCGAAGTACTGGTAGCACTGAAATTAAATGCAAATAAAATTCACTGAAGCAAAATCTGACTCTCATCAATGACTGTAATACATTACAGAATCTTTTTATTTAATTGGTCCGCATAGGTCGACTCCTTCAAGAATATCAAAGCTACTTTAAATAAAATCAATATGCAATTTTCTAAAAATAACCGACCGCTTAAACGGTATTGTTGACATATTGTACCACCCTTTTAAGGTTAATTTCGTGGCGAAATGTCCATTAAACCAGTTCCAAATTCGCGAAAATTATACGCGATATTGTTATTATGCACAGGAATAAAACGCCAATATTCCATTGTGTTGATATTGATATTTTGCCCAATTAATTCAGCTTTATGGGGTAATTAAGTGCACCCATTAATTGTTTGAAGACCGCCTGTCTCAAATTGGAAAATGTTATAAATTAAGTGAACTTTCGAATTGTAATGTCAAATGGAGCTTGTAGGTAACGCTTCCTTTGTTACCAATTTATTCACGTAGTGTTTCTTAACGTTATTAAATACGTGATGTTAAAAATAAATTACTACGACTTACTTGATTGGAAATTTACCACTAAAATACCAACCGGTGACGCTTTATTGATACTTGTTTAAATTATATTCAACAAAAACTTCTTGAATTTAGTTCATCTCTGCGGCGACTGTTGAATGTTAACCACTAAATTTTTCGCAAATACCCGGCACTTGTTTCGCACTCAAGTAGTACGAGCTTACCTGTTTCAAAGGCTAACCTCGTCTGCCGTCAAAATCCCGCACACACGGTCCCTCTCCCCTCTTATCTCGGAAGATAAGACCCAGACTCTTTTTATTGAAAGTACACGCGTTGTTATCGCCTTTTATTGTCATAGTCATACTTTTGTTTCTGTTCGCTATAAAGCGGCATATGTGTAAATCCTATCCTACCAAAACATGCATTCAAAAAAATCCTTTCTTTAAGTCTAAAGTCATTAAATTCTAAATATGGGGTTCTCCACCTTCCGGACTACATGTATACAATGCAATGTAATAAACTGTATTAATTTTAAGCTCTTTTTTATGAGAAATGATGAATGAATAACAAATTTTTCATTTATAAATCACCAGCGTTCAAATGAATTGCATCGGAGTGTGGTGTCTTGAGTTACAATCGTAAACCCCTAGTAAATGCACTGGATTTTCCGAATTAGAGAAATTCGAATTTCATTATGCATCTTATTTGCATGCACAGTCGATGCAGATAATTGCAGTGTGCGCTAAGATCCTCCGTTAAATTAATGCCATCAGCTAAGCCTGGTGGTAAGGCGGATCTAAATTTCGTTTATTACCTATGCGAATGCAGAAAAGTGGTAGGCAAACAAGCAGGATTCCCTATCGTTCTGTGCGGAAATTTATTAGATATCTCAACAAGAATCTGGATGCGGTAAAATTGTAGTAGTGGTAGTACGAGTGTAAATTCAAACAAGACCCGGTAACGAGCTGTGATCAAAGCACTGTAAACTGAATTTGACTGCCGGATCAACCCAAGGCGTAACACAAACACGGGCCCTAATTAAATCATCGCTTGTTTTGGTTCACCTACGAACATTGTATTGAATGCCTTGCAAGAAAACTGAGTTACACTTTGTAATTTCCGAAGGTTTGATTAAGTCATCGCAAAGACCCCATTTAAAAGCCTTGAGGCAGATCCACTCCCCGCTTGTACTAATCTTCTAAATTGTAGACAAATTTACATTTACAGAAATTAAAAATTTAGTCAAAGTTTTATGGGAAAATAAATAAAAGAAACGTACCCCTTAAATGTCAGTTTTCTTGGCCTACAAAATATTCTGGAAGATGTATGGAAGGAGATATGAAAAGAGAATTGCAGTATAAAGGAAACAAAGGCTGTAGGCCGAGCCTCTTGAGACACTGAACGTGAGAGCGGGGAATAAAACATTAACAGAGTTCATTTACAACGTGTAGTCTTGAGTAGACTAGAAATAATATGAGGTAGATGATTAAATTTGTTTCTTATCAAAAACGCTACAAGTTTCGCAATTTTCTTTCTAGCGAATGATTAAGCGATGCTGATTGTGCCAACAACGTCTTATCGAATGTTTTGTGTTTGCACTACGGTACGATAAATATAATTGCGTTTAAACATGCAAAGCGAACAGTTGCTGCTGATTTATCAGCTAGTAGGAAAATTTGCTAATTTCACCCCCTTTAGCATTGTCTTAGAAACGCGCGCGTAGTAAAAAATTTAATTGCCACGTGACGCTTCGTTACAGCAAAGAATAAAAACCCAAGTGCTTTTGGACCCTAAACTTATGTTGTCACACAGTATGAAAAAGAAATGAGTAATTTACTGAAGTAAGATGAAGAGGGTTAGAGATTTTTATTGGCTGATTAACGGAGATACTTTTCTCTTAACCTAAATGTCTTACAGTCTTCAATTTTATGTGGTAGCTGCTAGCTGCTCAGATCTAAATATTTGTAACGTCGTTATCTTTCCACAAAAATCTTTGTTGGTTTGAATTGCAAACGCATGAGACGTCTTTGAGAAGTAGGGGGTTGCTGTAAAGTCAATCGACATTCTTAGTAACTGATCCAAATTAAAATACTCCTACATCGCCTATGGATAATTTGAATCTCATTCACCAAAGACGTTCAAATTAAATAAAAACGTTGAAACAACGTGTTAGGTATAGTGTAACGAGAACATTTATTTACGTTAACTTATTTGCGATTTTTCATTGTAACTCCTAGGTAGATAAAGAGTGCCCGTTCACAAAGAATCACAGTTTGTCATAAACATTACGCCAAAGGATATTTGAGTATTCCACAGTGGGAGCCCGGAAAAGTTATAAGCGTGCAGTAACCATTCAATCCAAAAACCACTTTCGCTATTATAAATAAACCTGTTCCTAAGCGAATTCCCTGGGAAACTTACTCATATTCGTGCAGCGATATCACGTTAAAAAGGAAAGTGAAATTACGTTTCATGGTCTGCATGCGAATTACAACAAAGAAAACTGTTAGTCAAAATCAAGTAAAGTTTATACTTAATGGCGCCAACGCACAAGGCAGTTTGGTAGAAAGCTTACCTAGGAGATTACCTCAAAGTTCCATCAAACGATAATCAAGTTAATCTGAATGTGTATGCAAAACACACTTTTTAGACCAAGTCGCATTAACCAGTAAATGAATTAACATCGAGAGCACACCTGTATTATCCAATCAATCCAACCCAAAGAGGTCGTTCCAAATCGCCGAGTTTAAGTATGCAGCCCTTTAGAAACCATCTGCTATCTACTCCAGATTGACGAGTAAAAACGTTGAAAGTAAGAATTCCAGATCATCCACGTTGAAGAAAAATTGTAAATGAAAAAGTTTGTCGTATTTATGCATTTCGTCAAATTTACTTGATAACTCTAAGATCCGTTGTCAAAGGTAAATATTGATCCGTTGCAATTCAAAATATTACCTGCGATTGCAAAATGGCCATGGTAACCTGTAATTGTGACAATAGTAGTGGCGAATTTTAAATTTTGAAATTTTATTTGACGCCTGTTTTCGAAATCGTAATCATCGTTACTAAACCATCAGCAATTTTTTAATTAGTAAAAACGTTTTCCTTATCGATTTGAACTTTTTTAATACTGAATCGAATAGAAAGGCAATTTTACAATACAATTCTTCCATACAGGCATCTCCTAAAATCTTCCAGATTTTTGGATATCGCCGAGGGCTAAAAATTTTGAGATATGAGAATAACGGAAATTTAGTAGCTACAAGATTCCGGTGTCCTAATCGAAAGATGGTAATCCTATACTCTAAGAACCAGAGCATGTGCAAACATTACTTTCTTGGATGGTGAAACAAAAAGCTTCTACTTTTTCCCCACGATACAATTGCTCTTCTGCCTACTGCATATTTATGATTATTATAAATGTAGTTACCTAGGATTGTTAATTTGTCAAAAAGTTGTTTTTTACAGAATAAACGCGTTCGATTTGTAGTTTTCAACTTAAAAATCGAAAAAAAGGGGTTTGTTTGCGACCTCCATTCGCAACACTCTTTTGGGCTGGCGAAATTGTCTCGGAAACCCACCTCGAGTCGTTCCTTTACATTTAGTCACCCTAATACATATAATCAAATCAAAGAAAGAATGCAGTCGAAAGTTTTTTTAAACGCTTTGGGATACTCTTGGAGGTTTTTGAAAACTTGAAAGCTATTAGTGGTTGTTAAAACCTCTTAAAGAATTTTTAATACACTTGAAGGTCCGTAAAGCTTGTAAAGGGTATTAAAGGCTCTTTAAAATTCGGACATTCGATACTCTTGGAAATTCCTCTTTTAAAGAGTTTTAAAAATTCTAAAAAGCTTTCAAAGGGCAGTGGAGGCTCCTAAACATTCTTGAAGTTTTTTAAAGACCTCTAAAGAGCCTAGAGTCTAAAGTGGTAAGAGATTCCTAAAAACTATTTTTAAACTCTTAAAGACATTCAAAAACTGAATTGCTTTAGATGGCCCTTGGGACTCTTTAAAAGATTCTTCTTTTAGGGGATCCGAAAGGCCATTGCACATCTTTGTTAATGAGAAAAACTTACTTTTTTTTAAAATTAAGAGCAAACCCCTTTGAAAGAAACGGGAATCCGATTCCTATGCGACTCACTAAAACTGGCAAATTTTAATCTGATTTTGTTTGTTGTTGGTTGATTTTGTTGTGATTTCTTGCTCGTAGTACGCACCAATGGGATTGTGAGTTCTTTACAATTCGTGTGACCAAAGTCTTTTTGTAGGAATTTTTAGATTATTTTTTTCTTGTGTCGACATGCATGCTGCTTAGTTAATCTACCCCTTACCCATAGTAGTCCCATTGCGTCCACGAAGGGGCTGAGTGTTAAGGGGTTTGTTTGGTTACTATTAACAGCCCGGCCCTCAGTACTGATCCACCGCGCCCAAACCGTGGTGGGTTTTCTTCAACTTCATCAAGCCCACTTTAGATTTTCCCGTTAACCTGGTGGTTCGCAGCACAAATCTTCTTGTAGTTTTGGATTAGTTAGCATTATCTCGTTCTGTTTTTTTTTCTGAATTTTTCTGTATTAGTTTTCAATTTTTTTCATATAAAGACGGAAAATTGGGAAAATAAAACCCGCATCTTTTTCAATAATCTGCGATGCCATGGAATTTTCTAAAACAAAAAGATATCCAGTTATCAATTAGCAGCAGTTCGAAATGGATTTTATGATCGACTTGGTTATTGTCTTGCAGTTAATGGTGACTTATTCGAAGATTTATTGTAAATTGTTATATTAGGAAACCGTTTTTAGTAATTTGTCCATTCTTTATGTTTTTAGTAATTTGTCCATTCTTTATGTTGAATTCGTTGTTCGAAATATAATACTTTTTGATAGAATTTGATTTGTTTTGTAGCAGACATTCCATGGCATCACAGATTATTGAAAAAGATGGGGGTTTAATTTTTCCAATTTTCCGTCTTTATTATAAAAAACATTGAAAACTAATACGGTTGATTGACGTAAAAAATTTTTTCCTACAAAAAACCTTAATACATTTTTGCTCTAAAATAATTTGGGGAGCCAATCATCGCATGTTATGAATTTTACATTGACATCCCTATGATGCGTTACGCAAGTCACCACCCTGTATAAGAATCCGTAGCTGCTAAGATTGCCATTAGTGTGTGGGCGGAATATTGTGGGTTTATTAACGCCCATATTTAAAATTTATTGTCCGGGCATACTGAAGGACCCTTAAGGCTACAACCTAAAAATATTTTTAACGAAATTGCAATTGTTATACAGGGTGATTTATATCAAAGTTGCATTTTTTTAAATGGAACCCTGGCTAAACAACTCATTTTAGATGTCATGTGTACTACATAAAGTCACACTAAAATTTACCAAGGAATCGAAATATCTAATAATATACAGGGGGTTCCATTAAAAAAAGCAACTTTGATATAAATCACCCTGTATAACAACTGCAGTTTCGTTGAAAATATTTTTATGTGGGTCTCTCAACATGCCCCGTCCATGAATTTTAAATATGTGCGTTAATAACCACAATCTTCCACCCACATGCTAATGGCCCCCCCTGTATACTTAACGGCGCTGCAATTGTTTCAGCAAAAATCTCAGTTGTTGGTAACGTTAACTGTTCAATTGAAGTTTTGATTAATACAAACCTTCTAAATGAATGTATTTAGTGTATTTAATGTAGAAAACAAATAAAATCTTTATCTACCCTTCTTGTTTAGGTACTTCTTTATCTACCCTTGGTGGTAAAGCGCTATTTTTCCTCTAATTAATAGCACGTTTTAACAGTTGCTATTGAATTAAGGGCTTATGCCAAAATAATAGTTCATACAGTTGAATTTCAATTTCCCAAATTGTTACCATCTCTTTCTCGCTTATTTGTTGACATGTGATGGAGAATAAAGAAGTCGTTTAAAATTGGTTCACAAACTAGTGACGCAGGGCTCACCTTTCGTGAATTCATTTGTAGGCAAGAAACCAGAGAACACGAATTAAGGTACGAAGATGTGACGATTTTCTTTTCGCACACTTCGCGCACTTTAAGGCATTCGTGTAGCCTTACACACGAAATTAGCCTAAAACAAAAAACGTGTCGAAAAAAGTATATTGAAAAATTGTTCAACGTGTATTTTCTGTTATTGCAATATTATTCCATTGTGTTATTGCAAGCGAAATTGCCTTGATCAATCTAACGTAGCGAACAAGAAACCTAAACAGCAATAGATCCTTTGTGGTTACGAAACTTACCTGGTAAAACGGAAAACCACATAAATTTATCCTTGAAACATACACGTTCCATTATCAATATCCGTCTAATTTATGAAAGCTATATAAGGCAATAGGAGAAAATTATAACGGTTAGCTTTCAGAGTTTGCTATACCAAAGTAAATTAATTAAAATAGAAGATATTAATATTCGGTATTAAATTAACAATAGCTGCGCCAAATTTAGGATACAAGAATAAAATTAATACTCATTAAATACGCTTCGCAAATAACTTGGAGCAATTAACTTTTAGTTCGCTGAATAAATATTAATATAATAAGCGCAAGAGATATTGTGATTTTTGGAATCCGAGCGCGGTACCGCATTTCATACTACATGCTTGAAATTACATTACTTTGCGTAATGACGTGCTTCTCAACTACAACTAACTTGATTAAAACTCAATTAAAATTTGTACTTCCGGTTAGGTTCTCGATAACGAATTTTCATGTAGAGTTAATGTTTCGGCGGAATCATCATATGTGATTAAATTCTTGTTAGTAGTAGAGTTAACAGAGGAATATCCGAGTATGTAACATGAATCGATCAAAAACGAGAATCCATTTGGTCCAGATAGCGCTGTAGTAATGGAGTGCAGGAATTGTATATTGTAATGCGTGCGAAAAGGGGTTTATTGAAAAACTTTTCGAAAGTGTGTTATATAATATAAAAATTATAAAAAAGCGTTTTCGAAAATTCAACCCTTATAATCGGATTGGTGGGAATTGGAAACAATAAATTGTGGCAATAATTGTTATATTAGGATAATCTATTCAACCAGTCAAAAAGGTTAAACTAAACTTGACATCCCTATGCCTGCCCCTATGTAATTCTTGATCAAATACGGCTTTATCACCAAACAAAAATCCCCGAAGTATAAAGTTACTATGACAAAATGGCGCCCATAATAAAAATACAAATATCCCATAAAATAATCATGAATCAAGATACAGCCCGCGAAGGAAGAGAACTCTGTTCCGAAGCTTCCAGCAATTTCACTATAAAACAAAAAGAAACCAGTAACCCTAGCTAAACCACTCGGTACCTGGAATGACGATTGCCCAAAGTAGTTTCCGATCCAGGATCGACTGCGGTAATACGTCTAGCTAACCCTGAAGGGGAATGTGCACTCGCATTTATAATACCAACAAGATCAATTCGATCATGTGGCAATTGGTCAGTGACGCTACTACTCGTTAATAAATCAAAGTGTAAAGAAATTAACATTGGTATCTTTCCTTGAATAGGAATTATCCGCTAATTGTAATCTCGACGCATAAATGACCCCTGAAATAGGACTTTATTTTTTCATATTCGGGGTTATAAAATAAATTGAACTAGTCTTTGCCATCGACTAGCTCAAATCTTTCCAAACTTTTTTGCTTCGTCTTCTCCTTCTTTCTCGTGGATGAAAAATTGGAATTTAATTCAACATAGATTTACTGGAGAGTTTTTTCGTTCACTGTATCTTTAATTATGATAGTCAATTTAATTACTGAGGTTTTACCGTGACGGCAAAGTTAATTTAATTTGGCTTCGTAATTTAATACCCAATCCTCTGCCTCCATATTTTTAACAAAGACAATGTCAAAATTTCCTTTTCCAAAAAAAATGCCCTTGATTCTGTTTTGATCCGAAATAAAGACCCTTATAATAAACTTGAAGGTTCAGGCGTTAATAGGATTAATTGTCATTCGTGTTAGTGTTTATATCGGCAAAACCGGACGCCCTTTCTCCACCCGTTTTAAAGAACATGTTAAATCCATTTCCCACAATTTGAATTCCAATAAATCTGCTTTTACAGAACATATCCTTTCCTCGGGCCATCAGTTTTACATTAACTCGGACTATGACATCCTTCATAATAAAGGTCATATTTATATGTTGCAAATTTTCGAAATTAATAAATTTAAACACGACCCATGATTCGTCAACGAATTGGTTGAGTTTCCTTCTGACTTGATCTGTACAAAAGGGGCGAGAATGACTTACTTGCAAGTAAAAATAAGAAAATGCTTTGTTGTTTTCATTAAAACTCTTCTGTGGATCAATACAGCGATCATGTGGCTAGGGCACCAGGATTTGACTATATTTTGTTTAAAGAATTTTGATTCTTCTCCTAAGGAATTAATTTCCCTTTATAAAGGGATTAAGAAATGTCTCCATTTCCTATCTGTAAAGGATTTCAATTACAACGCTCAAAAGGGTTTCGAGCTGTAGACTTAAAAAAATAAAGTCTGTTTTAATTACCTTTGCAATTCTAAGACTATTTATCTATTAGATGAATTTGATCCTGCCATCGGCAATTTCGTTTGTAAACACTTTAGGGCTTCGGAACAAACCTCGTTTATAAAGGCATAATTCGGATGGGTAGCATCATTTTTCAATGGGAAATTTGGTTAATGAAAAATATCCCTGAGGTATTTTTAAATCCTATATTTGGTTTGCTGCACGATATTTCCCTCAATCAGTTACCACCATCTTTTAATTGCAATAATTGTAAATTAACTTTCTTATACAGGGGCGATTCACTAAAACCCATTCCATTTAGCTTTAAGCTAATTTACATTATTAGCCGAAATAACTTCATATTCCTCTCGTTATAGGAAAAATAATGAAATTGATGTAGCGATGGCATTGTAAACTTCAGCACGTGTAACGCGTACTAAACTTTAATCATCAAAATATATTACGGCATTTGACCAGGTTACAGTATAATCATTTTTCATTTTATGACACAAAACGAAAATGTCGAAACTGTATTTTATGGGATGGATGTAAAAGCACGTGTCCTAAAATTTAATTGCGTTATATTTACGCTAAATTCAATTTGTTCCCATAACGGTCGGATTCTAAAAAAAAACGTACAATGTAGGTAAAAAATTCATATACGCTGAAAAATAAGCTCGCCTGAGGCAATCACAATGTACCGACCTTAAGTACATACATCTGAAACGTGACTTTTTAGAAACAGGAAAAAAACTTCTCTTTCTTTTCTTTATAAGCTCTTTGCTTATGATTTATTTTTACACTTAAAACACTTTAGTATACCACAATGTCTAAGGCATTTCCTGAAACTTTTCTATCTACTTCGTTTCTGTCGTTACTGCTGTTCCTCTACGGGGCGTAATTGCGCTAAGCACGGCCGAACTCCTATAGGCAATGTAACAATTAAAATATGGATGTGAAACGTGGTAAAAATGGTCGCATCCTTAGGAAAGGTTTTTAAAACTGTTTTCCTTTTATGTACAAAATGATGCTGATAAATAATGTAAACAATAGGCGATTGAGTAAAAGATATGGAAATCTACAAGAAGTGTTACATTCGTATAATAGGGGATGATTTCGGTCAAAACTTCAATTCCAGGATTTTCGTATGTTTATAGTCTAATAAACCTGTTTTTCCTTAAAGATTTCTCTCATACTCATTCGCTTTCTGTGTTTTTCTTGGTTGGTACTGGAATAGCAGGCCATTTTTTTTTTAAACCACCATTCCCGCGACACGGGGCAATTGAAGAGCGAACAACAATTTCTTCCGGTTACTTAAAGGGTTAGCAATAATGTAAAAAGTTCAGTGTGTTTCACGTTTTGTAGGTCCAAATTAACAATTTCTAAATAAACCAAAGATCTAATTTTTGTTTAAATAGCGGAGGATGAAATTAAAGATCTTTACCCACTTTTTTTTCCCAAACTGTCAACCCAAAATCTGATTTGACTGCAGAAGGAGCACCGAACACATTTCATAATTCCGATTCTGACAATATGATGCACATAACTCTTTTATCGATAATGTTGCTGTTATATTCACAAACTGTACACTTCATGAGATCCTATCCATTTTGTAGTCTAGTAAAGGATTGCAATTGGAACTTTAGTAGGTATTTTGCCAGTTGGCTCGGGTGAAATTTTGGCAATTGTGGTACCCGGGACCATATTTCGTTCGTTCGAAAAATGACCAAAAGGAACCTTAGAATTTCCCATAAGAAAACTTTTGTGGCTAGCATGAAATTGCAGTCTCAAATTAAAGATTCCGTGTGTGATTTAATTGGGGCGCATAAAATGATTAAGAAAATACATAAAATAGCGCAAAACGACTGCAATTAGGGTTGGAAATTTGATCGCGAACTGGATGATCGTTCTTATATAGTTCAAGTTGTAACTACAAACTTGAATGAAGTGTAGGATTACCCCATAACACTTAATTGAAATTCCAGACCATCAGGAAACATTTTTCGGGAAGTATGAGCTTTTTTTGGTAAGGCCGAACGAATTTTTGATCTAAAAGGAGGGATAAAAATCTAAGCGATCTTTAAACAAGGGGTTAAGCCAAGAGGTGAGTTTTGAAGTGAAGCTAACCACCGGCCTGATAAGGATGTTTATGCATCTTAGGGAGACCGTAATGCAATGGATATTTGGGATTCATGTTAAGGAGATTCCTGCAATCACAATTAAGTGAAGTAATGACCTCACGGTTATTAAAGACAAAAGAATGACCGTTTTTTAGAGAAATTCTGTAAGGGGTTAGTCAATGAAATCTAATACTTTAGAGACAAATACAGGATATGATGTTTCTTATTTAAAAAAAGTTTACTTTATTAGAGTGAATAGTCTTTTTGTAGTAAAAGAATGCTTTTTCAAACTTGTAGTCATTTTTAAAATTGTATATACAGAAAGTTGTTTCTAGTCATTTGGATGAATTCATTTGCAGAACGATTTTCTGGTGCATTGCAAAAAATCTAGAAGTTCTAAAGCTTTTATACAAAGTCTAAAAGATGCTAACAAAGTAAAGGATTTTGAACCGGATATTCTGAGGATTCTATTGGTTTTGAAGGTTTTAGATTTAGATGGTCTAAAGGTTTGTGCTGCGCCATTATGCAACTATTTACTACATAATATTAACTTAACGGTAAAAGATGAGATTCTATGGCCTGATTATCAGATAACGCTTTATTGGAAAGGGGTAACCGATATGATTACATTAGAAGTGAATTCTGCAAATCTTTAATTAATTCTGAGGTTTGACTTAGTCGCCCTACTTGGGTAATCCGATCCAGAACTGTAAAAATTGAGCACTTTAGAGGGGAAAACGCCAGGGTGGTCCAAAAACCGCCATATTGGAATCTTGAATATCGCCCTTCTGATCCATTTTCAAACTTGGCAACAGGCAGCATCGGATTCACCGGGGTCGAAAACCATTGAATTGTTACACGAAATGTTTCTAGCATTTGGATTTGGACTAAAGTATGATCATGCTAGCATAAATGCCAATCGTATCACGCGTTCTTTCATTTACAAAATATTATCTAAACACAATTTTAATATTGTTTAATAAGGAGGATTGAAAATAAACAAGAAATGTAATGTAACAATAATAATGGAAAATCGCCGTCGGGCGGTTTGAAGTACAGACAGGAGAAAATAAAGAATTGCTCGAGATGAGATAATGGTTGCCGTAATTTTTAGACTAACCGAAACGTATTTATCATACAAAGAAACGTTTATATGTGTCATGTATTATAAGTATTATTGTTGGCGTAAATGGGGGCGGATCTGAAGAAATTTGGTTTCCGAAATTTGTTACACGTCTTCTACGTGCTGTGGCAACCTTTAACTTTAAAGTAGGCACAATAAAAGGTTGCAAATGGCAGTCACGTCCCTTGCTCACCTTCTAACACATCGAAATATACGGGAGACGGAAAACTGTAGGGAACTAAATTGTGAGAAAGGTGAATTTAATTCTAAAACTTGCGATCTCCGGAATTGCATTGTATTTTTAAGTTCGACAACAATGTCGTTTTTATCCGACAAGTGAGCAATTTGTAAAATAATGATGTTAAACAAATAATGTAATTTAGGCGGCGGGAAAAGTGGCGTCCCGACGCTTCCACCCAAAAAATCCTGAAAAGGGCCATTGTTGAAAATCTTTCGTTTTATTCCTTGAATTATGGTTCGTTGGTACGTTCACGTCACGATCCCTGAAGACAATAACAAAATCTTTGCTTTCTTTACGCTCCTGTCGCAGTCATTTTTCATTCACGAACAATGGTCGCCTACACAAATAAAAATTTCAAAGCTTGAGGTGCTGAGAAATAGTGAGTACATTTTCTTCTATTGATTGACGCTCTTTTCGACTATAATCAGTATAAAATGAAAACGGAAGGTAAAAAAACCATTTATTTGATTGAAATTCATCCCTGTTTATTTTTAGATCGCAAAACAGGGTCAACTTTAATGAAAATGTATGATACTAAGCAGAGTGTGCAAAATTTAATTACATAAAAACATCGCAAGGCTGATGATTTCATATCTACTTTTGCATCTAAACGCCGTTGATTAAAACAAAATTTGTTTTAGTGTGACAGCAATTAATACGAGAATTGTTGGTTGTTAGATGTTTTGTATGAAATTTGACAACTCAAAAAGTTGTTGGCGTTCCCGTTTTCAAAATTGCGAACCAAAATGGAATCTATCACAGTTCATGCCAAATTCATGATAATAATGGGTTATTCCTTTTAAATAAATATACCTACGTACGTGTTTACTTATATTCTGCTCTAGACGTAACAAAATATTACATCAAATTATTTAAACATTATTTCCGAGGTCTTTCCCTGAAAGTAATTTCAATTCCTCGTAGAACAAATTAATGGAATTTGACTGGGTACCTTTTTAGAAGAGTCAGCAGCGTACTTCTGCATGGTGAACTTTAAAACTGTACTCTTTAATACCGGGTGATCTAAAATGACTGCAAACAGTTTGAATTTGGCGCTTAAAATTTTAGTTTTTTTCTACTCTGTCGCTCTGTTCACTCCAACGTCCACTATTCAGTTCGAAGGAAACACTGATTTTCATGCATAGTCAACAGGAAAATGTGTGTAAACTTTTCACAAGTGTAAAAATACCTACACCCATACGGGGCAAAATTTTACCACTATCATTTGGTAGAATTTACCACAATTGATGTGGTACAGTTTACCATTTCTGGTGTGGTCGTATATCGACACCAATTTTTCAAATTAGAATTGAATTGAAGGTTTATAACAAAATAATAATCTCAAATAACGAAAATGGCCTACCAGACTTTATTAAACTTGAAACTTCAGTTCCACACATTCACAAGCGCACCACCAAAAGATCGAAAACGAAGTAAAACTACCTCCGACCCGAAATGTAGTGACAGACTAATTTTATATTCGATAAGGTACTTGTAAATAAATAGCTACGAGTCGTAAAACAGGTATTATACAATCAAACGTATGTGTGATTAATCATCAAGTTATAAGGTAGGTAGTTTTGAAAAGAATTTATATTTTCTAATTTCTCTGAAAGAAATAAACCTGAACGCGAATTTACCTTAATGGGCGAGGATGCGATTTTCTTTTTAGGTGAAAATTCTGGAGGTATAAATTCTAGGGGAGAAAATTGCCCGGGGAGCTTTTGGAATTAGACCAAATTTATTGTAGGGGTAAAAAATTATTGGTTAGCAGGGATGACCCTTATTGGGGGTGCGAATTTACCTGCTGGTTGGGGCGAATATTTTTATCCGCGTCTACAAAAGCACACAAATAAAACAGGAACGTCTGGATATAACGAGATTACATGGGGATTCTAGTAAGAGCAGGTGAATATTCCGTCGACCAATTGACCTGGAACAAATTTTCTTTGGGGGCAAATATTTTGGGGGCGAATTGTCGTATGGCAAAAGCCAATTCGAAGGGTTGTAACATTTGTAGTACTCCAAATATTATTATTTCGTTGATAGATCTCGGATAAATAAGCCATTAGTAACCCTGCAACTTCCCCTAAATTAAATTTCCTTCTCATTTTCTATCAAATTCACATTTACATGCATAGCAATCCTCAATTAAAGGAGTATACATATAAATATTTAGAGTGGCCTCACGGTCAATTTCCATTACTTGATTTAAGCTGACTCGAGTTAAATCAAGTAGCTTGAAAATCAAACCAGTCCCTAAGTCTGTAAGTTTCAGATTAAAATTTTTGTCACGAGCTTCAGTTTTTGCCGGAAATCGTGAATGATCAGTTTCAACCCTAAAAGCTTACCCTATTAATCATCCCCCCTTCGAAGCGACCATAACTTATTTTTTAAAGCATGATACTATCCTCCTAAATGTTTATGATTAATTTGTTTTTTACCGAGAAGAATTTTTATTAAAAGTTCGTACGAATAGAATACACCCACAGAACACGACAATAGCTGCAGGTAATGCAATACAAAATTAGTTTCAAGGAAGGAGGGAAGAATAGTAACTTCCCGAAGTGAAGGAGCACAAGGTATTGTAGGTTTATGTGGTCATTTATAAATTTATGTTCGCAAGATAGTAAAGAACAGCTATGCAAGTTTACAACTAATAAGATCGCAGATAGTTTTAATAACTATTACACAAGTTAGAAGCTAATGTCTCGAGAGATTATATTTGTAATTAAATTAAGTTACGTCTATAATCAAATTTGTAATGGATTAATTTGTATTATAACCGTCAGTTTGGAAGTTTCGAGTGAACTTACTGCAAAATAAGACTGGAGGCAATCTACGATAAACAGAAGACTGTAACAGAAATAAAAGAAGCAGGAAGTTGAGTGTAAAATTCCCGGTAGGATTATTAATGCCTATTTACTTTACATGTGCCATAAATAAGTTTATCGATCTAGAAAATATCGAAAGACAATATAAAAAGTACCCATCTCCAACACGCTGTATCTGAAAGTTTGCAACTTCGGAATTTTCTCTCGAGACTCGGCGTAAGTCCTTCATTTTCTTTCAGGAAAACACCGACGATTGAAATCTTTGTTAATTTACTCACTAACCGTAGTTTAATCGAGAGATTTTTGCGCCCTTTAACAGAATATTAATTACACGTACGTGCATCAGCCGAAGGGATATAGAGGAGGGTAAAGTTCTTTATCGGGATAACTTCTCGTTGGGTTTAGTGGATTAACCCGAAGTCATTTTGGTTGTCCGAGTGTCTCTTACTAATACCACCAACTATGTTAAAGCTATTAAACTCGAGACATACGCGCGCTGTCCCGAAACCGAACCATTCTGCCACATTGTATGTTAAGTTTCAAACTTGGTCCACCTTCTGATCTTCACATTCGGTCGTAACGATTTCGCTTTATATCTCTGCCAAAAATTGTCCAGCCCGACGAATCTGCTCAATTGGATTCTGTGTAATTTCACTTCAAAATCTGTTCCCATTAAAGTTTAATCTTTAAAAACTTTGGAATATTAAATCGGGCTATAAATGGAACTATTCAGATTTTTTCAGGAGGGAGGGATATGACAAATAAGTTCCATGCTAATGCGAATAAATTGACAAATTTACTTCTGTAGTAATGGACGCTGGAAATTAACCCTGTTGTAAAATTTTTAAATTATTAGGTATAGGTATATGTTGACCAATTTCAACAATATAAACAGTAACAACCGGTAGTCTTCTTAATTTTCATGACTACCTATCTTAACATTTTATAGCAATGAGGGCTTTAATGTCGATTCCTTCTGTTCATTACTTTCCTAAACAACGAGTACTTTTGTTGCAATGTTTTGATAATTAACCACGTTAGTCCTGCTTTTCTGAAAAATGTATGATTATGGTCATACGTAAAATAAAACTCTCTTCCTAGTATAGCTTTGTTTTAAGAGTCTCTCCTCCAATGTACTAATTTGTCCCAAACTTTACCTCCTGATAAATGTTTAAAAAGCTCAATCCTTTAATACTGGCAATATGATTCAATAATATAATAATAATGACCGTAACAGGATACCTACGCTGGGCCAAATTGATTAATTTAGAAGTCGTGCGTACATTTTGTGTCATAAATAACTACATAGATACTCCATTTCCTGGTTGCAACTACATAGATACTCCATTTCCTGGTTGCAGAAAGAAACTTCATTTGGCTCTTATAGAAAAATTTCCGGAACTTAATTTATCTGAACAAAACGTTGTTGAGAGACGAAAATTTGTTAGTGATGCTGAAATTGCAGAGCTTGAAATGGATACTGTTGATAAAACACAAAATCTGGAAGAAAATCAAAATTTATGTCAAGTTGATGAAGATGAACCGTCCACTAATCACCCAAACTCTGAAGATCGTGATGAAGACTACCAACAAACTGAAGAAGATCAGTTTATTTGAACACAGTGATCCGTTATCTAGACCAAAAATTCCTAATTTAAACTTTTCTAGGTACTACAAAATCAAAAATGTGATTGAAACTTTAAACAATGTTGTTGGACATTATTTGAAGGACCACGATTCAATTTACTGCATCCATTTGGCAATATATTGGGCAATTGAAAGAAAAAATACATTTTGGCTAAATAATTTAAAAAACAGTTCAAAAAATTGGACGTGGGTAGAAGAAATTCAATAACTTTAGATGATTTCATAAATACTTTGAAATTGGACTGCATCGGGAATAGACCATATTCAAAATTATTGGTTAAAGAAGTTTAACAGTACTAATTTACCTTAATTATCTTGGTTTAATAAAGCACCCATCAATAATCCCAAAATTTTTATGCACCGGTATATAACTTAAACCCAAAAAATTACCGTCCAATTACTTGTTTACCGACAGTTTATAAATTATTTACACAAAATTAATAACCAATGTAAAATGAATCAAATTTTAAGTATTGAACAAAAGGGCTGTACCAAAGGTACATTGGGATGTCGAGAACAATTAGCAATTGACACTATTATTACAGCATATGCAAAATATAATAAAAGAAATTTAATTATGTGTTACATTGATTACAAAAAAGCATATGATTCGATTCCACATAACATGGCTCCTTGATATCCTAAAAATTTATAAAGTTAATTACCAATTTATTAATACTTTGACTTGTATGATGTCTATGTGGAATACAATTAGGTATTGTCAACGGAATTCGTGGTCTAAAAGTAATTGATATTAAACGCGGCATTTTTCAGGGCGATTCTTTTAGTCCATTATGGTTACCTACTCCTCTGCTCGTTTCAATCTAAATTTTAAACAAACTTCTAATATTATAGATTTATTGTACATGGACGACTTAAAATTATATTCTAGATCCGAAAGTCAATTAGACAACTTAATAAAAACAACGAACAAATTTAGTGAAGATATCTGTATGGATTTTGGAATTGACAAATGTGGTAGAAATACAATAACGGCTGTAAATATTTGGATAGTTGCTACCTTGTCGTATTCCTTTGGAATCCTAAAGTGGTCTGATACAGATTTAAATAATTTAGATAGAATAACTAGAAGAATGTTAAGAAAATATAATTACCTACATCCTAAATCTTGTGTTGAAAGGCTTTATATTAAAAGAAAAGATGGAGGACGTGGTTAAACAAATTTGTATAATTTATTGGGCGAAAGCCTGTTGAGGGCCCAGAATTAGAGAGGGGCAAAATTAATTAACTACATTTGAAGCAGAGACCAATCCAGGAAAATAGTTCATTAGAACTAAGCGGAGATAATCAAAACTTGGGTCTTCAAAACTTAGATGCTGCAGGAACGACCTTAGTATTCAATATTTTAATAAATATATTCCAGTGCACTTTCATCATTAATTATTATTTAAATAAATAAATATGTCCTTTGAATGACTATATTTTAAAATCAGAAGAAAACATCGACGCACTTGCTAGATGAACCAAGAATCTAATATGAATAACATCAAATGGTAAAAGCAAAACAAGAAACTATGTGGTACTCCACTACCCCAGTTTTTAAAAAGTCCATGATATTGATAACCAATTTCATTGGGACTAGTATTTTACCCCGTTCAGTTTAGGGGCGCGGCATCCCACAATGTGCTCACTTCCTTTTTCAGTCTGTCTAAGGTAGGATTAATTAAATCAGGATTAAACGGCAAAGCTTTGCGTGCAGATTAAAATCTTGTTTAGCAAATTTAAAATTTGGGCCTAAACATTTCTGTCAGTTCAATATGAAAGAGTTCGTTAGTGGAAGTTTTATTAATGTGTAGTGTCAGATTTATATTAAAAATTTAATTTTTGTTACAGATAGAGCCGACTTTATGACATATCGCGATTTCCGAAACGAAAGGTCCCACCTATATACACGTTTGCCTTCTTTGTAAAGTCAGTAAAATGCACAACGTTATTTTCGTGTGGAAAATTATTTATTTGATATTAAATCCATAAAAATTTGCCAAACAATTACGTTTTTAGTAAACCCTACATAAACAGTAGTTTGAATCTATCAGATTTCAGTAAATCTGACTTCCAAAACATGGTGCTGATTTGGGATAGGACTCGATTTCGTGATACCGCATTTACTGGATTTCGTTTGGATCCTTTTTTAGGAGTCTAGAAACGAAACTATTAATTTTCTTCGGAAGTTATTGCACGAAACGAATTCGATCGTTTGTACAAATTCAAAAACGTTATGATTCTGTTTTTCCCCTGTTCCCGTAAGACCTTTGTAGGTACTTATAATGCAAATTTCATAAATTATACACAAGCAGCACTTGTCGGTGGACACTCCATTTGCTTGAATACATGATAAGCAAGAACAAAGGATTTTCGAATACCTATATATACCTCATACTTAATTGCAGTTTAGCCACTGTAGCCATTTCCTCATTTGCATTTAGACACAATATGTTGAAGTGGATTAAGTGCTCCGAGTGGTTAACATCGATACACAGAGTTAAACTTCGCGTATGTTTGTTTCAACGCGGTATTTACCGAGAATTTTGTAGTTAATTATTAGATGCATTGTTGCTGAATAAGGTGAATGTGCTTCAGCTGCACCCAATTAAACACATAAAACACTTTAAACAGATCTGCTGTAAGGACTAGTACAGCGAGAGAAAAAAGAGAAAGCTCTATGCGGCTGTAAACTTTCATTACGCCGAGATAAAAAGGGAACAAAAAATAAATACAAGCATTACTACAATGTGCGCGTTTTTTTTGTGTAATAATTTATTTTCCACACGTATACCAAGTTATCCAATACAAGAAGTATAAGTGGAGTTAAAATTCGATTCGGACGTAGAAAAAAGTTGAGCAATGCGTTAGGGTGGAGACGTGAATTATCCCTAATACGGTTTTTCTTGTAGGATACTCGTTTCCGAAATTGGATAAAGATCGCTTTTGAAATTTTTATTAAAATGAAATAACAGGCAGGCAATTTTTTTGTTGTAAGAACAGTGCTATTGTGCAAAAGTCACCTACAATGTCATAGTTCGAAATTTGTCGTTGATTTTAGTAACCCTTGTCACGCTATATTATAAATTGACTTAACAAGACTTCAAAAGCGTATCGTATAAATCAACGCGATGTATGTAGATTATATGCACAATGTTATATGAGGAAGCATCGCGGAATTAACGAAAGATGACATTCGGGAATCCTGGAATACAAATTTTGCAAACGAAAAACTGGCACTAATTCCCACTAATCGGTGGATTTAAAGCAAAGTTCTAAACGTCTAAATTAATTTGTAAGGTGAGTTAATGCTAAATTAAGTAATTCTAGCATTATACGCTTGTATGAACTATAAAATCTAGTTATTAATTTACGTAACAATGAATGTTATTCTAGACTAACTTTAAAGCCACATTCTCGGTGAAGTTTTGCCGTAATATCATTACGGACTTACTCTGCTCAAGTTGATTTCACGGAATATAATCAAAATGTTCGAGGAACTCAATACAATTTTACGTTACTTGGTTTCTCCCAAGTTTTCGACATATATACTGTTTCGTATATTTAGGTATTGAACATGGAAACTTTCACAACGCAATATTGAAGCCTTCCTTTTAAAAAGTTTTTTCTAACTAGTCTCTTCAGATTCCTTCGACACTATTTCCACGAAGCCATTCCAGTAAATATTTCCTTAATCTTGTAAAATGCAAGGTTTGGGAAATGGGGCTATTTTGTTATAAATGCTATGAAGATCTCATTAGTGGTATATCTAGGGTAATGTTAAATAAGGTAGTGTATCTTATTTTTGCCCTAATGACCACAATTTGACAAGCGAACTCTGTGTTGATTAAAGATACATATAGGCTATTTCACGCAAACCACTACCTAAAAGTATTCAGGCTTTTATTGATAAATTAAATCTGAAAATTTGCATACCAACATAGTTTTTCTTGACCTACTAAAGTACATATTATCATGATCGTTTTACTTCCGGTTTTACCGGATGCCGATAGCAACTTTCTTATGTTGAATAGACCACCCTGTATTTTATTGCATTTTTGAAATCTACGTCATACAATACCACATTTCTCTATACTCAGCATCCAATGTTTTCAAGATATTCAAGATTTTTAAAAACATTTGACGTTTGACTGCTATTCTTTTGAGCCCTGTACCTATGACCTCGTTTCAAAAAGTATTCAAAAATCGACAGTACCGCTAGACAATTATTTAAATTTTGATCGCCCTTCTACAGAGTGTTTTAAAAGTAGGTAATGGTTAGTTTAATAAATTCAAACATGTAAACGTTTATTTTTTCAAATGAAACATGCTTTCTTTGCACTTTCAAATGACATTCCCTATCCATATCTGTTATGCTTTTCGGTTTTATTTTAGATTTTCTAAGATTGTGACTGTTATGTATCATTTTCTTAGGAGAGGAAAGGTTCCCAACGCCGACGTTGAAGTCTGTTTTCAAGTTTAAAAAGAATCAAGGTTTCAAAAACATTCAACTAAACAAATATTAACAAATACGGCGAACTTTTAGTAATCTTGCCACACGTTCGTCAATGAATTATTTGTTCTAAATTATGTCTGTCGACCCATTATATGCTTTGGTTTTGAATTACACACTGGAAACAGGTCGTATTAAGTTACTTTTGCAAGTGTTCATTGATTTCATTGTAGCATGAGTCGAAAAACTGTTATTAGGCGCTGTTTTTTCAATATGGCAGCGCGAGTTACGTAGATGCGAAGCGGCAAAATTAAAATTCGGAAAGAGTACATCGAAATCTATAAACTCACCCATTTTTGGAATGAGGTTTACTGTTGACAACTGACATTGAGAAATACCAAAAAAGTTCTTACAGAAGATTGGAGTGTAACGTGCAATATATTTGCAAATTGAATTTCATTATCGTTCATGAGTATTGGTACAATTCGGGAATATTGCGGGAGCCTAATAAATTGCGAATGCGGTACGTTGCGTAAATAAATAAACAGAGAAACGTAAAAATTCAATATGATCGCGGAAATTGTTTAATATTGCACATGGGATGAGATTAATAAGGGATGTTGATGATGAAGTAGATGGGAATAAAAAAGCACGTTATGTATGGAAATCCAATAATCTATCAAAAAATTGAAAGGCAATTTTAGTAATAAAGAAATAAAGAATATTTATGAATCTGAATATAAATTACATGTATTATAAAACTGATTTACATATTCAAACTTGATTCATCTAGCCTAACGAAAAAAGCTTCATCAATTTTAATGCTCCCTCTTAATTTTGGAAATGTATTAACGACGAAGCCTGATATAAATTTCCCGGAATCGCTCAGGTCTTAATTTGCTACCGATATTGACAAAATTGTTGTGTAAAATGATTGGGTGTTGTCGAGTAGCAGTAAGCAATTAAACATAGATTGCCTCATCATCGATTTCAAAAGGACGAGAGGATACCAGCATAGCGTATACCTTCTCTTTTCTTTCCGACCGGATCTAATATACGCTTCGAGTGTCAATGAAAACGGAAATCTATATTCTCCGTCCTTCTTCGGTGTTATTTGACGCTTAGGAGCGCGTATTCTCAGCAAAATAGCTATAAATTTTATCGAATTTCTATTCTATTAAATTTGCAATTGCATACAGGCAATTTATAAAACAGCAGATGTTCCATCCTCAAGTGTCCCTCCGCGCCGTATATATTTACCAAGGAAGATGTTTACCGTTTTCTTCAATGCGGATTTTAGCGTATAGCAGTCACCGTTAATAAAATCCGGCGTCCGCTCATTTAAAAAGTCACTTTGACGACATTTTCTTACCTTTACTGCAAATTTAATACCTGCAAAGAAACTTTCCCAAATTTAATATATAATGCAAATCACAACCAAATTCCTCTCCACGCGGAATATTAAATAACAAAGACGGTGATATTTTATTACGCAAAATTTCATTTTTATGTTAATTAATAGCATTTAAAGTAAGTTTGAAATGCGTACTCGCGCAAGTTTGTAGCAACCTGATTTTCTCATTTAATAAATGAGACCTCCGCGATTATAAGCTGCTCCTTACGCGCCATTTATCAAACCTCTTGACTTTGGAATTATTTCTCTTCAATTCAGTATACCTATATACAGGGAAGGTAATAAGATTCCGAAATTTATTAGTCTCTAAAATTAAAATTTTACTTGTACTAGTGCTTTTCAAAGCTCTCGTCACCTGTAGCTGTACAACCGTTTCCAACACTGAAATGTGCTAGGTAACTTTAGCTCAAAATCAACATTTTAGCCCGTTTACGATTTTCAGTGACGAACTGCTTAAAAAAAATAAGCAGTGGAAAGTTTCAATTTCAGTTTGATGGGCTCATTACCATGATTGATGGTTAGGGAATCATGGTCTCAGAATTCACATCGTGAATGAACTATTAGATGTGTTTAGTGCCTGGAAAGCATACTATCGAAAATTGGGAAACTTCCTAATGGTTCCAATTGTACGCTTCGTTTCTTTACTTGAAATAATCATTTTTTCAAAAGCTGGTTTTTCGTTCTAGTTTCATTTGCACCCACAATAGTTGGATAGGTTTAAAAAAGTTCCGTAAGTTTAACCCACCACCACGATCAGGAAAAATAACCCGAAACGTAAAACCTCAGTTGGCAATTCGAATTTTTGAAATTTTATGATTATGATTTTTGAGGAATTTATCTATGACCGTAAAGCTATTATAGTGCAGATGGAAGTGGCACAAAAATGGAATTTAAAAAAATGAGTGTTGGCCAAGGCCTTTGATTGACTTAAGAAAGAACAATCATATGATCTTCATCGGAATATTTTCATAGGGCGAACTTCTTTCCTAATCTCCCAAACTATGAGCGAAATAATGTTTATGATGTCACATTTACAGGATACGAACTTAATTCGATCGCGCTCCTCGAGACCCGAATTTCTTCTTCGATTTTTTTTATACGCGAATTTCGCCATTGGTTTGGTATTTGTGTACGCAGTTTTAACAAACAGATTTTATTGCGGTACCTATCCGAAACGTTATATTTGGTGCACTTCCACAAAATACAAAAACACAAACTTTCTCTACAAACTTTGAACGGTTTTGAAAAGGGACGTTATAAAATTGGTCACTTGTAATACAACGGGAAAACCCTCCGTTCACCGCAACCACGAAAACGCGAATATTATACGTATAATGGGGACCAAAATGGTCGCTTTGAATGCTAAAAGACAAATCCCTTTTCCAAATCTCTTCCTATTAATTAAACATGTACCTATACAAATGTGACCAATTAATTTTTGTTTGTTGATTCAAACCCCTTACCACAAATCAAATTGTTGATAAGGTCGGTAATCTTTCACATCTTTCCCAAAATAAGCTGACTCAAAGGTTTAATAAACCTAAAGGTTTAAATCTAAAGAGTTCAATGCAACAAATGTAGATGATTGAAAACCAAATTTTCTTACCAAATGTACAGTGTACAATTTTTTAGGGTATGGCTCAGAATGGAAGTTAATTTTCTGTAATCCCCAATGTCAGGCAATTAATTGAGACTAGTGAAAGTAGGTACCTAATTATTAATAAATTAAAGAAAATTGGAGATTTCAAAGGTATTGAGACCTATGGATTTGAAAGGGGAGGAAAATCATCAACATAACGGTAAAGAAACATCAATTTCGATTTTTTAGATTTAATTAGAGGGGTGAGTGTTGGATCACGCATGGGGTGCTTGGGTGCAGTTTTTTGAAAACAGTCTGAGAAAAATCAAATTAAGGTTGGATTGCGAGGTCTTGCTCTACAGGGGCTTGTTTCCCATATTTATCCTTTGCCGGTTCTCTAGAAATTAGTGGCATCCACAATATTTTTCATCACCGACCGACATTTTTTTTTATAATCGTTGGAGATACGATAGTTTCCAAATAAAAAGAAGAATTAATCATTAGATATAATTTTGAAATAAAAAGCATAATGATGCTGAGTGTTCTTATTAAACGTCAATAACTTTTGTGTCCTATTCTTGTCGAATACTTTGAAATGTAAAATAAAAAAGGTTAAGGTGGTTATAAAAACAATTATCGATCGTTATTTCGTTAAATCCCAAAAAAAACATAGCTGGACTATGGTTTTACTAGAAAAAACAAAAATGTATGTCAGATCAAAATTATACCAAAAATAATGACTACAACCTACTAAACTGAATAATAACAGAAAATCTATCATTATCCAAAAGGCAAAATCGACGATCCGTAACCTATGTAAACTACGAGTATATAAACAAATTTTGGATACCTACACAAAAATTGTTTGCACCCAAGGGGACAATTTATAATAAACATTCACATGAGTGCTGAAGGCAAACGTGGATGTTCCCTACTAGGCAAGGAGGACAAACTTATTAAATTTAAAACAACCCTAGTTTGCAGAGTATGGTATGTATGTACCATTGTGTATACTCATAAGTGGACAATTGTTTTTTTAAGTACATGGTAACTAGCAAAAGTGTAGCAAGTTCGACGGATGATCCGCTCATCCCTGAAGCAACTAAAAATTATGAGCAAGTTCTTGATGGTATTACGTATGGTAAAGCGAGAACTGAAAATTAGCCTTAACTGTTGATAATTTTTAACAGATTAAGTTTGAATTCAGGTTGTTTGTCCTTTGGACCAACGGGAAGCGGGTGTATTAAAGAAGTGACAAAAATTGTTAATGTTTAATTTCTGGATATATTGGGGGTAGGTAAAGGGAAAAGTGTTTTTTTTTTAATTTTAAAAGCATACCATTCTGTAGTCAAGTTTTCTAATAAAACAGGGGTGGTATTCTTTTCTGAGGTAATATGTACGGTAATATTAGAAAAAATATGGTATATGGGGCTGATGGTGGGGGGTTTCTATAAACCGTCATTTCTACGTATGGAATGTTTCTCGTCATTTTTAGGTCTATTAAATTACTATTTTCTTATCCTAGTTCGATAGTCGTTTTGATATTTTAGTAGGTAGTAAGTCCTTCCCTATTGCCTCTGAAGATGAGCATAATATCAATGTAAGTTATTAGATTTTACCTTACTAAATAACTTTATTTAGGAGAAGATTGTAAATGTGAAAATACATAAAAATTAATTTCTTGTTAATATTTTTAGTTGCTAAACAACTAAAATCCCCACAATCAACATTAAGTTTTTTTTATTACCTAGTGTTGCCGGAAGCATGAGTCAAATTTATTTTTTAAAAATTCACACAAAAGAGGTAGAAAGAGTTTTTCAGTAGATGAATAATTTTTCATAGGAAAGGAATAAAATTAAAATTTACGTTGGCTGCTCTAAGGGTTCTGTTCAGTCAGCTCGTCATATTGGTGACAGTGGTATTTGTAATGAAAATTATTGATCTAGTAGGAGTAAGATCTGTAATTGTTATAAACATATTTATTGTATTGTACAAAATTAAAAGTTCAAACTCTTTTTGAATATTATGTAGGCATACCTATCTAGTGTGCTTGGGGTCACTAGGACATAGCCTATTATGCGCTACATAAAATTAACGAATCCATTGGCATGTTTCTAAAATCCAACAAAAAATTTACTGCAATTTTGGCTCGAGAATACCAAAATATTCTAACTTCAAATTAATTCGAACGTTGAACAATTTTTGATCTGCGGTTAGGGAATTAAGATTGTATCAAGCAAAAATATCCTTACAGTTTGAAAATGTTTGATGTCCAATTAAGAATGGCAATTAGTTTTGGTCAAAGTTCTCAAAAACTAATTTAGAATCAATATTCAGGTACCACATTTCGTGGAGATTTAGAATCCATGAAAGTTTAAGACGAAAAATGGCAGATGAATTTACCGTTAAAAGTACAAAATGGAGAGTGAGACGAAACTAAATTGCAATATTGGCTTTGCGATTTACCGAACAATGAACGTTTTCCAGTAAATATCTATGGCGAAGTAAATGCGCTTACATTAAATGTAAGCCATATCCAGCGTTTCCAATTTCTGAAAAGGAACTTCTTGTGTATACGTTCTGTTTTACTCACACAATAGCGACATTACTTTAATTTCCTTTTCTCTGACCGATAACTCCGCGTCTCTATATAATTCTCTGTTGGGGTAGGATGTCGGCCTCGTGAATTCTGTGAGAAATATTACGCTTTTGATTAACAAACTCGTAGCTTTGTGAAGGGTGTATTGGTTACTGGCAACTTTGTATTGTTAGTTATTTGATTAGAGAAACGCCAAACAGTCGGATTTCATCGGAACTAGGCCGTGTTTTCCAAAATAAATTTGTTAAGTGGGTTGCTTTCATCTTTCGGAAAAAGGAAGCGTATTTCGATTAAATGTATTTGATTTACAATCTCAACTATTTCACTATGCACGTCATCGGGATATGCTCAGTAACAAAGTAAATGCGCTAGTGGACAATTGAAATACTTGAAATGATGGTTTCTTACTAAATTACTTTTTCAATGGATCAGGGGTAGTTCTCCTATGTAACTACGCTCTATGGGAGATGACAGAATGCGTGAATAGTGGTAATAATAACTAAACATTTGTAGCTGAAATTCGTTTGTCTGGGGCGGTGTTGGAAAACCGAATACAGCAGCAATAATTTAAAACTAATTGAAAGTCGCACGGAACGCAAAACTTTCTCTAGTAAAATTAATTTATTGTTTCTCTGCTCTATTTTCGGATGGAAGTGAACCCTGACGTAATCTCTAGAGCAGTTAATTGGAATTTTTTATCGGCATGTATCAGTTCTTTCCCAAGTTGGAACGTTTAATAAGTTACGTGATTTAAAACGGCACATATCTTACGTCGAATTCAGTCTTCTTGCTCACTAATTTATGCAGTGGTAAACCGTGCAGCTGAAACTGCTGTCGAAAGCAAACTTCGAGTTGATTTATTGCTTAGACGTTGAAGTTCAAAGAAACAGCTACCAACTTATATATTTTAGCGAAGTTTTAAAATACACACCTAAGTTATTTTTTTATCCCTTCAGATTTTTTTATAATTGCGAATACAATAATCACCAATACGTTCGCGCGTTTGTCGTGGCGAAAACTTATTTAATATATAATTTTTCATCATAGAAGAACCATACCAAACATTTAAGGAATCTCGTCTGAAATACATAAACTTTTAACCGTAAGAAAAATAAAAATTAATTAATGAGTCTTTCTTATGCGCAAGGTACCTTCTAAATATTTTATGTAAGAACTTAAAAGTTGCTTAACTAATTAAAAAACTTCGCAGAGAAAATAAAATTCTTTAACCCGCATGGTATAAGCGATGGTAAATATTTTCAAAGTTTTCAAAGTTTCTCCGTTCCGTGTAGTAAACAGCAGTTATAATTTAGAAATCAATACAAATATTAGACTTTGCAGAAGCGACCTGCTTTGAAATGCATACGATTTTATTTGTATGCGGGTTGTTTACTGAATCACGGAGTTTTGTAACCTACAAAGAACTTTTTCTTGTTTTGCTTCTTGTACAAATCGTAGGTTTTTGTCTAGAATAATTTAAATAGTTTTCGTATCCCTTAGATTTGAGTTGGAATGTTAATGGTCTTCCAGGTCTCCACTTGAATTGAGAAACGACAAAACAATTACCCAATTTTCTTGCAAATATCTTCCAATCTCTATCTTTACATTCCACAAATCAATAAGCATCCAGAAAGCTTGCCGTTGACAGTTACAGGAAATTGTATAGTTAGTACATATATATAAAAGAACGAACCTATAAGATACGGTTATTTTAAGTTATAAAAGGGAATCAATAATAATACCTACTGCTTTCGGATACATAATTTTAGTTTTATGAGATTCGATTGTATCACAAATTGGTTTGTTTGAATAGGATTCCATTTTCATAATACCTATAATCATTTTTTTAATATCAATGGTTTGAATTCGAGTAATGGGCGCGTTTTGTTGCATTGTTAATGGAAGGGGGGATGATTCTTCGTGACAATTTGGGAATGTGTTAGGGAAATTTTCGACGTTCCGCCAAAATCAACGCAGTCATCATCCATTTGACGGTAATGAACTAAATAACGCCCCATAATGTTAAAGGTGTAGAACCCGAGGGCCTCTGGCCCGAGGGTTGTATACGTTGACGCCCGTAGTGCCCTCAATTTGTTATGTCATACATGATCATATTATATTCCAAGAATATGCGGCGCAGACGATTAAAGGTCTATTTCATGTGTGAATAGACCTTAAAAGAGAAGATAACGATAATCATCAGAATTAAGCTATCCATGATCGTATCTATCGAGATGACGTATAGGTATTTATACCTATTTGTCAAACATTGACAAAACTTTGTACGAAATGACAAACGAAGCAATACTTTATTATCACAATAAAGGGGGGAGTCAATTATACCAATCCTATGAAGATGAGCTTGAAAACTGCGATGATTGGGTTTTAATCGGGTTATAAAATGGAATGGTTTTTGATATGGACGAATACTGAAATACTGACTTTTAGAGTTATTTGCAATTTCTTTGTAAAGAGATTTCCAAAGAGTTTTTGGTATGGGATTTGAAAACATTAATTAAATCCTTAAAATCGCAGACCTGTGTTATCTGTTCCAGATTGCAAGCATTTTTAGCAGTTCTATCTAAATCCAGTACTTCATTTCGTGTAACTCCGTAATGCACCTTGGTCCATATCAAGGTTTTACTATCTTTTTTTTAATACTCAATATTAACGTATTTTTGGGATGATTTGGGAAGGAAAGAACTGGATAAGGGACTGAGTACCTTTTGAGTGTATATTCCCTGAATTGTATACCTATTTCATCAATATTGCAATTAAAATTTGTGAATGTTCGTATTTTCGCCGTACCTTTGCTTAGAAAACAGATATCAAAATGCTGTTTTCACTGATCTGCTCACTTTTTCATCTTATTTGATAATATCATATACCTAATAATTATATCGTTCCATTTGAAATTTAAAAAAAAAACCTGAAAAGTTTAAGTCACATCGCGCCCTCTACCACTCATCACATTTACTATAAAGACTCTAATCATATAAAATCTGACTCCACGGAGAGAGCTCCTTCCAACAAGACCTATTATGGGAAAATCTGTTAACCTAAACCGAAGTTACATTCAATTCCTCTTCTCACACCCCTCATATTTTATGAGCTAGAGCAATATGTGCTGCATCAAAATGATGCAAAATTGGTGCAAGATTGCTATGCATGTATTTTTTATGCATGTTTGTTGGGTATATTTTAGAAAAAATCCCGAAGCGGGGCAATTAACGGTTCCATCGATATGGTTTGTGACCATTATTAATGGGACACCCAGTACATATATCTTTTTGAATTTGGGGGGCAGTAGTTTCCTCATAGCTTGTTCTTCAGAGTTTTAAACGATCATATCTACGCCGTCGAAAATCTTTAACAAACTCATTTATTATATTGATTCTATACAATCCAACAAACTTTCCTTTATTCAAATTTGAACTTTATCATTGAATATACCACAGGACTGAAGTACGTCCTAATCCCTCAGGTGCTTTTCTATCTGCACCCTCGGGATTAAAAAAACACTTTAATCCCGTGGTATATAATATACTATTTGTAAGCATAGTTAGTACCTAGTTCAGAGATAAATTCCAATTATTTTGTATTTAGTAGGTATATTACTCTAATATTACTATTTCACATGTAACTATTGCCCAATTACCCTCACTAACGCTATCACTGGCAGGGGGTAATGTAGCGGACGAAATTTCAGAAATTAACTTCCTGTAATTACTTTGCACAAAAGTGCATAACACTCTGGACCGGAAAGCAGATTTAATATTAAGGATCTTTTCTCTAATCGACAAGGGCGTTACTTACGGTTTAAGATATAGAAACCTTCATATAATTCGTTACTTCCTAGGAGTCATCCGAAATGTACTTTGTTTCACATGTGTTACGCGATCCGCAGTTTCGGACAGTATATATGCATATAACGCTGATATACTCGTAATAAAGTAGAGGTCGGTGCAGGTGCGTATTCAGTTTTTATTCTAAAATAAATTTCAATTATTTCTCCTTACTCTCCTTAACCCCACTTTACGCTTCACTTAAAGCTAATTAAATTATCTACAACTTCTATTTAATAATTTCTACACGTAGGATCAATAGTTTACCCACAATTTCGATCTAAAGAAGGTGTAAAACTCAAATGTTCACTTTTTAGAAAAAAATGACTATCTTCAAAGTGCCGTAATTTGGTAACTAATTGACTTACAGAGCTCGGGTTAGGCGCAAATTGTTACATATTTAATACTCTTCAAAAACGTATACAATGACGAAAGTCGAAAAATGCATAGTTAAGGAAATATAACGCAAACACTGCAACAAGTCCGAAAATTTCGCGGCTTTTCGTATACTACACTTTTTCCACAACTTTTAGAGAGTTGCAAACTTGAGTATACACTACTCTAATGGGTCCAAACAACATACTAAAAAATCAGAGATACATCATGTTTTGTTGATTTATTGTCGATTTTGACTGGCCTATTTGTCTAGTCACCATTGTTAATAATAATGAATCGGTTCCCAAAATTCCGGTATTTTTATGACTTGATAATATTTTAATAGCAAATTATCGAAATTTTTTAAGTGCAGAGAAGTATTAATAATTTAATTTTACAAATAAAACACCAAATATTGTTTACACGGCGTTTAAAGCACGCACGTTTTCTGCAGTCGTTGGTATAGCACCGATCGCGCTATAAAAATTTCATCAGCAAAATTAAAATCAATCGTTTTGATGTTTTTGTTCATTTCTAATTTTTTTTAATTTAGTTTTGTTTTTGATTTAGAACTTTTATACGGTAATAAATAATATGAATTTAAACGAATAATAATTATTTTAATACTACACTGTATATCGCAAACAAACAGTCAAACTAACAGCCAAACTGTCCCCGCCATCTTGTCCGCCATTTTTGAAAAAATGTAAATAAAGTTATTGTATTTCCTTTTGACTTAAGCAGGCACTTTGCAAGCAAATTATAATTCTTTTAGAATATTACAAACCTCGGAATTTGGAGCGCCATTTCAGCCGCCATCTTAATTTTTGTTGCCTTCAGAATTTTTCATAAAATGGTAATAAGTTTAATGTTTAAACAATCGATATTTAGCTGTTATAAACTTAAAAAAAATAGTCCGAACGTTTTTTAGGTCTAAATGTGTAAAATACTTCTTAAAAAATGGTTCTTTTGACTTAACTTGAGTTTTTATGGCGGGCGCTCTTATGGAACTTTACATTGGGTGCAGTCATACTCTTAAATTTTGGGCATTTCTGAACACCCCTTTTTGTGTGTATTTAATAATCTTTCTACTAGTTTTTTTTGTGTCTTAGTGTTTCTAATCACTGACCAATGGCGTTTGGTGTCAAGCGGCTTTTTCAAATTGAAATGAAGTTATAAATCCCTACCTTCCCCATAAACTCTTTTATTGTAAATAGCAGCGACTGGTATTGACTAAAAAGTGATTTTAAACAACTCTTTGACAAATACATTGAAACTGGGATCAGTGGTTTACGGGGAGGGCTAATTAAAGTTGAAAAAACATTTCATACCAAAGCAGAATCACAGGCCGCCCAAGGCTGCTGCTTTTTATGCGCGATTAATGTTTAAAACCTTTTGGTACTGTTTCTTTATCGCACGGTCAAAATTTAGTAAAAGCACGACACTTTATAGAGTATAGGTAACCAGTAAATATCAGTTTGGAAAATCTCATTGAAAATTAGTATGTTGTACCTTCTTGTTTATTGGGGTGCCGTACAAACGGATGAGGAGTATTGTTTTTTTATGTGACACATGTAAACACTAGACCGTCATATAATACTTCAGCAATTCCAGAGACAGCCCTAAATGAAATTAAATCACCCCTCAAAATGGTGGCAATAAAACACAACAAAGCGTTCTATATAAATCGCCATTTTACCGATTTGAGTTGGTATATATTTAGAAGTGCCGTAGAACCAGCAAACGAGTTAACATATAAAGTAGATAAAATATGAGAAGCAGTTTGGATTTTTTATAAAAGACAAAAAGCTGGTATATGTGACTTTAGTTCCGATATGGTTTTATAAGGGGTAGTTGAAGTGATTTATTTTGTCACATTCTATTGAATAATGCGTATTTGGTAAAGTCAATATTTCAGAATCTGTTCCCGTTTCCGGTGCCAGTTTTTTATAAACGGCGTAAACAATAACGGCGTCAGGTAAAAATGGGTGTAATTTAATTGGCCTCATTTCTGATTTGATTAAAAGCACGATAATCCGCAAGTTTCGTTCTAACAACATTTTGATATTATCCGCTGTGTATAAATTGAATGGAATTACAAACCGTTTTGTCACTAAAACTTTCCAGAATGAAGTTTAATCGCAGGCTCATAAATCAGTGTCACGTTTAAGGGAAGAACTATCAATGAAAAAAAAGTAAATGGGTAAAAAATAGTTAATTAAATTACCTACAACAATTAATCTTAGTCGAATGTCCTCTAGCTGTTTATTTCATTGACAATGTTTCCTATTTTACAGTAATGGATTATTGACAAGCTAAATTGTCTTTTAACGAAGCTTTTATTGAGTTATAGTTTTATAAGGAGGTTTAAATTGCATTCCAGGAGTCTATTATAACCCCATTTAAACACCACACACGAACTTACATCAAGAGCGTGCGTAAGGTCACCCTTTGTTCTGATGTAGCAAAGGCAAATTATCTAGAAACTTGAAGGTATTTGGTAATTCTCGCGGGTGATCCTTTAATCTGTTTCTTGCAGACATTCAGTCACTCATATCCCCCTGCTAGGGTTTCCACATTACATTCTCGGGCGCCTGCAGTACTCGACAATTATTAAAAACAGAGCGCGAAAGGAGAAAACAAAATACGGAATTATATTTTATCTAAAATCGCCCTCTCTTTTTTTTTAAATAACGCGGACGTATTTTCAAACGTGCGCGGCTAAAATAAATGGAATGATAAATTTTGCATACGGAACAATTGCTATTTCAAAGCTATAACTGGGAAAAGTTTTGAATAAAACAGATACCAACAGGGGAATTCAAAAGCACAATGTAGTGAAGGATGCGCGATAAGATTCGTGCTAAAAGTCACACATATGCATAAATGATAAGAGATTTTTTCCACATTCCCATGCAACATTAGAATATCTTTTCCGGATCAGTCCACGATAATCTCGCGCGTCAATGTCGCCAAGAATCGGCATAACGGATTTTTATCCGCCCGTAAAGATTAATGTCGCCCCCGATACGTAGAACATAAATATAAGGCGACGAGAATTGTTAATGGTTCTAGTCAAGAACTCAAGACGTCTTAAGCTATAGTTATTGCAAAACCAGTGCGATGGAAATCCAATTATACTTCGACGATGCAGTTATACATTATGCATGACAATGGATGTATTGCTAGAGGAGGTCTCATAAAAGCTCACAAAGACCTTTATTGAGTAGAATTAGAAGCATGAAGCTTGCATACGAAATCTGTGCATAAAGTATTTGCGAACCCTCTAAGACTTGTAATAATCACAGTAGTTAAAGTTTGAAATGTCCATTTCTTCATTTTCACTTCGCTAATTGCGCATTTGATGGCTTGATTTCAACTTAAACAACTCAACTGTTGAGATTTCGCATATTTGTTGAACGTAAACATTCTAATACGGTAGGGGTAGCTTTTACAACTTACCAAAGTGCTTGTCATGAAACATTAATAGGGTAGCAAAAATGATTCTGCAGAAAATATACGCGCACTTCATAATCGCTATGACTTGGTTACCTCTACTAAAGGAGGAGTTAACCAAACATATGACACAACAAAATCTCACACAACACAAAAAAGAAATGATTAGAGCAAAAATGGCACAGTCATTTGCATTTATCGTCCTTTATATTGTCTACATCTCTAAAGAGCAGATAACTAAATTTTTGAATGTTTTTAGCGTAGCGGTAACGCTTATATGGTCAGTTTTCCGTCGCCTGTCTGTCTGTGTCTGTCGGCCTTCTGTCTCTTCGAAATCTCGACTCCTGGGCTACCTAGAGACTTCGGGTTTCGCTAATTGAAGGCTCCTATGGTCTATATTTGCCAGTCACACATCATTTATAGTTGTGTTACACGGTAACATCCATGGTGGGTTTTGAAACATTTATTTCATATTTTCCGATTGTAAATGTGATGTCAAGTTCAGGTAGTTTTTGTGAAAATGCGCAGTTGCTTGCATGACAATTGCACACATTTTTGTACAGCGGGCCGAAATTTTAGCCGCGCCCGCGGGACTATAAAGAATTTTTTTTTCAAAAGTCATATTTTTGATTTGTCACAGCAAAAAACTGATAGGTATGACCTCACTTTTAACCACAAAAAAATTTAGTTCATATATTTCAATTTCTAGCTACGCCTTCGGGGGTTTAAATTTTTTTTTCCAAAGTCACATTTATACATTATTCAGGCAAAAACTCTATTAAATTGTTCTTGAGTTCCAAATTAACCCAGAACTCACCACGAGTTCAACCCACCCTCCCCCCACTGTATTGCACATACACTACATTAGTTTTCCTCTATAAAAGATGCAAAATATTGACTTTTGTTCTCAAACGAAGGCAACATTTCTCTTTCATTTAATTTCGACCCAGTAGCGGATTACGGGATTTAGGGAACCCAGCCGCAAGATGGTTTTGCCGCCCCATCCTTGGAATATGTGTAGGTAACTGCCGACTAGGCACAAAGAACTTAATTATTTGCAGTTCCAGTGGTACTTAAATAATAATCGAAACTTTTAATAATTTGCCACATTACTGATATTTTTATTATCGTTAAAAAATGAAAAATGCAATCTTACAGTAATACAAAATGTAGGTAAACTATAGATATACATACAGGCTGATTTAAATTCGAGGGCCGCAATGGGGATCTCGGAAACTGTAACAGATAGGCCGGAACATATTTTTATAAACAAAAAAATGAAGAAATAATGGGAAAATGTAGTTTTTTTTTTGCATTTGACTGCCATTATCCTGTTAACTATTGCTCTATGGGAAAACATGAAGAGAAATGAATTTGTTTGGAATCGAATTTTCTATAAGACACAGTTGGTATTAAACGATAATTTCCCAATGATATTGTGTTTTACGGAAAAATTGAAAAAGAATCCCGAAAATTTACAGTCTATTTTTACTAAGTAAAATTCATCCGATCTTTTTGAAAATCCATATTTGGTCACTTCTTTTGATGACAAAACAATATAACAAACCCGATCATCGTAGGTATCATAGTCATTGATTAATTAAATGAACAAGTTAAACAAACGATGCTTTGTCTTTCACACTGGACGACTCCCAGAGCGTTCTCAATTTTTTTTTACAGTTGGTGAACCCTAAAACAACCTTTGCAACAATTGCGCCGATGATTCTTGCAAATCGACGGACTGTGGAATTTGTTTTCAAAATCTGAAGAATTTTCTTAGATAACAAATGGAATAATTTCCAAAATACAACAAGAAATGTAAGTCTATAAAAGGCGAATCGAAAGCTCCCGGAAAATCTACATTAAAAAAATACGTCCAAATCCGATTAAATAGTTCACGAAAAATCACTAGAGAAATCAGCTATGACTGTGGGCTTGTCTTCTTGTTATATTTCGGGAGTTAACTGAAAAGTCCCACAATCCATCAATTTGCAAGAATCATCGAGACAATTTTTGGAAATTGTTGGGTTCCACTATCTGCAAAAAAATTGAGAACGTTCTGGAAAGTCATTTTGCCCAAGTAAAAAGTTGCGTGAAAAAGTTGCCATTTTGGAGTATAATAAACAAAAAGTGCATGTTAGTTTTCGCTACCCTGAGCAGAATTTGCGTGTATTTACCGCGCACATTAGTTTCCCCATCTCATTAACGTGATACAAAATTTCAAAAGCGCCACTCAACAAATTCCACAAATATTTTGCGACTCTCTACGCAGTGCCACGCATGAGAAAAAATCCCTAATATCCCGTGTAAAGTGAAATTGCGATAAAGAAAACTGTTAGCAAACTCAGGTAATATTTACGATCATTTTTGTGCCGGTAAAGTTATTAATCAAGGTGAAAAGTTTACTAATGGAATTTCCCACACATTAAGCCCAAAATTGAAGAACAAACCGTTAAAAACAAGTTTATGCTAGTAGTAGTTTCTTTTGCCAACCTAAAATTTGTACTGACCAGAAGGATCGACCATCGACATCTGCAATTTAATCGATCATCGTCAAAGAAGTCTCACTCCAAGAGCTGTTCGAGTTATTCATATCGTCGGATTTTAAGAATGCATCCCGGATGTCACTTGTTAACCACCCCAATGTGTGGTATTTCGCAATTATTGATTTTGTCAACCAAAAAAAAATTAGGTTCCTAATTCAAATTATTAAACGAATAATTCGTTTCATCTATAGTGTACATCCTCAATAAAAAATTCGAAATGGGAAAAATAATTGATGGGGACGGATCAAAATTAAAAACAAAAAAGTAACATATAGCTCGCTCTCAATCCCTACCAGAAAAGCTTAGTAAACATCACGCTAAAGATTGACATTTTTTGAAGGTTTTTTTACCGATTGGGGCGAGTAACAGAAATCGCAATTCTTTTATTTTTAGATCAGTCCATCTTTGATTAATACGTTGTATTTGCATTATTAATTAATTGAGAGACGTTATTTGCTTTCTTTAGCCTGAATTTTATTTTTTTTCAACATTTGTAAATGTATACCTATATAGGGAATTTCCCTTAAAAAAGTGTTTTTTTAATATTTCAACAACATGAATTAAATTGACTTTCTGACCAGACCACTCCTGAGAAGAGATCCACCGTCCATCTGCCCGTCTTTACGGCTGCGTCGGTTTCAGACCTTAAGAGCTATACTTTTTTCGCTATTTGGTTCTTTACCGTGTCGATGCTTAAGATTTAAATAATGAATATCGAATTTCTCCATTTATTTATACCGTGTCTGCCAGATTGAATTAACCATAGACCAACAACGTTAATATATTTTTTTCGCGAAAGATCCACCAGGCTTTCGATATGTATTTGAGGTTAGGGTTCAACGTATGTTGCGCTAGCTTGATGCTAGAAAGAGATTGGACGTTAAACGCCAATTCTAAAGGCCTGGCAGATCCTTAGCGAAAAAATATATTGCCGTTTCCCTATGGGGCGTTCTACCTGGAACACACTGGAACCATATGCATATTTTATGTTGTCGCAAATTATTTGGTCTTTTCAAAAATCTTAAAAAACATGGGCATTACATTTGACAAACAAAAGTTGTCTCCAATTCCGGTTAAACCGGAAGTAATATCGGAAATTTCAATATACGATCGGATAGAACGTAAAGTTAAATTTGACAAATTGTTCGCCAAATAAAAGGGTGGTGAGGTGAGGTGACCCACTTATCTCGAACACAAGCTGCATTCATTGGGTGTCATCTGCGTATAAGTGATACATACAGTGTTTTATTGAATTAATAGTTCAATCGTAAAAATGGTTTAAAAAACTGAAACTATGTGCCTTTAGATCGCTACAAGTACAGTATAGGAAACCTTGTCGAAAGCCTTGGAGTAATCTAAGAGGATAAGAACAACAAGATTATTCTTGTCAACAGTCGCTTGCGCGAGTATTACTACAACTAGAACCACGCTTAAAACCAGTGGTTACGGTCCCAGTAACTTCTAATTTTACTAGCCATCATTTTCTCTAGAACCTTAGATAAACATGGTAAGATGCTAATTGGTCGAAACTCTTTAAATTCCTTGGGATCTTGACGTTTAGCTAATGGTACCACTTTGGCAACCTTCCATGCATCAGGAAAGATGCTTTCACTTAAACAAAGATTTTACCAGTGATTTTCAAATCAGTTGTAGTACCGTGCCGTATCTATAGATTTTGTTTTTCCTTGCTCACTAATTCCTACCGCTCCGTTAATTGCAAGGTAAGCTTTTTGCTATTTTCGTTTTCATTTATTGTAAGGGGGGAATATTGTGTCGCTTTCCTGCATTTGCTTTCCCGCAGAAAGCGCCACCGAAACAGATTATTTACTGTTCCCGTTAAAGGAAATTGTAATTGTGTTTTAGCACTCACCAGTAGCCGCCTACCGCTTCCGCTTTAGAATTCCTGGAACCGCCGTTCTCCATTCGAGTTATCTGGAGCTTATATCATCGCCGACCGCATTTTGTCCAGCAACAAGAGAGAGTGGAAACCTCTGGTGGCACCCGAAGCACTCCTGTTCCATCGTTTCCTGCCGCCGCGCCGTCTTCCACTATGGCCACTGCCACCGTCAATAAATAAATAAATAATCAGTTCACTTATGATACAGAAAAAATTGATATATTTCAACCGTTGCCCGTGCCCCCGGGCGGTAAAAGATTTTTTTTTCAAAGCCACTTTTAGATGTGTGATGTGATTATTATTCAGACAAAAGTCGAGGATTTTCATAGCAAAAAACTGATAGATACCAACTGATACCATGATTTTTTTGCTATCACAAATAAAAAACATAATTTTCAAAAAAAATTTAGAGCTCCGGGCACGCGGCTACAAATTTTTTTTAAATTTTGAAAAAAAAACAAGTTACTTGTCTACCCATCTTGTAAGTTTCTTTTAATATGATAATTGAAATTTTTTTCTAATGACATCTGCCATTTGTATTTCAAATGGGACGCGGAGCACGATATAATATGACGTTTAGAACAATTGACAATGCTGTTACTATGGAAAGGGCCGCGACGACAGAACCTAAGCTTGCTTTTTTTACGTCTAAATTAAATTCAGAATTGTCAGAAGTTTTGCAACGATTTATATGGCTCCTGTCATAAAATAAAGTTTTGTATTATAGACGACGAGTAAGGGAAATTAACAATCTCGTGAAGGTTAATTCACTCAATCGTTAAAATATCCCTTTATACCTTACACAATAAATAACTATTAGTACTCTAAGGTTTTAATTGTTCTAAAGTTTTAGGGGTTCTGGAGGGTTCCAAAGATTGTACGAATGTGTGATGTCACTCACAATTTTAACCTAAGCCCTTTCAAATTAAAATTGTGCCAAAACAACCATCCCAGTCGGCTATGCTCTCTATTCGTAAAAATAAAATAGTTGCTATTACAACACGAAATAGTTCGACTAAATCGCAAACCGTCCATTGCCGTTTTACTTTTATTTCGACGTTAGAAGCCGCAGTTTTCCATTATGCATTTTAGAATTGAGCCCCATATATCGAAGTTAATGTTCCATGACGTTTTTGTTACTTTTGTTATAATCGGTGAACCGATCTTCTAGCTAAGATCTCCAATTCCTGCTACATGATTGTGTTTGAAATGTTGCCTGATACAATCTGCATAACTGCAATTTGCAATACATCTAGTCAGATGATTATGGCAAGACGTCCACCGCAAATTTACCGCAACGTCCGTTCGATGCAAGTCGTCACTGTCCAATTCCGTATTGGAACTGTCGAGATGGGGATTTAATGCTCGTCATAGCGTAATGAAATTCTGTATCTTTAACCAATGTTATTATAAAAGAGCAATTTAGTAGTGTAGTCTTATAAATTATTAGACCGAATTATAATTCACTTGATGTTTAGTAAAATTGAAGTTCTGCGATTAGTAGCACAGCAAGGAGTAAAATTATTTGTAACCTCGGTGGTAACAAAGAACAAATGGCCATATAAGAAAGAGAGCTTTTATTAATTTTATTATAACTCTATGGCTATTGGTTTTTCTATTTCAGCTCAATTCATTGAAAGCAGTGAAGGAAGGCAGTATACAAAATGAATAGAAAGGGTGCGATTGCATTCTACAAGTTACGATCACTTGTTATTTAGCACTAATTTTCTTTCAGAGGCGGACTCAACCATTTTTCGCCTGTCTGAAATCCACTCCTAAGTATGTTCATCAAATGCTTAGATGTTTAGTTTTACAGTGCCTTATCGTTGTTTATGGCAATCTTAATTTTAATAAGATAAATTATTGCAGGGTTATATCCGCCGATTTTCTAAAATTAGTTAAAGTTCCGGAAGTTCTTTCTGATGGTACACCACACCAAACTCGAACGAATGATATGGTAGCCATTATTGATTTCAAATTCGTAAAAAACACTCAAGTAAAAGTAAGATTTTTCACTTAAAACTTGCCCGAGATGCTATAAAATTAAAAGAATCTAAGTGAGACCTGGTCATTACCCTTATGCATTAGTTTTCAACAATTTATTCCAACAGCTTTTCCTATTATAAACATCCACTCATCTGTAACACCCTGTACAAATATATTTTTCTGTATTTTTCGCATATTTCAACTATAGGCGCTAATTGCCATACCTACGTAAAATACAATTTTTCTTATAAGATCCACTTTTCACACTATGGCATATGACATCCCCAAATAATATATAAAAATTTAAATTCAGTTTTATTTACCATTTTTACAGCTGTTTAAGAAGTGGCAATGTGGATCGATGATTGGAAATATTGCATTCGGGATGGATATGGAGGTCCTTGTACCTGAAACAAACAGACAATATTATTTTTATTCATTTTAAGAACCGAGACCTTCTTCTAAACAATTTCATACAGTCAAAGTCATATTTCCCAATCATCCCCTTTACAACCACGCTAGAAGCTTTATGAATTTATTTAAAAAAAGGACCCGGAAGTTTTAGATACCTTAGCAGATCCAAAATCATAGAAGAATGTAAAGTTTAGAGATCCCGTATCAAAATTTGTAAAAACTACATAAATGTCTAAAGGGTCAAAGAGCTAGCAATATATAGCTTCCGTTTTGAAATTGACAAATGTTTAGAGTTCAGAGGTTCACACAGATTTTATTTTAGGAGAAGGCCTTCAGCCGCATCGAATAATTAGAAGCTGTCGGAAACTCGCGCCATATGAAAAAACTAAGAAATTACCATTTGAATTTTTCTACCTAATTAGAATAATGAATGGTAAACAAAAATTGACACAATTGATAAAACATGCAGTTTCACATAATTTTTTCATGTTCAAACATTGGTTCTAGATTTACGGATGAATTCCGAAAATCCCCCGAGTTTAAAACTTCAACTCAATCGGAATGCTTCTAAAACCCCTACCACGAATCCATGGCGGATTCGTCGGTGGCCGGAAGCAAAAAAAATTACTTACTTATTTAGTACCTACTTATTTTTGTGCATCCATATTGAGATGTTGAAAAATCGTAGATGTTGCCAATCAAAATCATTAACAAATGTGATCAGGTCGACTTATTTTAAGCTCCTGCATCACCCCCTATGTTTATGACATACCATAGACCGTTATTCAATATTTAATTTATGCTCGTCAAATCCATACGTCATATTAGACGCAATGGTGTTTTCATGCCTAAATAATTGCGGTTAAACCATCTTATACTAAAAAACTAGAGCCAGGCCGGGGTTTTACACTATTTCCAGTGTTTCGCCAAAATAGAAAGGAAATTAGCATTACAATTAAATTACACAAATCGAAAGGACAGCTTGTAGTAAAAGGCTATTTAGCCAAACTTAATGCACTGTCCGCGCTTAAAGAAAATGATTAACATACAAAGACATCGGTCATAAGAATTTAAAAATAAGGGTATTTAGAACTCACCATTTTACTTGTACCATACACGAGCACTGTGTGTGAGGAACAATTCACTACTGGATATTGGTTGCAATTGTAAGTGCAGATTTGTCATGCAACCTTCACTTTATCAGGTGGTTTTCGAAACTCCAATATCCAGTTTTGTTCACTTTACGCGATGTTATATCACAAACGACAATGATTATATTACATATCTTAATCATTAGTTTCACAAATCGACATGGTAACACAAAAAGACAACCCTATTTTGGAAGTTAGCTGAATTATAATCGTCTAAAGAAAAATAATCCCTACAACAAGGATTGTTTTTTTTAACTTTATCCTAACAGACTACGAATAAATCTTTTATTTGGATTCTTTCGTTTCTGTCGGATTATTTGATATTACAGACCCTGTCAAATATTAAAATGTGATGGCTGAAATTGTGCCGTCGTATTAATTTGAAAAATTGATTTATAAACATATACGATCGGATTAATGAACCGGCCTTACGAACCTGTGAATCAACTTACAGATTTCCGAAATTTATCAGTACTCAGAAAGCATAAACAGTTGTCATACGTACGTCAAGAATGGAATACAGTCAAGAGGAAGCATTTGAAATTGTTTCCATTTCTGAATATAATATACAGCGTGCTCTATTAACGAGAAGAAAGATCAACGTCAAGTCATCCGATTTCCCTAAATGATTTTTTTCTGTAGGGTCATTTGACGTTTACCATTCATTATCGCATAATCTTTTGCCTTGTAGAGTAAATTGTTAGTCACTTTTGTCCCTGCTTTTGTCATTGCATGCTATTCATGATTTCAATGTCAGGTGTCGTGGTGAAAAATTTAGCGGGGAAACTGAATAATCAAAAGTCATTGGCAAATAGGCTAAGATTTCCACCCCTTGGCCACTTATTACGAGTGACAGTCGGATAAACTAAAGATTTCGCAACTGAACATGTTGCGATGGTGGTGCTATAATTAAAAATGCGCCCGTGCAAAAAATAGTTATCCAAAAAGGTTTAGTAGACAGGAGAATTTCCAGGTCGCTAGATCTGCACATCATGAAATGTCTAAACGTGTTTCGGGGAAAAAGGGCGGTGTTGGGAAAAGCTACCCACGATATGTAGTCCTCAAAATTATGGCATTAGGCGTCAAGCTTTTAATGCTGTAGGTTTATTCTGGAATAATGGAACCTTCTTTAGACAGGAATCAGAATTTTAAATCTCATTTACCTTCCACAACTGTCCTTTGAAGAATTGAACAGCAAACTACCTAAAGAGCAATTAATACTACATGTCTAAATACGTTTCCCCATTTAAACAAAAAATCTAAAGAAAACTTACAATTGATGGTTTCCATTTCCTTCCATGTAAAACACACACTTAATTAAACAATACGTCCCGAATACAGTCATTTGGTCACTGCTCTACTACAAAAATTTTATCGGTTGCATTTCAATTAACCCGTTTTATCAGTTGACGACAGGTATAACGTCATACTACAAGGTCGTGCAAGTCGCTCACAATTTTATCGTTTAGGTAGCTCTCTCATTGCGCATTTTGTAGTTTTTAAAACTATAAGATTATAAGAACTTCTAAATCTATTACCATAAAAAATTCAGTAAGTGTTAGAAATGGCGCGATGAGGTAAAAAGGGAACATTCCACATCTACAAGTTCTATAAATAAGGCTAATTTTTAATTTAAAAGTAAATTTATACAAAGTAACGCAAATAAACAGTAAAATAGCTGGAATCTACGAAAATTTGAGCCTTATTTCAAAATAATGGTTAAAGCTGTCGACTGTTTGCATTTACTTCTCTAAAATATGTATACAACCGGATAAATAGTTCTCCTTTGCTGTTAGAAGGCAGTTAATAGCCATTTTATTCATGAAAAACTTTATACAAGTCTACACTTAATTAAGATTTATACTTGCAAAATCTACTACTAGAAGGAATGGCATGAACAATGGAAATGGGTTGTAATAACATCAAAAAGTGAAACTACATAAATATTTTGTGCCATAAACGATCCAACTTGCACGCATATTTGTGTGCGTTTCTATATAAAATTTTCAAACGTCGCCTTCGCCTACCTCCTCGTATATTTTGAAACCATTACATTTCATGAGATCTAAGTCTGAAACGCTAGCATAAGTAAACAGAGTTTATGCCTCATAAAATACTCTCCCCCAGAAATGGAGAAATCTGCTGCGTCCCCGTTCTATATCTTAATTTTGAAATTGATACATAAATTATCATTAGCCTGTGACAAATCGCAATCAAATTAATATTCATTTATTATTTAATCAACACTTAAATGGCCATAAATTAAGGGGGTACCTTTTAATCTCGTTATATCTGTATTACTAGCTTTTAAACTTTAGTTGATATTTATTGGATGTACTTTTGAAATATCTAGCGATCGATAGAATTACAGATTACGTACTCCGATCCGATCCTGTGGCGAAGGCGTTTTTTTTTCTATTTTAATTAGGTACGTCTGAGGTTTAACCGCACTGAAAATGGCGAAAATGTAAGAAGGCTGGATTAATAAAATTACTGTGTATCGTCCGCACAGTGGCTTAGTGAATTATGAATGATTCGATTAGCATCCCTCCAAAGTAATTTACTTAAAATTTGCGGTCGACACCACGGCCGCTTTAAAAAGGAAGACTGGAAATACTGATCCACCTTTTATAGTCTATTGCTTGAAATTCGCACCTATATGATTTTATAAGGCTTAACCCGTGAAATCAGCTCAGTAATTCCAGCTCTAACTTGAGGAACCGATCTGTAATTTGATAATTAGTAGGAAAACACACTATTACACACAAACTACTAATTATAACTTACAATTACTTACAGTTTCGTTCCAAAGATTAAATATCCAAAAAAAGTGGGCTCGCTACCAACTTTTATTTTATAGCATTTATGTTAAATTGACATTTTAACAGGTTTGAAAGAGTAGGCTAAGTCCTCTGTAACCGTAAGGATAGATAAAGTAAAACATTTGACTGTGCATTCTAATGATTCTGTCGTTCTTATTTCAAATGCACGATATCAAATCAGAACACATGACAATTCTGTTTCTATAGAAACGATCGCGACGACAGAACCTAAGCTTGCTATTTTTGACGTCTCTAAATTAAATTCAAAATTGTCAGAAGCTTTACAATGATTTATATGGCTTCCGCTATAAAATAAAGTTTTGTATTATACACGACGATAAAGGGAAACTAACCATCTCGTTTCACTCAATAGTGAAAATATCCCTTTTTCGTCTATTTAACCTTTATCGTTAGGGATGTATTTTTGGTGTAATTTTAGAGTTTGGTATAAAGTGTTGGATGGCCATTCAAAGCCACGGAAAGTGTTTATAATAACATTTCAAAAACGGTTTATTAAATTTCACGCGTTTTTCCCCATTTCCCATTCCCATAAGAAATATAATGGTGTACATTTTTGAGAAATTTTGAAGTTCTCGCTTTAATTTCGAATCATCCATTTCAAAACTTTTGATGATGTCTTTTGTGTTGAATTTTCGCAGCATTACTCTAATGACTATATCAGGAACTATTGATATCTAAAAGTCTGAAATTAAGTGACAGATCACGTCTTATTTTACCCAACTCATTTTCGTAGATAGGTTAGATGATATACCTACATATTTAAAACTAACCCGCCTTTGGCTTGTTAAACCGTTTAAATAATCCATTTTTACCGGACGCTTCAAAAGAAAGGGAAAATTATACGTGTCATTTCTGCTGTGCAAGATAAGTTGCTGCATCATCTGCCTTATATCGAGCGGTTTGTGATGTGATTACTCCAGATAAAGGCTCTGCAACGTCTCGGACACAAGTGCCTTATTATATTCTATCCGCATCCCTTATGAATTTTACTATCCATCATTTCTCTCGCAGTCTCCTCGTTGGCAAATCATCAAATCGAGCTCTCGAGGGTCACGTAATCTGATCTTAAAACTTCCTGGTGAGAATCGGAACGTCCGCTTTTTTCACGTTGATTGAATTCGTATCATATTTTCTAAAAATTACGCTTTAATTCGTTTTTTGTTATCGACGACAAATCGAGTTTACTATTTCCAATTTTGAATGGATGCCTTGTTGAGTGTGGCTATTGTAGAACCTACAATTTTAGTGCGAATAGAGGAATACAATTTTGTGTATAGATAAAAATGGTGCATAGTTTGACCCGAATCGGCTCATATTGTACTAGATATTTTCTTTTATTTGCAAAGATACAAAGATAATTGTAGAGCAGTTGCCCCAACTCTATTATAAACAGTAATATCCTGGGTAATATCCTTTGTTAGACTGCAAGTACAATATCAGTATTTGTACTTGGGGCTAGGTGACATAAAGTGGAAAATTTACTTATATGGAAAATAATTAAATATAGTGTTCGTTTTCTAATACTTTTGAAGTGTGTATTTATCCTATACAAGGAATATTCGGGAGTTTTCCACCAATAAGAAAGGAGCGATATTTATTTTACTCTAAAATAAAGTATGTACTCGCAACAAGAACGTAGACCACAATTAGTTCGTCCCGTCTACAGGGGCGGACTAGCCCGGGGGGGCGGGTGGCGATTGCCACCTGGCCTGTAGATCATAATGGCCCGTTGGAAATTTATAAGTATGTGCTGTATTTAGTTTCTTGCACTATTAATAAATTATTAACACGTTTCTCTAATTGGGGTTGATGTTAGGTTGTTAAAAAATTCTGTTTTAATTGAAGTGTTTTACAATGAATTTATCATTTTTTGTCGTAGCATGAAAGTGCTGAAATACAATGATAGGCGACGCACCTCGTGTGGATTGTATATTTTGTTACTTTTAATTATCAGCTGCAATTTAAAAAAAAACTGTATGGTAATTGATTTTCGAGAAAGGAGTACTTTAAAATGTTTTTGTGGTGCACCTCAGAGCTAACCCCCCCCCCTCGCCACCTTCATTACTACACTAATACTTTAATGGCCCGTAAGTACCCAGTCGCCGTGTATAACCTTCCTTTTTTACCAAAATTCGACTACACCAAAATTTCTCGGGAAAACACTTTTTCTTATTAATTTGGGTGGCGTAGAATCCAAATCAATTCGTACTTTTTCGATCAGACTTCTCAATCAAAAGTTATAAGACTAGAAACCAATTTCGAAAGAAAATTCAAAGGGCTGTAACTTTTGAACTAGTAGCCCAATCTTGGAACTGTTTGAAATTATGGATTCTACAGGCCACATTCTATAAGAAAATTTTTTTCCGGGTCGATCTGAGACAATTTTTTTTTCGGGGCTCAAAAAAAGGCAGTGTATAACCTTCCTTTTTTACCAAAAATCGACTACACCAAAATTTCTCGGGAAAACACTTTTTCTTATTAATTTTGGTGCGTAGAATCCAAAACAATTCGTACTTTTTCGATCAGACTTCTCAATCAAAAGTTATAGACTAGAAACCAATTTCGAAAAAAATTCAAAGGGCTGTAACTTTTGAACTAGTAGCCCAATCTTGGAACTGTTTGAAATTATGGATTCTACAGGCCACATTCTATAAGAAAAAATTTTTTCCGGGTCGATCTGAGACAATTTTTTTTTCGGGGCTCAAAAAAAGGCAGTGTATAACCTTCCTTTTTTACCAAAAATCGACTACACCAAAATTTCTCGGGAAAACACTTTTTCTTATTAATTTGGTGCGTAGAATCCAAATCAATTCGTACTTTTTCGATCAGACTTCTCAATCAAAAGTTATAGACTAGAAACCAATTTCGAAAAAAAATTCAAAGGGCTGTAACTTTTGAACTAGTAGCCCAATCTTGGAACTGTTTGAAATTATGGATTCTACAGGCCACATTCTATAAGAAAATTTTTTTTCCGGGTCGATCTGAGACAATTTTTTTTTCGGGGCTCAAAAAAAGGCAGTGTATAACCTTCCTTTTTTACCAAAAATCGACTGCACCAAAATTTCTCGGGAAAACACTTTTTCTTATTAATTTTGGTGCGTAGAATCCAAAACAATTCGTACTTTTTCGATCAGACTTCTCAATCAAAAGTTATAGACTAGAAACCAATTTCGAAAAAAAATTCAAAGGGCTGTAACTTTTGAACTAGTAGCCCAATCTTGGAACTGTTTGAAATTATGGATTCTACAGGCCACATTCTATAAGAAAATTTTTTTTCCGGGTCGATCTGAGACAATTTTTTTTTCGGGGCTCAAAAAAAGGCAGTGTATAACCTTCCTTTTTTACCAAAAATCGACTACACCAAAATTTCTCGGGAAAACACTTTTTCTTATTAATTTGGGTGCGTAGAATCCAAATCAATTCGTACTTTTTCGATCAGACTTCTCAATCAAAAGTTATAGACTAGAAAAAGAAAATTCAAAGGGCTGTAACTTTTGAACTAGTAGCCCAATCTTGGAACTGTTTGAAATTATGGATTCTACAGGCCACATTCTATAAGAAAATTTTTTTCCGGGTCGATCTGAGACAATTTTTTTTTCCGGGCTCAAAAAAAGGCAGTGTATTACCTTCCTTTTTTACCAAAAATCGACTACACCAAAATTCTCGGGAAAAACACTTCCTTATTAATTTGGGTGCGTAGAATCCAAATCAATTCGTACTTTTTCGATCAGACTTCTCAATCAAAAGTTATAGACTAGAAACCAATTTCGAAAAAAAAATCAAAGGGCTGTAACTTTTGAACTAGTAGCCCAATCTTGGAACTGTTTGAAATTATGGATTCTACAGGCCACATTCTATAAGAAAAATCTTTTTCCGGGCCGATCTGAGACAATTTTCTTTGCGGGCCCCAAAAAAAGGCAGTTATTACATCCCTTTTTAACCAAAAATCGACTGCACCAAAATTTCTCGGGAAAACACTTTTTCTTATTAATTTTGGTGCGTAGAATCCAAAACAATTCGTACTTTTTCGATTAAACCTCTCATTAAATAGTTATGGACAAAAAACAAATTTCGAAAAAAAATTCAAAGGGCTGTAACTTTTGAACTAGTAGCCCAACCTTGGAACTGTTTGAAATTATGGATTCTACAGGCCAAATTCTATAAGAAAATTTTTTTCCGGGTCGATCTGAGACAATTTTTTTTTCGAGCCTCAAAAAAAGGCAGTGTATAATAACCTTCCTTTTTTACCAAAAATCGACTACACCAAAATTTCTTGGTAAAACACTTTTTCTTATTAATTTTGGTGCGTAGAATCCAAAACAATTCGTACGTTTTCGATTAGACCTCTCAATCAAAAGTTATAGACTAGAAACAAATTTCGAAAAAAAATTCAAAGGGCTGTAACTTTTGAACTAGTAGCCCAATCTTGGAACTGTTTGAAATTATGGATTCTACAGGCCACATTCTATAAGAAAATTTTTTTTTCCGGGTCGATCTGAGACAATTTTTTTTTCGGGGCTCAAAAAAAGGCAGTGTATAACCTTCCTTTTTTACCAAAAATCGACTACACCAAAATTTCTCGGGAAAACACTTTTTCTTATTAATTTTGGTGCGTAGAATCCAAAACAATTCGTACTTTTTCGATCAGACTTCTCAATCAAAAGTTATAGACTAGAAACCAATTTCGAAAAAAAAATTCAAAGGGCTGTAACTTTTGAACTAGTAGCCCAATCTTGGAACTGTTTGAAATTATGGATTCTACAGGCCACATTCTATAAGAAAATTTTTTTCCGGGTCGATCTGAGACAATTTTTTTTCGGGCCTCAAAAAAAGGCAGTGTATAACCTTCCTTTTTTACCAAAAATCGACTACACCAAAATTTCTCGGGAAAACACTTTTTCTTATTAATTTTGGTGCGTAGAATCCAAAACAATTCGTACTTTTTCTATTAGACTTCTCAATCAAAAGTTATGGACTAGAAACCAATTTCGAAAGAAATTTCAAAGGGCTGTAACTTTTGAACTAGTAGCCCAATTTTGGAACTGTTTGAAATTATTGATTCTACAGGCCACATTCTATAAGAAAATTTTTTTTCCGGGTCGATCTGAGACAATTTTTTTTTTCGGGCTTCAAAAAAAGGCAATACTCGAAATCGTAAACATTTCCAATGCTAAAAACCAGATGTCCCTACATTTTAACACGCAATTTCACGTTTTAAAATTAAATACACAAATCTTAAGGAACAATTTACAAAAGCGACAGAATTTGGACAAGAATTACGCAAAGACAACAATTCTCAAAGAAAAAATAGACACTGAGACAACAAATTCAAATACTGTAAACCAACTTTTACATTTACATGACGCTGTTTTCACAACAATACATTCTACTCTATTTTTCTGATTCTTTGTACCCTTTTCTCGCACACGTTCTAGTTTTTATTAGAATATTGTTTCCTAGGCAGAGAAACTGTGATGGAAACTAAAATTTCCTGTCATAAAGTAGGCACGGAAAAAGGTTCGGATTTTTTTCTGCAGACGTGCGAGGGGTAGCATATTAATCAAAAATTCACGTTGAGTAGTTTCCGTATCGCCAAAAAGGCAATGTTTGTATTCCATCGAGGATAAAAGTATGCAAATCCCTGTGTTTTTATACAACGCAGAAAGAGCTAGTGTTCGCCCGTCTGTCTTTTCCTATATCGATTGCGCTATTCCTTATTCATTTCTCTGCGGTCGCTTAGGGCCTAAAAGAAACTTCTCTCGTTACTTCTCGTTTCTTACAGGAAAATTCGAGTTCCGGGTCCAGAACTGTGGCGAATTCGAGTTTTACTCTTATTGGTAAAAGTTTCGTTGTTAAAAAGTTGGTTGGTGGTTTTGCCTTAGACAGTCGTTATGATTGCTAAAGTTGTAAGGAATAAAAAACTCGAGTCCCTCCGGTTTACGGCCGGGCGGCGGTTTGCGAAAGTGACCCGAATGTTCTTGTTCTAAATTCAGAGTTCGTATGCTGGTGGGGTGCATAAACAGATTAATTGTGTGTATTTTAAATAATTGTGTCACGATTAATTCATAATCAGCAGGTTATGGACCCTAGACATGGAAATTAAAGAAATAATTAATGGCATCAAGAGAATAAAATCGTGAGAAACATAAATCAATTGATTAACTTTGTAAAAAATTCATATCAAAAATTTAAAATAAGACTAGTAATAGAAAGTCAGAGAAGATAGTAGAGTGGAAGTAGCACAAGTGCAAATGAAAGAAAAACAATAAATTTACGTTAGAGAATAAGAAAATTTAGTAGATTAATTGAGTAATTACAAGTTAAGGAAGACATTGAAGAAGATGAGAGAGAAAAAAAGAAGAAAAAAGAAGAGAATATATCATATTAGACATGAACAAGTAAAGAGACTAGAGGGTGTATATATTTTTGGTTTTTCATTGAATATTTTCATTGGATATATTTTTAGGTAAAAGTTCTTAAGGAAAGTAGGGTCTTAAGTTCAGGGGACATCATTAAGTTTATATAGAAGGGTTTTGAGTAGCTTTATGGATTTTTTGAGTTTTTTTATTTTATTTATCGACCGTCTGTGTGCGGAGTAGTATGTCCATACAAGCTTCGTCAGCGTTTCCTTATTCAGGGATTTTGTTTTTCGGCGCTCTGACGATTTTAAAAGTTCGAGCGAGTAAACGAAGCGGATCAGAAAAAATCAGTGTGCACGTGATTAGCTCAATTCGTGATGCAAACAGAAGTGTCCAGATGGTAAGCGTCGAGACGCTTTGGGCGCACTCGGCAGTTTTTCCAAAATATTTCTTTACTAAGATTTGTAAGAATATGTGAGTGACATTGTTTACGAATATACTTTCGAAGAGATTACTAGTTTACAATGTAGCATTTCTGAAGAATGTATATCAACGGCCATTGTCCTGAATTGCGACGGTTTTCAATAATTAATTTTCCATTTGAGGCGTCTCTTGCATTGAAAATGTAAGTAAACAAATCAAAAAGCGACTCGTACGCCATTCATCACTGTTACAGCAACAAACGATGGCCTTATTGCATAAGTATCTGCGAAGAGGACATAAGCGGGAAAAAAACGTACGGCGAACTTCGCTCAATTATTCAAAAGGAAGGCAAGCGTGTACATAATTTAGCTTCTGGAATCTACGTCGACTCGAGTTGAATTATAAATGCAACATTTTTTGATACTTATAACGGTTAACCTCGTCCGTAAAAAAGTAAGGGCGGCCGCCCCTGCAGAGATTATTAAGTTTTTGAAAGGCGCTCCATATCGAATATAAAAGCCGTACAGGTAGATGTACTTGTGTAATTAAGTTTCGACGAAAAATGTGGCGGAGGTGAGTGCTTTTATGTGAAGACCGCAATTCTTGCAATTCTTTTAGACGGGAAGGTGGAGAGCGCTCCACTCCATTAGTCTGTAAGGACTTAATTCCGAAAATCCATTTGTTCAATTACGCTGGTCTGATTGTGCGGTAACTTCATTTCCTCATACGTTGCCGTTTACCTATCCAATTTCTTGACCCGCAAATGCCAAGCATTGGGAAATTTGTGAAAACGGCTGAATGCCCTAGTAAATTAATCAGGAATGCTTTTTGGAGTAGAGCGCAAGTTCAAAGTTTCAGGTTGTGCAAGTTGAGTTGGAAATTTAATGAGGTTTGCACTACAAAGTTTTAGTTCTCATTTACAGGAAGAGTGTAGATTAGATCGGAGGTTGTCAAACTTTCATATTCAGGTCTTCATAAAAACTTCTTCTAGAAGTTTTTAAACAGTAATGTTTCCTCTCTTAAAAGAGCTACTAACAGACTGTTAAGACCTTTTGAGTCCTTATGAGTCTTTAAAAGCCTTTAATAACTTAAATAGTAGTTAATACAGACCAGAATCTTGAACAACCTTTAAGGGTCTCTAAGTACATTTAATGGTACTAAGAATTTCTAGAAGCCTCCAAAAGTCTTTATTTATTATTTATTATTTATTATTTATTATTTATTATTTATTATTTATTATTTATTATTTATTATTTATTATTTATTATTTATTATTTATTATTTATTATTTATCATTTATTATTTATTAACCTTCTCTTGTTCTGGGCCCTCAACAGGCTTGCACACAATTACAGAGTAATGTTTTTTTTTACAAGTGTCTTCAAGAGTCGTCTCAAAGCTTTAAGTGCCTTTAGTGATGGATTCAAAATACTTTAAAGGGTCAAAGAGCCTTTAAAAATGACTAGTGTGCTTAAAGAGTGTTTTAATAGACTTGCTTTAGAGTCGCCTCAAAGGATTTTACAACATCTCAAAAGTTCCCCCTCCTTGAGAGCTTTTCACAGTCGTTTTTGTTTTAGAACCAAAACGCATCACGCACTGGTAAAGAAATGAAATTCCAGGCAGAACTTCCGTGACAAGATATTTCGGCGTGCTACCCGAAGCTCGTTATTTCTCCGCCGTCGCCGAAAAAAAAAAATCACAATTTCCTCACTTCCATTCGCGATAAATGTAATTAAAATCTTTGCGGAGCCGCACAAGGGCTGATAATTAAATGAAGCACGATGTAGTGTTTATTACCGCCTCGTCTACAATGTCAATTTACTATCCGAGCGAGAAAACGTCGTAATGGCGATGTTACGAAGTTTATTGCTATCGCAACTCTCCTTGTTTATTGCATAATCCATTGCACACCTGCCTCGCTCTCGTCGATATGTTTTATTTTCCGCTTTCCGCCCCATTAATTATAGAAGCGCGAAGGAAATTAGTACGCTTGAATGTGGCGCGGGAGTTCGAGATGGTTTCGTTACGATAACGAATTGTAATCGAGAAAGTTTTGCTCCTCAAAGTGTAACCGTCACTATCTCAACTGCCCCCGAAGGCGGTGTCGGCGTTTTCGGCGAGAAAGTTCGGGCAGTTTCGAAATTTTAAACTATCGGGAGCATTGACACGTCCAAAAGGCACTTACCTTGTATCCTAAATAGGCTAATAGTAACGCCTCGGTCAGACTTATAACTGCTAGCACGACTTGGACTGACCATAGGACGAGGGGGCGGTTCACCCACCAAATGGCATCCCAGTTGATGATGGGATTTTCTTGAAATTGTTCTTCTGTTAAGTTTTCTAACAGGATATATTCTGTCTTGTTCCCTGGAGTGCAACCGTAACTGAAATATGAGACACACTTTGTTAATGCAATGCAAGTGATTTGTAGAATGAGCGAATTGTGTACTGTGTCATTCGAGGGCTCGGGCGCATTTCTCAGGTGGAAGGTGAGTTTTTAAAAATAGTTACAGCTGTCCAAATGTGGCAATATCAAAGGTCATAGGCGTCAGCGCAAGCGGAACACGTGAAGGAACAGGTAATGGAGAAACCTTGAATAAGAAAACATAAAGGACGTCTAAACGGCGCGTGTAGGAAGCAAAAGCAAAAAGACGTAATGTTGAGGGGGGAGTGTAGATGTAACCAGGAGACCAAAAGGAAAAACGTGTAATAGAGGGAGGTGTGGTTGGTGTGTTACCGCAAAGAACTTACCTTGCGGAAAAGAGACGTGACAATGACGTGAGTCAATGACCATGAAAATATAATTTGATACCACAAAAAATGGGGCCATTGCCTTTTATGACCTAGAAATTGCAATTTGACACCACAAAAATTCATGCCATCGCCCTTGGATCCCTCAAAAATGTAATTTGACACCACAAAAATTTAGTCATAACTTTAAATATGTAATTTGATACCTCAAAATGGGTTCATTGACCTTGTGTGACCTTAGAAATGTAATTTGACACCCCAAAAATGTGGTCATTGACTTTCTATGACCTCAATACAGTAATTTGACAACGCCAAATGTGGGCATCGACCTGGTATGACTTTGAAAATGTAATTTGGCACTACAAAATGAGGTCATGGGCCATGAGTGACCCTAAACATCTAATTTAACACCACAAAAATAGACTCATCGATCTTGGTCACCCTGGAAGAAACACCCCATAAAATGAGATACGTAATCAAAGCTTGCCCCTTGAGCTTTACCTTGGTCTACCTTCTAAGGTCGCTGCCACGTGCACGTCAGATCGATCTACTTTCCAAGGTCACCACCAAGTGGCGAGCGACCTTGAAGTGGTTCAGGTGACAAAGAAAAAAACAGGTGTAAAGATTCGTCCGAAAAGTATAAGGGTAGTAGAACATTTTCGAGAAGGGAAATTAACGAGGGAGGTGTAAGGGAACAGGCGTAAATGTAAAGGGCGTGATGAAAGACTCTCAAGAAGGTATACAGAAAGGTAACGTGGAGGAAGGGAACGTGATAGGGCGTGAAATTTATGTGTGATAAAACTGTGAACCATGCGCGAAGAAAGTGTGAAAGGAACCTAAGGGATTGTCAAAAAAAAGTGGGCAAAATGGAGGCGTTATGGAAGTGCTAATGGAAGACACTGGAGGAAGAAGACAACATGAAATGAAGCGAATGACGCACGAAAAAGCAGGAGTCGCGAAGGAATCCAAAGTCGTCAAGAAAGTAAAAAGAAAGCGCGAAGGAGGTAAATGTGAAAAAAAGAAGAGATTTAAAAAGGGTGGATCTGATCTGATCGCAAATTAAGGGCCAATAAAGAAAGAAAGTGAGCAAAATTCACGAAAGCTTCGGAGAAAAGGCGTCAAGAAAGGAAAGAGGTGCCCAGAAAATAGATGAAATGGATTGTGGAGGAAAGGGTCTGCAGAATGGACAACGGAGGAATAAAGGAATCGTGAAATATGTGAATGATGTTGAAAGATAAGTGCAAAAGGGCGTGAAGAAATCAGGAGTGAAGCAAAAAAGAAGCATGAAGGAACAGTAGCCTAATTTCGAGAGGGAGGTGAAAGGTATAAGGCTTACATAATGGAGATTTGAAGGTTTGAAGAAGAGAGGTGGGGAAGAGAAGGCTTATAAGAAAAGAAGAATGAATGAATGGCAAGTGAGGAAAAGAAGCAAAAGGGGTCTGCAGAAAGGACAACGGAGGAATAAAGGAATCGCGAAGTACACATTAGCGATGTGAATAATGTTGAAAAATAAGGGTAAACGGGGCGTGAAGCAATCAAGATTGGAGGAAAGAAGAAGCATGAAGGAACATTAGCCCAATTTCCAGAAAGGAGGCGAGAAGTATAAGGATAACATAATGGAGATTTAAACGGCTTGAAGGACAGAGGTGAGAAAGATGTGCTTATAAGAAAGTAAGGACGAACAGATGAGAAGTGAAAAAAAGGAGCAAAAGGGATCTCCAGAAAGGATCACGGAGGAATACTGGAACCGAGTAAAAGAAGTGTAAAAAGAAAAAGCATGAAGAAACAGGAGACCCATTTCGAGAAGTTTTAAAAAGCTTGAAAAAGAGAGGTGAGATAAAAGAGGTATAGTAAGGAAGCATGGACAAATGCAAAATGAAGAAAGAGGGCAAAAGGGGTCTGCAGAAAGGACAACGGATGCATAAAGGACCCTTGCAAAACACAGAGATGTGAATAATGTTGAAAAAGGGACAGTAGGACAATTATGAGAAAGGAGGCGTGAAGGAAAAAACCTAAAATAAATTATTGAGGGATGGAACACGTGTGAATGTAAAGGTCATAAAAGGTCGCCAAGAAGGTAAACAGATGAGGTTGAAAAAGGCGCGACAAACACGCAAGGAATTTGTAAAAGTGGAATGAATCGCAAAGAAAAAAATGTAATGAAGGAGGTAGAAAAAAAAAGGTGTGATAGAGCTGTGAAAGAAAGTTAAAGAAAGTAGACGTGGAGGAAGCGAACGTGATAAGGACGTGAAGAAATAATCTTTTACGTATGATAGAAGTGTGATATCATCGCGAAGGAAGGAGAGGTCGAGAAGGCTTGAAGGGAGACCTTCAAAGGCTTGAAAGGAGAATAAGGGACCAAAGGAACGCGAAAGATACGTAAAATATGCAGAAAGAAAGTGTGTTTGAAAAGAAGAGAAGAAAAAATGGACGTCAAAGAAATGTAGGCAAAGCGTAAATAGGTTTACACGTCTTGAAGAAAAGAGATGGGAAAGAAACTGTAAACAATGGCGACATGAAGAAAGAAGGAGAAAGGAAGATGATGTGATAAAATTGTGATAGTGAAGGAGGTGTGAAGAAAAGACACCTTAACCAAGAAAAATTTCTTTATGGAATCCTGAAGAAATCATTGGATAATCCTGTTTAGGTACGCGTACGAACGGGGCCCTCAAACTGTAACTGTTCCAGTTACCTGGATCAAGGTAAATAGTAACGAGTGCTCGAGCTGGTAGTTAGTTCCACTCGTCTAAATGCTGAGACCAAGATAATGGAAGCCACGTGTTCTCTGGTTCCGCTTCTTTCACGAGTAGTAAGGCTATTTTGATCCTTAGGAGCTTTGTGGAGTAGGGATGGCGCCTCGAGCGTAACGGCCCCTCATTGTTGGCCATTTGCGGGAGCGTCCACGTCGGCGAATCTGGGATATGGGTCGGGCGATCTTCTGATAGGTTTTCTGTATGCCATAGTGTCCGGAAGTGGGTTGATCATGATCTCTTGATGGATTTAAGTTCGTACACGCTCTTGTATCAGTAACGGTGGTTAGATCAACTCCATTGTCAGTGTACAGGTCCAGATATCCACGAGTGGCCCATCGGGTATCCTCCTCGTCTCCACCTGGTGACGAGAAAACATCCAATATTAATTTAACTCTAGACCATGTAGCTGTTCCTGGTGAATATCATCAGCTCCCTTTCGTGGTAGGCTTTATTGCAATTTCGCACACCTCATAATTGTCCACTGGGGGTCGTGGCAGTATGTCGGCAACTAAGTTTGTTTTCCCAGAGGATCTGGATGTCGTATGGTTATTGTTAAAAAGCCCACCTTGTCAGACGTCCTGTGGGTGTCTTGATGGACATCAACCACTTGAGGAGTTAGTGGTCTGTGATTGCGGTTACCGACCCACCTTCAATATAGGCTCGGAACTTCAAACAACTGCCAAGGCTTCTTGCTCCGTAGTAACACATCATTTGAAGCTCTTTTTCTGGTTGTAGCTTTCGAGAGGGTGACAACCGGTATGGTCGTTTGGAACAGTACGCTGGAGCGTTCTTCTTTCATCTTGAGTAAGTTGTCTGCCTTCTTAATGCCAGAGGTGCGATGTCCACGAGCAAAATCTCCACTGGTTGGTTCTTACCATCCATATTTCCCCAGCGACGATGGAACTCGACTTGTTGCTATCGCTTAGATACTCGGGTGGGGGTCGGAGTCTGGTTTTATAAGCTGATGTCCGATTATTTCGGTTTCTTCATTGATTAGCGTCTTTAGTATGGTGGGTTCCAAGCGGGGTGGGGTAAAGATAGGGGTTCATTAAATTGAATTGCCAGATTTGGAAGTTTCTGTACTGTCAGGATGCATCGAGCGTATATTTTAATTCGATATGAAGCTCAATGAGAAACTTTCGTAAAAACACAGGGTCAAAAACCGTAATAGCAAGCGTCCTTGTGAAATGAAAAATGGGTGTAATAAAGTTCAATGTTTCCACTTTACTAATTATGCGTTTAATTAACCTAATGTATTCCCGCAAGTGATTAGGCAAGCAATATTCATGCAAACCCACATTTCGGCGTGTGCAATGTTAACAGCGTCACACCCGTTGTACTGAGACCAGGTATTATTAGATTTCCACTTTGTATTCTGGCCCTATTGATTTTTCGCGGCCTATAAATAGCCCGCGGTGTTATTTGGGCGATGTGTGCATGCAAGGATCGTAATAAATAAATAAAAAATTTAGCACTTACCAAGTTGCGTATGTGGGATTCTGATCGGTGATCACCCTTATTATGTACAAGAGGCATGATAGGAGTTTTAAAAATAAATTTGCTATACGTATCCTTAAACCTGCAACAAAATCGGCATTGAAGTGTGCGCACATAAAGGATTTTGGGTCAGCTCAGAAATCTGTTGCTTGTCGTCATAGTCAACGACGCTAATCAGATAATTTCCGCTTGCCGACGTGATCGAATTAAAAGCGTCCCCCCCTTTGTTGCGGCGACAACCTTCTCGCAAGTCATCTACAAAATTGCCTCTTTTACACTTCTTAACCGACGTCGTAACTGAATTAATTTAGGGGATTACCGCTGTAAGTCTTTGACTAAGCGGGAGGATTACGACCGGACGAGGATTTGTCACGGAATGCAAATAAAAGACCTGCACTATCCAGATGTTACCAACCTATACGGAGCCCCCTTGTTATGGTCGCGTTTGTTTGTTTGTACCAACTGGGTTAGCGTAAGTAGTTTCGTACGTGCTTCTAGTCTAGTTACATAATGGATTATTATCGTAAATCCGCGGTTTCTGGTGCCGATCAGCATGTAGTGGCCCTGAAAGTGTTGACAGAATTGACTGCATGTGCAGGAATAAGGACAGTTGTACTGATGTATGGCCCTCAAATTGGACTGTTAAGTGGGGGCGCTGTCACAGTTGACTGACGTCGACATAGCATTGCACTCAAAACTCGTACAATTGGGGATGGTTACTAAAAATTCGTTTATTCGTTGCATTTGTAGGCGACCTGCAGTTATATACAGGGTGAGCTTTTTTTCATTTTATGCATTGGGATCTCGGAAACCAGAAGGCATAGAGATTCGGCTAAATGGAGAAACAGTTGACGTTTTTAGAGCTTATTCAAGATATGGTTTTTTTTTTAAATCCACAGTTTACTAGATATGAGTGAAAAACAGATTTAGTTATTTTTCTTTTAAATGTTGTGGAATCGTTATTATTAGAAATACATTAATTTCCATTCGTCTTTTATAATGCAAACTTCCATTTATTTAAATACCAACCATAGTTGGTTTTGACATTTTTTAAAAGTGCATTTTTTTCTGTTTACAGTGATACAAAAGTTCGTTGTTGTTATTTTTACAAATGAACATGATCCAGAACTGTTTGTAGTGTGTATTTGGCCGTTGGTAAACGTCGTTTGGCACCGTAGGCGTAGAGAGGCGAGTGTAAGGGGGTTTCCGAGCTATGCCGAACTCGCCTTCGGCTCGCTCGGCATTGGTGTGCGAAAAAAGTGTAATATATGTTTGGCCGTTGCTAAATGTCGTTTGGCACCGTGGACGTAGAAAGGCGAGTCTAAGGGAGGATCCGAGCTATGCCGAACTCGCCTTCGGCTCGCTCGGCATTGGTGTGCGAAAAAAGTGTAATATATTTTTGGCCGTTGCTAAACGTCGTTTGGCACCGTGGACGTAGAAAGGCGAGTCTAAGGGAGGGTCCGAGCTATGCCGAACTCGCCTTCGGCTCGCTCGGCATTGGTGTGCGAAAAAAGTGTAATATATTTTTGGCCGTTGCTAAACGTCGTTTGGCACCGTGGACGTAGAAAGGCGAGTCTAAGGGAGGGTCCGAGCTATGCCGAACTCGCCTTCGGCTCGCTCGGCATTGGTGGGCGAAAAAAGTGTAATATATTTTTGGCCGTTGCTAAACGTCGTTTGGCACCGTGGACGTAGAAAGGCGAGTCTAAGGGAGGGTCCGAGCTATGCCGAACTCGCCTTCGGCTCGCTCGGCATTGGTGGGCGAAAAAAGTGTAATATATGTTTGGCCGTTGCTAAATGTCGTTTGGCACCGTGGACGTAGAAAGGCGAGTCTAAGGGAGGATCCGAGCTATGCCGAACTCGCCTTCGGCTCGCTCGGCATTGGTGTGCGAAAAAAGTGTAATATATTTTTGGCCGTTGCTAAACGTCGTTTGGCACCGTGGACGTAGAAAGGCGAGTCTAAGGGAGGGTCCGAGCTATGCCGAACTCGCCTTCGGCTCGCTCGGCATTGGTGTGCGAAAAAAGTGTAATATATGTTTGGCCGTTTGTAAACGTCGTTTGGCACCATGGACGTAGAAAGGCGAGTCTAAGGGAGGATCCGAGCTATGCCGAACTCGCCTTCGGCTCACTCGGCATTGGTGTGCAAAGAAGTGTAGTGTGTATTTGGCCGTTGGTAAACGTCGTTTGGCACCATGGACGTAGAGAGGCGACTCTAATTGAGGGTCCGAGCTATGCCGAACTCGCTTGTTCAGAATTTGCTGTACTTCTGTAATGCACTTAACTCTTGTAGCTTCTGCAACGCAAAGACGTACTACCCTGAAAGTTTGTAAGAGAATATGATGTTGGGGGGATGGTGAAATCACGGGTAGAAGAACAAAACTGCAAGAATAATAACAGGGGTAAAAAATGTGAGAAAGAAATCTGGAAAGGAAGTGGAAGAGGAAGAGGGCACACTGAAAAAACGAGTGTAGATGAAAGGGGGGAAGAAACGCTCATATTGGATGGCGATTTAAATGCCAGAGCAGGGACTAAATGAAAATTAGTAGAGATGGGAAGAGAAAACATAAGATAGAAAGTCAAGAGAAAGAATGCATCAAACAGCGAGAATTGTTATTGGAATTAACAGAAAATAGAGGATGGACTATATTAAACAAAATTGCAGGAAAATAATGAGGGCAATATACATATATGGGAGGAGGAGGGAGATCGGTAATTGATTACATACTAGTAAACGAAAAAATACTGGAAGAAATAAAAGAATTTAAGGTAGGCCTAAGGATCAAGAATTCGAAAGATTCAAAGACGAAGGAAGATACATTTATGGACAAAAGACACTGTGAAGCCTTCTAGAAAGAGGTAACAACACAAAAAAAGAATAAGAAATAGGAGAAAGCATAGAGGAGGAGTGGAAAACTATAAGGGAAAGTATTAAAAAGGCAATAACGTGGAAACGAATAAGTGAAGGAGAAGAGAGATATTAAAGAATGGGATGGTGTGAGAGAGTGTGTACAGAAGAGAGAAACAGATACAGAACAATGACGGAAAAAGAAAGAAAGGGGAGAGATAGAGGAGAAGGACTTCAGAGAACAGACAAAATAGTACAAAAAGAAATGAAGTCAGGAAAATCAAAACAGTTTTGGTTTTTGGTTCATGCAGCTCTTGTAACTGTAACTTGTGTATCACGCGCAATTTTTGCTGTTTACACAGGGTTTGTTCACTCTGGGTATGAGAAAATTTTGGAGTCATTCGTACCAATTGTGCAGTAATGAACAAAATGACTAGCATTAGTAGACGACCTATGTGACTTCTGGACCACGAAGTGACGTCACACCAATCAGAGACGAGCACGTGACATCACAGCCAATCAGAGACGAGCAAGCCCCTCGCTTTGGGCAATGGGATACGGTAGGCGTGACCTTTAGAGTCCGCCACCTGTGGCGTCACAGCCAATGAGCGGTGTGGTCGGCCATTTTGTTGGACGTCATTTTATTAGTCACCCAATCCGCTATCTTGGTTCGGTCGCCATTTTATTAGTCTCTAATTCCGCCATTTTGTTGGGCGCCATTTTATTAGTCATTAAATCCGCCATCATAGATCGGTCACCATTTTATTAGTTATTAAATCTGCCATTTTGTTGGACGCCATTTTATTAGTCTCTAATCCCGCCATTTTGTTGGGCGCCATTTTATTAGTCACTAAATCGGCCAGCATGGATCGGACCCGCGCCATCGGTCATGTGGTTGCTATAGACGTTGGTGTGCCGTCACGTGTTCGTCTCTATTTGGTGTGACGTCACTTCCTGGTCCAGAAGTCACATAGGTCTTCTATTAAAAGATTTATTTATAATATTTACACGTTTATACACTGTTCCCAAGATAAGGAGGTCTACCATGGGGAGCTCGGAAAGCATAGAAGATGGTCAAAGTAGGGAAAAGTTGCGAAATAAGAGTTATTATCGCGCTGTAAGGAAAACCAGAAAATTCCCATGACCTCCGAAGATATGCCAAAAAAACCAAAATGTGATATTCGAGTGACAAAAAAAGGAATGGTGGGAGAGAAGTGTGTACAGAAGAGAGAAACAGATACAGAACAATGACGGAAAAAGAAAGAAAGGGGAGAGATTAGAGAACAGAAAAAAAATAAAAAAGGAGATGTACAGAAAAAAGGTGCAGAAACAGAAAAATATAAATAAGGAAATAAATAAAGGAAGATCATACACCGAGGAAATGGGAAAAACTCAATAAGTGGAGACAACCTACAGACCACAGACAATTGACTTTATAACTATAATTAAATAAATGAAGATACTACAGGGAAACCAGGAGAAAGAGGGTGATCAAGAAGAAGAGAGGAGGGGAAGGAGACGAGATATCAAGAGAAAAGGTTAAGCAGCAATTAAAGAAACTGAAGAAAGGGAAAACGGTAGGGAGTGATGGCAGGGAGGGAATGTTTCGCCACAGATAGCGTCAAGGAGCTAAGGGAAACTAATAGACAAGATATGACAGGTCTATCGGAAGAATGGAAGAAAGGGATAAAGTGCTAATTTACAAAAGAGGGGACACATTTACAAGATACAATGAAATACTGGCGCAACCACACGAACAAGGGGATTAAGAGAAAAGTGAGAAGTGGCGAAGAGACAGGTGTGAGAAATAGTAGAGGAAAGTCAAAATTGATGCAATTATTAAAAGGGAGGGGATAAATGGGAGAAAGGATGGAAGAAGAACTTATAAAAATGGAACAGGGTATACAAGTACAGCAACACAGAGAGAAAATCGACAGTTCACCAAGAAACAGAAGATACTAATAACGGAGGAGGTACCGAAATTTCTAAGGGAGGAAAATAAAAACATCAAACTAATAGAGAGGTTTAGATGCGGAAACGAGAAGAGAAGAAATAAGTGGAGAGAAGGAGAAAAAATGTAGTTTTCGCAATTTGGAACAGCATGTTAGCTGGAAAAAGAATACGATGTTGCTGACGCTTCTGCACTTTTTACAGTTGCTGTATTTTCATAGTTGCTCGTAGTACCTATGTATAGTTTTCCTGTAGCTTCCGCCACATCTGTGGTTTTCCTTAATCCTGCACCCCTGCAGCTTGTGCGGATCCTATGGTAGTAGGGGTAGTTCCAAAATTGTCTGTAATTCTTTCTAGTTTTTGTAGCCTCCCACACGTCTGTAACTCGTATACTTTGCAAGCTCGAGCTTCTGTGCTTTTATCGCTTTCTGAAGTTCCGTATTTTTTCGACATTTACCGGATGAGCATGGTAGGCAATAAGCTCAAATTATGCAAGCTCTAGAAGTGTTCGTAATTTAATACAAGGCATTAATGAAAATGTAAATAAACACTCGCAGCGCAACAGATCTCGGGCCTTCGCAAACTCAAATTCTCCCTTTCGCGTGTGGGCACCATTTCCAATTAATATCCGCATACCTACGCCCATTAAAGATACGAATATATCGATCACTTATAAATAGCCGAATCCGAAAACTTTCCGCTCGAATTTATTAGGGTTCCACCTAGATTTACTGTATAGCGCGTATTCGACGTGTCTTCCGGACACTAAACAACGGTAACCGACCTTCGATAAATATCAACGAGATTTAGGGAGATAAATAAAAAACCGCAGCCGCCCCCTACAAGTTAACCGCGCGTCAATTTTTCCCATTTCGAAAGCCAACTTTTCCGCAACAAAGGGGTTGTTCGATAATCTTGATAAATGAAAAGGAAGCGTTTTGGTTGTTGACCTAGCGAGAGGCACTTTAGACATGCGATTTTCGAACGGCTTTATTAGGTACTTACTAGATCTTTGATTCTTAATAAAGTAAAGTTGCAGTCGTTCCTTAAATGTATTTTCATTGACGTAGTATTCCACTCGTACCCTGCAAAAAAAGGAGAAAAATGGGTTATTATCTTAATTTGAAAAGTACATATGGAATTGTTATAAATTGCGCGCTGTATAAATCTAGCTTTGTTTTAGATTAATGGCGTTTCAAATTCGACCTAAAAACTTTATTAGAAATAATGCGCTAACTCTTTACTACTTACGTGTCAGGGCGAAAAGTTACTTTCTTTTCAGTGCAATCAACAACAACAACAAATTAGTCTTGAAGTTTCACCTTTCATCCTGCCAGCAACAAACAAAAGTTGACGAAAATTCGCCAAAGTTTAATTATACTAAACCACCCCCAAGACTTAATAGTAAATTAAAACCAATTAAACCTACAAAACAATGCAATGTAAATTAGATCCGAGACCTATTCCGCAACCGATATCTACAATTTTTGTATACGTTACTTGTGTTATTACGCAGAAATTGCGTGACGTTTAAGCTTTTATATATATCACCGATTTGCACGGACAATTCGTGGTCGAGTCAAAATTTTGCTAGCGTAAATTGTCCTTATTGAGTGTTAATTACAGTTTGTAGTATACGCGTACCCGAGTGTCAAACGTTAGACAGTAATATCGCAATCTACTAGAGACTTAGTGATGCCTATCCGGTTTAAAATTATTACCTTTTGCTCCGTTTTGGGTAGTGTACAAGAACCCCGACCCACCTCTACTTCCTCTGAGCTTACCGTGTGCTTATCTCATGGTAATTTTGTTACATCACGGGATCAGACCGTGTCAATGTCCGCGGTTGCTGAACATTCTCTTCAAAACAGTCACATTATTTCGTTTTAAGAAGCAAAGTCTCTTCTTGTGCCACAGAAAAATCCCCGAGGACATTGAGACCTTCAAGCACCCAACAAGTTCAACCGTCATTTACCGATAAGTGTGGGACCGAAAAGGGAGATCTTTTTCGTTGACTGCGCCCTTTTAATTTCGTTCTAACGAGCGAAAGCATAAATGACAGTACTCGGGATCCATTAACTACGAGAACGCGAACTGGCATTAGGGATTGAAATGAACAGCGGTCCACAGAACTAAGTTGGAGATGAGATTCTATTGACTCCACAGCAGAATAATAATGTCTTTATTATAAAGGGCGTAGTTCACACTAGGTCTGTTACTCACAGAACCAACATTTAAGGCACCATTTAACCTTACTGTGAGCCGTAGTAACCAATTTACCTAAAACGAGCGTAACTTTCTTTGGAACGTTTTAATAAAAACATGACTTTAATTAATAAACTTTAATTTATTAAGTCCGCCCCTGACCAACACCCCCAATTGTTGCATTTATTCATATCAGACCACGCGCAGATTTATATAGGATTATAGCTACCTGCGAATATTATATTTCTAATTCAATTAATTAATTCTAATTGAAAAGAATGTACTTTGTAGTGGATTCAGAGCTGGGCAGAATACTTTCAAAAAGTAAATAGTAAATACTTTACACAAATCAAAGGTATTTGAATACTAAATACTTTTAAGTCCAGCACAAGCGAATACTAGATACAGATACATTGAAAAGTATTCAAATACTTTAAAAAGTAAGTAATCAAATACTCAATAAAATTTCTTATAGAATGTGGCCTGTAGAATCCATAATTTCAAACAGTTCCAAGATTGGGCTACTATTTCAAAAGTTACAGCTCTTTGAATTTTTTTTCGAAATTGGTTTCTAGTCTATAACTTTTGATTGAGAAGTCTGATCGAAAAAGTACGAATTGTTTTGGATTCTACGCACCAAAATTAATAAGAAAAAGTGTTTTCCCGAGAAATTTTGGTGTAGTCGATTTTTGGTAAAAAAGGAAGGTTATACACTGCCTTTTTTTGAGCCCCGAAAAAAAAATTGTCTCAGATCGACCCGGAAAAAATTTTTCTTATAGAATGTGGCCTGTAGAATCCATAATTTCAAACAGTTCCAAGATTGGGCTACTAGTTCAAAAGTTACAGCCCTTTGAATTTTCTTTCGAAATTGGTTTCTAGTCCATAACTTTTGATTGAGAAGTCTAATCGAAAAAGTACGAATTGTTTTGGATTCTACGCACCAAAATTAATAAGAAAAAAGTGTTTTCCCGAGAAATTTTGGTGTAGTCGATTTTTGGTAAAAAAGGAAGGTTATACACTGCCTTTTTTTGAGGCCCGAAAAAAAAATTGGCTCAGATCGACCCGGGAAAAAAATTTTCTTATAGAATGTGGCCTGTAGAATCCATAATTTCAAACAGTTCCAAGATTGGGCTACTAGTTCAAAAGTTACAGCCCTTTGAATTTTCTTTCGAATTGGTTTCTAGTCTATAACTTTTGATTGAGAAGTCTGATCGAAAAAGTACGAATTGTTTTGGATTCTACGCACCAAAATTAATAAGAAGTGTTTTCCCGGGAAATTTTGGTGCAGTCGATTTTTGGTCAAATACTATGCGAAGTATTCGAATACCTTACGAAGTATTCGAATACTTTACGAAGTATCCAAATACTTTGCGAAGTATTCGAATACTAAATATTTGTGAAAGTATTTGAGTTACAAATACAAATACTGCTTCCATAAAAGTATTTAATTACAAAGTATTTGAATACTTTAAAGAATTTGAATACTAAAAAGTATTTACAAAATCGAATACTGCCCAGCTCTGAGTGGATTATTCCTATAGTGAATTCGGACTGAATATAATTAACAAAGCACATTTCTACATCTTTCGCCTGTAATAATATACTATACTATACTATACTATAAACAGGTATGCTCTAAAACGCTCTCTTTACAAGTTAAATATCCATTCCTCAAGGAAGCTAGAAGCGCAATTTTTCCCACGTCATAAATTATTACTGTAATATAAGATCGTAAGCTAGAGGTTCTGTTTTGTTTATTCGGAAAGAGGGCACGTTACGCATTAGGGTATAACATAAATGGACGTTATAAAAACTTTCGTCTACCAAGTTAGTTTATTTCTATTTTAAAAGATTCCTACCGCTGAATTATTCATTAACAAGTATCTATTATAAAAGTGGATCACTTTTGTGTAAGTTTTTTTTCTCTTAAAAGTGTGAATATTATCTTGAATATTACTATTCGTTTATTATCGCCTTTATATTGGCATACTCGCGACCGTCTTTTGCTATTTACAGGAGACACTTACAAGCGCGAGTATGACTTTATTTATTATATTACTTTTTCCGATTAGTTCCTTTATATCAGCATACTCGCACCCTTAAATGAGAAGGGATGACTGTAAGGCGATTGGTACCACAGTGAATTTTTTCCCGCTTACAGGTGGTAGTTGTCTTCACTTAAGATGTGATATTATTTTGAATATTGTATTATTGTCTTAAAATTTGAGATTTGACTCATTACTTTTACGTCAGTAAACGTAGGTTGTAGATTGATAACCACGAAGGCAGTAATCCGGCTTGGACGAAGACGAGAACGACGAAATCAACCACGACAAGAGCTTTCACGGCGATGTATACATAAAAATCGACGAAGTGACATGGTGCTTTTTAACAGTCACGTTCGTGTTGGCGGTTATGCGACATCCTTTCTACAATCGAGTTCTACAAGTGAGTATATACATAAACCTTTTTTCCTGGCAATAATATCCCATATCCTATTTAAAGGCGTCTTATGGTTTTAGAAAAATTGAAGGAAATTTATAAGGGTAGCTTCGAAATAAAGTTTGCGACCCCTGATCCCCGTTCTACCACCTTGTTCTACCCACCTATTTTATTTCCACTCCAGTAACACCCTGTATACGGTAGGTGGTAATCTTAATAATATATTTACTAATGGACCTCTTTGAACGTTCGTAAAAAACGTGTGTTCCAAAAATCCAAGAGGTTAGAGAGGCGGGAGGGGGGAGGGAGGGAATACATTATCATAGTCGAGTGGTCATTGTTCAGCAATCATTTTTTTCATTGCCAAACGTTTTATTTTTCCGTATATTTCAGAATAAAACCCGAAACCCAAAGTTTTAACCCTGAAACTCCGGGTCAAAGGCGACCCGGTGCGTCTTAGCGACAGGTAATCACCTTCCTGGATTTGGCACGCGTAACTAATTTACCTCAAGTTCACCACGAGACCGAAGTAGTTTAATTCTGCTGCGCAGCATGTCGAATCGTCAAAAATTGGAAACGCCTGAAGTAGGTCAACTGTAACGATTCTAAATGTGCAGTAATTCAAAATCATCGTCACAAATTGCTACGGGGGTAGATTGAACTCGAGTAATCCCACAGACGTTAACCGACTAGCAGCCACATTAAAGGGATAATTGCGATCGGTAAACCACCGATGAACCAATTGCAACGGTGCACCTTTGCAATTATCGATTTTATAAATAATAAATACGGCTACCCCAATGTCCAATCTATAATGTAATATAAATTTAATTATTTACAAGCGATGTATGTACACAGGCTTTAATGGAACACAAGTACATGCTTTAAACATTCACGCGATTATCTTGTATTGACCCAAAAATAAATGCGTATACGCCTCATTCTCCAGGAAAGTGGTCTAAATGGAAACGCGATTTGGATTACCAACTTTTTTACTAAACGCAGCACATTTCGAGTAATCCAACGTTCCAATAATCCACTTCATTTGATTAATACTCCTCATTGGGGTTCAATTGCGATTTAATATCGTCGGTCGCCCCTAATTGAGGCAGGGGGACTACTCGTTTCACTCTTAATTAAATGCGAAGAATCGCGGGCCGTTGTAAAAGAAAGTTTGATTGGTTTCCCAGCCGATTCGCGCGCGGAGCAGGCTTTTGTGATGATTAATTGCCGAGAGTTTCCCTCAAAGACATTTGAACGAGACGCAACCGAAGTAAACTTGTGTAATTTAGAACGAGGCTGTCAGGTGCACAACGGTTTTAGTTATGATAGCAAATTATTGGAGACTGACGGGAGATAAACCTTTGAGATTGAGTGAGAAGAAGTTTCACTTGTCTCATCTAAGATTTAAGTTTAATTCAACACAAAATTGGTGTATAAAATTACACTTTGACGTCTGGACGTCTGGTTGGAAATGTGTATTTTTTTCTATGTATATTCAAATCTCAGTCGTACTGAAAATCTCACTCAAAAGCTTTTCCTACTCTCGAAGGCTCATCTACGCGAATTTCAGAAATTATTTAAGAGATCTTTTTCCAGATCTAAGCACGAGACACCACAATCCTGCGTTTCCACGCGTTTCGAAAATTGCATAGCTAACGATCATGATCACACACAGGGTGCATATAGAAGTACCGCTCGTCAAAAATGCAATTTGGACTTTCAAGATATAATCCTGATGGTCGAAGATTAGTCCCGGATTTAATAATTCGTAATCTAGAAAATTGTCTATTTCGTACAACTCACGCCTCATTCCGTGCATGGATTCGATAAAAAGCACCGGCCATCCGAACGTTTCGGCCACTTAATTGGAGATGATTACAAAGACGCCGCCCGTAGGAATGTAATCGAGTTCAAACTTTTTCGACCATTACAACTTTGCTCTCACAACTTCTCGAATCGTACGACGATTAGGTGTGGCATTTACATCGTGCTCGGGATCGACTCTTTTCAACTCGTACAACGGCGATCGCGAGCTTTTAATTGCGAAACTGATCCGATTACGACGAGAAGCGTCCGATTTAAATTATAATAAAGAGCGGAAACGTTCCCCGTTAAAAGGAAGCGAAATCAATTATTTCATTCGAGAGGAGTATAATTAATTAACGCGTTCGGTGTAGTAGCTCGACTTTATTTGCCTTGGCGCTTGAAAGAGAGAGAGATAATGAGAGAGTAAGTAACTTAATTTGGCAACTGGCGAAAGCTTTCAATGAAAATAAATTGAAGAAGCGGTAATGGGAGAACAACTAATTTTTCCTAAATTCGAGAAAGAGCGGTAACGTGATTTTTTTTTAAAACGAGGCTGAGCTTCTCCCTTCTATGTGGAGAGCTGACCGACAACTTTGCTTAGATACATTAAGAGATACAGTGCACAACTTATCAGAAGATATATCCTCAAAATTCATAGAAAATTGACAGAAAAATGAATATTCCTGAAAGAAGGGGGCAGGTGGCGAAGAGGCGCAATGAGTGAAATTATAACGCCTTTTAATAGCCATTATATAAATTCCTCTCACAATTTGGAAGGGAAAGCTTTTGGCGTTACACTCAATCCTTGATCACGAGTAGCAGAGGGTCACTTTTTCCGCCATCATGAATTTCATTCGCGATTTAATTTAATTTGTGGTGCCAATCAAAGTCATTTCAATTGATTAGCGGTTTCATCAACGTGCCCGAGGATAATTTTGGGGAGTGTCGCGGTTTTTCGGAATTATTCGCGGATATAATTTAATTCGCGGGATCAATCAAATTCAATTAAATTCTGCGAACCTGGTGGCAAGGAGTGAAGAAGTCCACCATCTCCTGGAAGGACGCCACTCTCTTGCTCGAGAAGAAACCGTCGTACCAGTTCTTCCGAGATCTCTCCCTAACGGAACGAGATGGCGCAGACGACGGAATTGTTCATCGCCCAGAAACGCGCCATACTCGCAAGTATCGACCAGGACATTAGCGAGACACTACAACACTACATGGCTTGCGGACTCCTCCATCGCCTCATCCGCAAAAAATCCTTTCTGGGACTCCTCGAAGAACTTCATAAGGTTGAAGAGGACGACCAGCCACCCATAACCCAAGACAGGATAAAAAACGCCTCCCAAGAAACCCCGCTGTGTCTACTGCAAATATCTAGGCCACACACGGGACAACTGAACAGAAGTAACGCAACCACCGCTACACCGGTTGCCTGTTTTGGATGTGGCGCTGCTGGAGTAATCCGCAGCCAATGTCCGAACTGCCAACAACGAGTAGGGGTCGCGAAAGAAAATAATCGATCACTTTGAAACTCAGAATGGAACTACGACTGGTTTCTCCAATGGGCAGACAAAGGTTACTTCATGTCCCAGGGCATCGTATACAGATACACCCACTCCAACTTGTTGTTCCACAATAGAAGCAAAACCAGATTCTTCACGAATGGTCCCACCGCCGGACGAAGTCCAGTCCAAGGTGGAAGCACTTGCAGTTTCAGATGGGCTGATAAACGTACCGTTTTATAATTGGGCGTAGTTGGTCCGTACTCATTCACTGCGGCGATAGTTGTGGTGACATGCGATTCGAAAGATTAAAGATGACGCTTCCGGTGGTGTATCGCCCTTTCGCTTATTCCCCCGGAGAACAGAAAATTGCTGAGAACTGACGATATTTTTTGGAAAACCTTAACCCAGATTGCAAATATTTTTCCGTCTGGAATCTCGCTAGGGTTCATTACCTGTGCGTAGCCGATTCCATATCGAAAACTGCCTTTAGACGGCCACTACGAGTATTTGAGAATGCCCTTTGGGTTGGCGAAAACGCGCCCCATCCGTTTTCAAAATTGGGTAAATCGTTACTAGTTACTAGTTCCGCAAGAGCTTTGCGTATATGAACGTATATTTAATATCATCGGAGAGTTTTGAATTGGAATTGTCTAAAAGACGCAACGACGATGACTTCCATGTCAAAGATTATATTCGTTTTCGAATATGCATCGTTCCGCCAGCCTACTATATTCGAAGTTGCTTAGGGCCCGGTTTTCCACCCGCTACTGCTTACTTCCAAGATGTGAACACTCTTTTAGCAATTTAAATTAATCACGAGCACACAATATCCATGGGATTGTTTTAAGCGGTCTGGCAATTTTAAGTTTAATAATAATCAAATTAGTAATCGGCGATAAAAAACGCGATGTGACGCAAATTCTTTCCAGATATATTGCCTTAACGAACCTACCAGAGTCACTCCTTCCAAACGATCCTGCCTAGATAATGTTTTCATATCACACACATTAAATTTCCATGTAGATAATATCAACCTGGGGGTATCAGATCACTATGGTCAGCTATTGACTATAGAAAGCCCGAGTAAGTTAGAAAACATTCATCCAATTCGGCGTAAGCGTCGGGTATTCTCAGATACCAATAAAGAGCAATTTAAATATGATCTTTCACTAGAGCACTGGGAGGTTGTCTATACTACCAGAAACTCCGAACAAGCCTTTGATTATTTCTTCCATATTTTTATGTATCATTTTAATTTAAACTTTCCCCTACTTCCACATAAACAAAAAAAACCAACCACCCTTCCTTGGTTAACACCCGAACTGCATAAACTTAAGCAAAAAGTTATAGACCTTAAGATCCTATCTGAAAAATATATCATCTTTAAAAATATGTTTAAAGAATATCATTCGCTTTATCAGAAACAGCTCGTTATAACAAAAAAACGATATTTGGACTCTAAGTTGAAAAATGCAACCAACAAGCCGAAAATGACATGGAATATCATTAATTCTTTAAATGGAAGGTCAAGAAGACCCACGGAAATTACAATTCTCAAAAAGGGAGTAAAGGTCCCTAACTGGGAAGCGATTAATATGTTTGCCTCTCATTTCACACGGTTTTATGATCGCAAAAGTAAATCTTATGATGTAAATGTCTCACTTTCTTCACCCCTCCCGCATTCAATGTTTTTCACTCCACTTATCACTACGGATATAGTCTCCATTATTTGTTCATTGAAATCTTCATTATCGTGCGGAGAAGATGAAATTAGCAATAATATATTAAAATTAGTCAACCGTTTGATAGCTGAACCGTTATGTTATATAATAAACTTGACACTTCAATCTGGTGTTTACCCTGAACGTTTGAAAGGAGCAGTTGTAAAACCGCTTTACAAAAAGGGCGATCCAGGTAACGTTTGCAATTATAGGCCAATTAGCCTTTTATCAAGTTTTTCCAAAGTTTTTGAGTCTGTCATAAATAAACAACTTACCAACTACCTAACAACGTTTAAAATCGTTAATAGTGCTCAACATGGCTTTATAAAAAATAGATCAACCGATACGGCTTTATATGACTTTATGACCGAAGTAATTTCTGCTGTGGATCGTCGTATGTTAGTTGCAGGTCTCTTTATTGATTTTTCAGCGGCGTTTGATACCGTAAATCACAGCACTTTAATTGCGAAAATGTATCATTACGGTATTCGCGGCACCGCTCTTGAGTTATTTAAATCGTACCTGTGCAAGAGATCGCAGAAGGTAGAACTGCCAAGTGGTGAACGTGGTGACGCGTTAACTATACTGTCAGGGGTACCACAGGGTTCAATTTTAGGCCCTACATTGTTTATAATATATAGCAATGACCTTGTACCGTATCTTGTGGAAAATAACAATAGTAAGAATATAACCGTCATTTCATACGCTGACGACACTAACATTTTAATTAAGGCAAAAACAACGTCTGATCTTACTTTTATAATAAAACATACGCTGGATAAACTACACCGATGGTGCACTAATAATAAAGTGATTATTAACTTGGACAAAACTGTGTTGGTTCCTTTTGGAAGTACACGTACGTAGTATCTGTAATACAAAAGATCTTGGAGTTGGAGGCTTAACCTGTCTAGAGTCGACAAAAATACTTGGCCTGACTGTTTGTCAGGATGTTACATGGTCCTTGCATATTGATAACGTATGTAAAAAATTGCGAAATTGTTGCTATTCGCTAAATGCTTTAAAAAATCTTTGCACTAGATCTACGCTTCTCACCCTGTATCATTCGAACTTTCACTCGCACATTAAGTACAATATAGTAAACTGGGGTGGTAGTGCTCAAGTACAACGCGTGCTGATACTACAAAAACGGGCGATTAGAACCATTTGCAATTTACCCTTCAGAACTTCCTGCCGATCATATTTTAAAGAATTAAATATATTAACAGTTGTAGACACGTACATTTTGGAAATATGCTGCTTCGGGTATAAAAATAAGCCTCGCTTTATTCAACCTGTACATAATTATAGCACCCGACATAAAACTAATCTAAACCCTGGTAAACATAGGACAGCATTATTCCAGAATAATTTAATTTATCAATGCTGCAAAATTTTTAATGTATTACCAGACGCAATTAAAAATATCCCTACCTTTAGACAGTTTAGGTTAAAACTCAAACAGTTTTTACTCCAATATACATTTTATTGCTTAAGTGACTACATCTCGTTATCGAAATAAAAAGAAAACGCTTTCCGTAGTTATGTTGGCATGTTAGTATATCTGTAGATAATTTTATTTTTATTTATATTGTTTCATTATATTTATATTTACATTATGTTATATTGGTAATTTGTCAATCTTGTTAGTTGTTATTCTTTTCTATGTAATTTCTGCTGTTAAATTTATGACAAATATTGCATACATTTCTGTACTGAATGTACTGGCAAT